>NC_133654.1:194131240-194449535 GCF_009905375.1 Apium graveolens | reverse complement strand
CAATCATATGACATGAGTATAATTTGGAAATAATCACTTTGGATGAGGTCTATGGCATGCTAAGAACTCATGACTTGGAAGTCCAGCAAAGGAAGGAGAGGAAAAGCAGCAAAGGAAAATCAATTGCTTTGAAAGTTAATGATACAGCTTCAAAAGAAAGGTCTGTTGAAGTTGCAAGGAAGAAGTACAATCTGCCAGAATCAGATACTGATGATTCATCATCAAATCCTGATGATGATACTGATTCTGAATCTGATGAGAACATGACAGATTCTGATGTCATGCAAATGGCTGCATTTCTGGTTAAGGGCTTCAAGAGGATGTAATTCAGGAAGTCTAATAAGAGTAGAAGCTTCAGGAAGAAGTTCAATGGAGGTGAAAGGAAGTCAACAGGAAAAAGAGATGGAAAGGACTCTAAAGCTGGAAAGGTAGATAGGACAAAAATCAAGTGCTATAACTGTGATGAACCTGGTCACTTTGCTATAGAGTGCAAGAAGACAAAGCTTGAAAAAGGGAAGAACAAAGCCCTAATAACATCAAGTAAGAATTGGATGGACTCCTCTAATTCTGAAAATAGACACATGCTATGCACTGATGGCTAGCTTTGATGATCCTGCTTCCTCTGAGTCTAAGGTATCAACTCCTTTCTTCTCTTTTGATACTGAAGATATATCTGAACTAAAATCTATTCTTAAGTCTCTCCATGGAAATTTCAAAAATAAAATTCTAGAGAATAATAGACTATTAACTGAAAATGAAATGTTGAAGTCTAGGAATGTTCAGTTGGAGTCTAACTTAGTAAATCAGTTTGAAATTCAGAAAGAATGTGAGAAAGCTAAACATACAACAAAGGTACTAGAAGTTAAGTACAATATGTTAGAAAATGAATTAGAAAATGAGAGAAAAACTCTTAATGCCTGGACTGCTTCAGGAAAAAAGGTTCATGAGATGATATCTAAGAAAAACGAAAGATATCTTGGTTATGTAGATGGAATTAAGGATGTTGACAGTAAAAATGAGACTACCCTTAAATCTCCTGTTAAGTTTATCTCTCCAGAAGCTGATGAACCCAAATCCATCTTTGAAAGGGGTTCAACATCAGCATCACAAGAAAAATTAGTAAAAGATAAATCTCAATTGAAGGAAAACAAGGAAACCATTAAGATTGTTAAGAAAGAAAAGAACATAGGACTTTTGTCAAAAAGACAACTGAAAAAGAAATTATCTGAGGTTACTAACAAGCCTCAAGTAAAAAGTCCTAAAAGAAACAGGAATGGTAAGCAAGGTATTTCTAAGGATTTTGATTATAAGGTTTTTCCCAATGCTCCTAGAAAAACTTGTTTTAACCGTGTTAATACTAATCATCTTGCTATTGATTGCAGGAGGAGTAAGAAAATGAAAACTACTATTCCTGAGTCTGATGTTAGGGGGAGATCAGTATTTTATAAACCACAAAATCCTTATTTTCATTGTGGTAGTAGTTGGCATTCGATTTATACTTGTAGTTCCTATCATAAGCTGTATCACAACTATTATGAACCTTTGCCAAAATTTAATAAAGTTGCTTGTGTGCTCAATTCTCTTGGTTCTACTAAATCTGCTTCTGACAAGATAAATCCTGACAAAGGAAAAACTGTTAGAAGTACTCCTGACTCACAAAGGCTTAAGTTGTCCAAAAAGAGAGCCCAACAAGTATGGGTCCTTACAAATCCTTCTAATTAATTATTCCTCTGACTGCAGGGGAACAAGAAAAATACACTTATCTTGGATAGTGAATGTTCAGGACACATGACTGGAAATAAATCCCTGCTGTCAGAATTTGAGAAGAAGGCTGGCCCAGATGTATCTTATGGAGATGGAAATGTAGGACACACTCTGGGATATGGCAACTTGATAATTGGAAAGGTAGAAATAAAGAATGTAGCTCTGGTGGAAGGACTGAAGCAAAATCTTCTCAGCATCAGTCAAACCACTGACAGAGGTTACCATGTGGTAATCTATGACTTACACTGTGAAGTTGTTCATAACAAGTCAAAGAAAATTGTCTTGATAGGATACATACATGGTAATATATATGAAGCAAGACTACATAAAAGTCTTGAGAAAGAGGCTACTTGCCTTATCTCAAAGGCATCAGTAGATGAGAGCTGGAACTGGCACAAGAAGCTCTCATATCTCAACTTGATAATTGGAAAGGTAGCAATGAAGAATGTAGCTCTGGTGGAAGGACTGAAGCATAATCTTCTCAGCATCAGTCAAATCACTGACAGAGGTTATCATGTCGTATTCTATGACTTACACTGTGAAGTTGTTCATAACAAGTCAAAAAAAATTGTCTTGATAGGATACAGACATGGTAATATATATGAATCAAGACTACATGAAAGTCTTAAGAAAGAAGCTATTCGCCTTATCTCAAAGGCATCAGTAGATGAGAGCTGGAACTGGCACAAGAAGCTCTCATATCTCAACTTCAGTTCAATCAATGAACTTGCCAAGAAGGAGCTGGTAAGAGGATTACCAAATATGCTATACTCATGTGATGGTCTTTGTGATGCTTTCCAAAAGTCGAAACAAAGAAGAGTATCTTTCAAAAGCAAAACATAATTCGCTATTTCTGAGCCATATCATGTGCTACACTTGGATCTGAAAGAGATGTGTCCTAAGTCCAATCATGTATGATAATTTAGGAATAACTTTTATGTAATATGTTTTGATTTCATTGATATTAATAAAAGACTTGTTTTGGTTTTATTGCGGGCTTTATCTATTTAAGTGTTTAAATAAGATATACCATAGTTTAGAGTAAAGTTTTTTATGGATTGTGATGAGATCATAATAATGAGACCTAAAAGATGATAACTCTAAACTTTAATATTTCCTGGTCGTAGGATTACTAACTGGTAATTAGTAATCCGTAAAGATCGGTACATACTATGCTTGCTTCATTATAAAGGATGTCTGTTCTCATAGACATTTGTGTGGTGACACTATAGCTAGTATGTAGGTGCTTATTATAGAATAAGTTCACTGAACATGACTCACACAGCTGAACAACTGATGGAGTTCACTCACATGTCAGCAGTTGTTCACATAGTGATAGTTGTACAAGTATCCTTAGACTTGAGGTCATCATAGTCATCTTGTGTACACTGAACTATGCTTTGGTTTAGTTCTTAGTCTTCAGGGACAATTATAATGGCTCTACTGGGTATAGAAATTTGTACATGAAGATAGTGTATGATCAATAAAGGATCTACCCCTTCCAGTGAAGGAAGAGAATGTTCAATGCTGATCCACTTATGCTAGTTCAGGAATCTCTGACCAGAGTGAATGAAATTAAAAAGGAGTTTCTAATTCACATTAGAACTAAGCATAGTGAATGGGAAAGCAAATGATTAAATAAGATAGGCTTGACACAAGTTCCATGCCTTGTATTTAATCGTGACATTGCAGGGTAGAAGGAATTGATTGTACGGGAACTACTCACTGAATAGGTTCTTGGTATTCTAAGCAGTGAATTCGTATTATCCGGATAGTCGCGATATGCTGAGAAGTATCCCTCATGATGTAGAATAAATATGATTAATTTATTAATTAATCATATTTAATGAATTAGAGAATTAGAGAATTTATATAAATAATGATAAAATAGTTTTATTATTATTTATTTCTATTACCGGCTTAATATTGAACCTACAGGGTCACACCATAAAAGAGAATGATTGAATGGTGGAGGAATTAATTAATAATGGCTGGTAATTATTTATTTGTGAAATAAATAATTAATTAGCAGATTTAATAATTGATTAAATGAGATTTAATTAATTCTTAATATTATTAATTAAGAATTTAATTTTGGAAATCAAATCAAGTGAGAGAATTATTTTTCTAAAGTGTTTAGAAAAGGGATTAATGATTAAAAGGTGTTTTAATTATTAGTTAATTGGTTAATAAGAATAATCAATTAAAGGGTTAATAATAATAATATTTTATGGAAAATTTTCAGCTGAAAATTTTGCCTATAAATATACTATTATAAACCCTATTTGCCTCAACCCAAATAATTAACCCTAATTCTAAAGTAGAACAAGAGGGAGACAACTAATTCTCTCAACCTCTTCCTCCTCCATCACATTGTACTCTTGGTGGATACCGGTGGAGTGCTTCACACTTGAGGAGCAGCTGCTAGGGAATTCCATTCATCGTTCTTGGATCGCTATTAAAGACCTTCATCTTTTCATTAACGTAAAACTTCTTAAGGTAAACATACTGAACTACGAATTAAATATTATTTTTCGGATGGATCCTGCGGAGGGTTTCGGTTTTTTTAAGATTTAAATTTACATTTTCGTTGCGTTTATGTGCTAAAAAACCTTCAATGGCATCAGAGCTACTTGTGAAAAGTTTTTAATTCATTTATGTGTTTAACTGTTTTCGATATATGAGCATGACGTGATTCGCCATGATTTGATGTTGATATAATATGCTTATATATGTATGGTTTTGAATATATGATATTCATGTGAGTTGTATAATCATAAGATGATTATGTAATCTATATATATACTGATATATACATGATTTATGTTTGTTCTAATTATGAGAATCATATTAGATACGGATTTTGAATTGGCTGTTGTAGATTTGCTGAAATCTGGGTCTGGTGTCTGATTTACGCAAACGAATATCCTATTCCATAGGTAAATGAGTGTCTGAACAAAACTAATAGCTAAAGCTATCAACGACTCGTCTGTAAGGCGTTTGACGTCGTTTACTGCCCGTAAACAGTGATTCTTATTTTTCTGATTTGATTCTGATTTTTCTGATTTTTGTCATTTTTTTTATGATTAGATCATGGATAATATGATATGTTAAGGTCAGATTATGTGTTTTAACATGCTTTTATGTGTTGTATGAGCATGGTGGATGGTTATGGCCTTTCGACCTTAGTGTAATGGTTTTTGTTTTGGTTTTAAATACGACTTGCATGTCGTCAATCTTTTTAATCATAAATCTCGAATGTAACTCGAGTTATTCTTGTAAGTTCATTAGATTAGTTTTACTTTCAATCATGTAATGTAATTGAAGACTCAAGAAGGCTATCCAATGGAGGTGATACAAAGAAGAAGACGAGGCATATAAGAAGTCTAAACAAAGAAGAAGACTTATGTAATAAGTAGTTGTATTTATTTCCATCACCATATTAGATTGACCTTGATCTTTATCATGAGCTTGATAAAGATCACATAGGATGGGGCCATAACCAAACACATTTACTTTATTGCACTTTACATTTACTTGTTTATTTAATTTTATATATGAGATATATGTCTATGTTTACCATGCGATGATAGATTTAGGTGAACTTAAATCAATATAAGGCGTGCTCTAGAAAATCTAGAATAGGAATCGTTTCTTGCCTTAACAATAATATTATGAATACAATCATGAGATTCTTGTGTTTATGAAACATGTAATTAAATATGAATTTTCAATATTGAGAGAAAGGATGATTCTGTCAAAAGCAGATTTCTATCTGTAAGAAAGGGGTGTTAAGTGACGCCTTAACAATAATATTATAAAGAAGATCTTGATATAAAATTAAATAATATCAAGTAGTAATTGGCCAATGACACAACGGGCTTGTATCGGTCAAAGCCTTCCAACATGGTAGAAAGTAGTTCTTATTTTTAAATCATTATCGTTTCATGCTACAGCCGAGGGCTTTGATTTCGAAATAAGAAATACTTGTCTATTACATAGAGATGTGTACATTGAATTAGAATCTAAAGGTCGTTACATGCTACAGCCGTGGGCCGTTGGAGACTGATTCAATTATACGAAATGTTGGGTTAGACTTGACTTAGAATATTGAGTTTGTCGTGCTACAGCTGTGACTCAATTATTCAAGAGGCTAAAGTTTTATTAGGGAATAACATAAGATGTAATTGACAAAAGTTGTCTGCCTATTGAACATCACATGACGTTTCGTGCTACAGCCGAGGTTGTGTGATGGAATGTAGGATCCCTATTCCCACTAGAATTATGAATACTTAATTTTCACTTAGGGGTTGTATAAATTAGATAAACTAGTGGGAGCCACTTATGAATAAAGACCCGATTCATATAGTGTCTTAAAATGAAATTGAATATTTGCTAAGTGTTGTTATGTGTTCATCATTTACAGATTTACTATATTCGTTATGTCTTCTGCACTATCACTCCGGAGTATACTAGATGCTCACAAGTTGACTGGTCCTAACTTTGCTGACTGGCTTCGAAACTTGAGAATTGTTCTCAGGGTTGAGAAGCTAGAATATGTGCTTGACTCACCTAAGCCTACTGAACCTGCTAGCGATGCACATAATGATGAACATGTTATGTATCGTAAGTGGATAGATGATGCAAATGTTGCTCAATGCATCATGCTAGCTTCCATGAACATTGAGCTACAGAAGCAACATGAGCATATGGATGCTTACACTATCCTTATGCATCTATAAGAGTTGTATGATGTGGCAGAGAGGACAGCTCGATATGAGATATCAAAAGAACTGTTCGGTTGTAGGATGTCTGAGGGATCATCTGAGAATGACCATGTACTTAAGATGATCAATTTAATTGAACGTCTTGGACAACTTGGTTTTGCCATGGATGGGGAGTTGAGCCAAGACTTGGTCTTGCAATCACTTCCGAGTTCATTCTCGCAGTTTGTTGTGAACTTTCACATGAATAAGCTGGATGTCAGCCTGCCTGAACTCCACAACATATTGAGGACTGCAGAATCGAATTTTCCCCCTAAGAAGAGTTATGTTCTTCTAATTGGTGAAGGTTCCAATCCTAAGAAATGGAAGAAGAACCCTTCCAAGAAGAAGAAAGTAGGTGAGAAAAAGCCGGTTCCACCAAAAGCTGAAGACCCCAAGATAAAAGCTATTTTCTTTCACTGTAACAAGGTGGGGCACTGGAAGAGGATGTAATAACCCCAATTTTTGGAGATTTTTGAAACCCGGATGAATAGTAACTTTTGCTGACAATGCTGATTAAGAAAATTTATCAGACCACGATATATAGGAGTACTGTTATGGAAATTCTAAGATCGTATTAGTATTCCATAAAGAAAATAAGTGTATGTAAAAGCTGTCGGATTTTGAAAACGAGCACTTTTATTTTTCCCCGAGAGTTCCACCAGACATTAAGGGATTTAAGGAATTAATATTAAGATGAAGGATTTTAAATTCAAGGATTATAAAGGTGAATTAATTTAGGTATTAAAAATACCAAGAAGATTTTATCAATAAAACCATTAAGGTATTTAACCAAACGATCAACAAGATTGAGTGATAACCGGATAAAGAAATGAATAACGACTCTTGTAAATACCTTTGCAAGTGGCAAGGCAAGTGGATGGTTGATCAAACAAGAAACCAAGTGATAGTTAGGAAGGAATGGCTAGTTAATTATATAGTTAACTAGGGATGATCTCATCTCACCACAAATCACCAACACATGGCAAATGGTGAGATCATCTTCCACTAACTCCTTTGTTTATTATTAACCTAGCAAAATATTAAGACAACCCATCATTATCCACCACATTATTCCACCAACACAAGAAAGCAAAAGCATTTCCCCCCCCATTTCCATTGCTCTCGGCCAAAACAGAACCAGCACACTAAAACTGTTGTATCTCCTTCATTTCTAACTCAAATATTGTGTTCTATAGCTCATTGGAAAGGTATTGAGATGGCCTACAACTCTTGTTCATCAGTCTCGTCCAAATAATCATGGTAAGACCCTAACTTTTACAGTTCTTTAAATCGGACTTTTAGAAACTTCAAAGCCTAACTTTGTGTTCTTGATTTCTTTGGAAAGATCAAACTTGTAGGAGGTTCTCTAAGGCTTCCTAGCAACTTAAAACCTCCCAAGGAAGGTATAAAATTCAAACCCTAGCCTTTACTTTATTTGTTAGTAAGTTTAATGGTTGGTTTTGTGAAATGAGAAGCATGGATTGTGATTATTAGTAGTTTGGTTTGATTTGGAAGTGTTTTGGTAATTGAAGCTTGATTATAGTTCATAGGTCTTGATTGTGGTTGTTTGAGTTGAAAACCTTGGAGATTATGGACTGATGTGGTATGGTTTAGGTGAAGTTTTGTTGTATTGATGGTTATGAGTTGGTTGGTGGTTAATTGGAGTAGTTTAAACATTGGTAATCGCATAAACATAGCCGTCGTAATGTCCGATTTACTTTAGACTGCTTTTGTTCATAACATTAGGACCCGAGAACTCCCTGCTAGGTATTGACCATTGCCATATTTAGATAGTTTATGTTATGAGATTCGTTTTGATATGTGGTTCATTTGATTCCGATGTACGGTTTAGGAGAAACGACCGTTTTAACTAACGGCGTTTCGCGAACGAAACTTTTCCCCTCGCCTTACTTTGAAACATAGGTTAATGACCAAAAAGGGTTAATTAGTGTATGAAACAATTATGGTAAGAGTGTTAGGCAGTTGGTAAGACACTCGCGAAGGAATCGCCTTAAAACTTGTAATGGTTAAATTATAAAAAATGGTGGAGCCGAGGGTACTCGAGTGACTTAAGAGAATCAGTAAGCGCAAAGCGAGCGTTAGAGTCTAAGGTAGTTAGAGTATAGATTTACAAGTGACTTTGGTTTAATTCCAACTTACTTGTTGTATATAGGTTACCGGACTCGTCCCGAGCCTTTTATCACCCCCAGTCGCTCAGGCAAGTTTTCTACCCGTTATACTGTTGTTGTGATGTATATATGTATATGCATTATCTTGTGATAGATGCATGTTGGTTAATTAGCAAATTTTGCGATATATTGAAGCATGCTGATATGGTATATATATGCATGCCTGTTTCGTATTCTTGCCATATATATCTGTTGGTTCAGTTGATAATACCTATGCTAGAGAATAGCGGTAATTTGCATATACCCTTAGTATAGGGACCCAAAGGTGAAAACATTTTCTAAAACCGGGAGTCGAGGATCCCGAGTAGATTTTATATATATATATTTATATATATATATATATATGGTTATAGTTTTCAAAACTATTAATCGAATAATGTTTATTCGATAACTTTATTTTATTAATGAATATTATCTTGAATATTCATTCGAGGACTTATGACTCCTTTATATTATTTATTGAATATTACTTGGATATTCATTTGAGGATGTATGACTCCTTTATTTTATTTAATGAATATTATTTATAATATTCATTCGAGGTATTATGACTCAGCTTATTATTTAATGAATATTATTTTGAATATTCATTCGAGGGCTTATGACTCAGCTTATTTATTTATTGAATATTATTTCGAATATTCATTTGAGGGCTTATGACTCAGCTTATTTTATTTATTGAATATTATTTGAATATTCAATTGAGGATCTATGACTACGATTATTTGCTGAGATATATTCTTTATTTTATTAAAGAATAAGGTGTCGATAATCAAACTCACTTTTGATTATTTAAATAAAGATAGTACTTTCGTATAGGTATATCTTTGGATATTTAATATTCATTTCAAGTATAAGTTTCAAAACTTCTACTTCAATTATTTTTATAAAGATTATTCTTTATGGAAATATTATTTAAATATTAATATTCAGATATTTTCTAATATATTGGGACTGATTTATTATGTTAAATCAGCATCACTCCAAACATTCTTAAAAATGTTTTGCGAGTCTTCAAAATGATTTTTAAAAGTTAGAGCGGATCCCAAAACTCATTTTAATATTTAAGATCCTCCTTTCGAAGGGGATTTAAATACTCGCTCAAAACCTGAGGGATCCGGCTCTGTGGTGTGTTTTATATTCGCAACAAGGTTGCTGTTTTGTTAAATGAATCGATTACTTACCCAACACTCGGGAAGTAAAATTCTTGGAACAAGTTAATCCATTAACAGGCATCGCCTGGGAAATATCGGTGAGTTCTCCTTTCCAACTAGATACGACTTCTTGGTGGAGCCGTATCAACAAGTTTCTACTTGGGGAAAGGGGAACGAGCTTTATGTTTCAGAGTCATGGATTTCATCTGAACTAGGAGTGGCGTAAGTGGTCGAGTGGCGCCGGCCCAGCCTTATTATATTGGCCCAAATGGCCTGGAAATTCCGTTAAGGCGGTCCATTCCTTAGGAGTTCAGTGTTCGGTTGACAAGTAAATCCGACAGGTTCTCCTCTACATGTAGAAAATGGTGGGGTTGCACTACTACGACTGATCATCGTAAGTGGTCTTCCTGGCGCGGCAAACCCCCGTAATGAGTTCATCATCCAATTGTATATTTCTGCAACACTACCCAGAGCACTTCGATAGAAAGGCTACGGTTGGGCGATTGTTGAGTGTTGGCAGGGTCAAGTTTTCAAAATGATGTTTGCATCAAATGAAGTATCTCGTAACTTCATTTTATTTTGATGATATTTTAAAGATTTAATCTATTCAAATCTGGTCTTGTAGTCTCATCTACGTGATGAACTTTTGAAACTAATTATAACTTGAACGGTGGTAGTTCAAGTAGTATTTGGAAAAGATATAAGTATATTGGAGTATCTTGTAACTTCATCTTTTAAACTTATATCTAGTAAATGATTATCTTATGCATGACAAAGATTTTCAGAAAAATGTTGAGACAAGTTTAGATATATGAGATCACCTTGCAACGATATTTTTATACAGTTATACACTAGAACTCTGTGTATATTATGCATGGAAGAGGACTTCCAAGATTTTGAAAAGTATATATGTATATATACTGAATATTTTGCGACTTCATCACATTAAGATATCAAACTTGGTTCATTTCTTTTGACCAAGACTTTTATGAGTACTATGAGAAGGCTCATATATTGTAAATTATTATACATATTATTTTGGTGGGCTTGCTGCTCACCCTTGCTTTCTTCTTTCATCACACAACATCAGATAGACAAGATGAACAGGACCAAGCTCCCAATTCGCGAGCGGATAGGAAACGTTCTGCAGCTTCCTATAGGCATTGAAGTCATTGTAGCTAAGGTGGGAACTACCAATAGACTAGGCTTCAACTTTTGATGTACCAGATTTATGTATACTTATGAATTGTAATAATGGCAAAGAAAATGTAAATTTATTCAGAAAACCTTTTAAGGTGTATTGGCAGATAATTGTGGAATAAAATGACTTGTGATTATTTTTTGATGTTCATCTCTGAGACTATAACGTGTGGTGTGTGTATTTATTGTAGGGTCACAGTACAGAGTAGTTGATTAATTATTAAGATTGGGTGTTATTAAGGGAAATGGAACTCGTGACAACCCGGATCCCCGACCCCGGATTTGGGGGTGCTACAGAAGTGGTATCAGAGCTAAGCGTTTTAAACCTCAGAGATGATGTGACGTTAAGATAATAACTAAGATAATAAGAACTCTTGCCAAGTTCATAGTCGGGCTACCTAACGTAGTACTGACAGTTAAAACCCTTATAGGAACCCTTATAAATATCGTGATAGAAGAGTAGTTCGTTATCGTATATGGTAGCGGGACTCTGAACCCTGAGGTTGAGGAACAACAACGCGATGATGTTTTATTACTAATTGGAGATCGGATTGTGGATCCGATAGAGCGTCCTAACGCAGGACCGGATGATGTTCATATTGAGGATGTAGCGGTTGAGGATGTTGTCCTAGAAGGGATTGTTGCTGAGGAAGATCCCGTGGAGGATCCTGACAAGAATGAATAAAGGACCACTGAGGAATTGATGACCATGGTTAGGGAAACTACTAGAGGTAGGATTGGCCGGTCACTACCGGAGGTTCGTTCAAGTTTGTAAAGATAGTAGCCCCTTTAACGCGGCTTACTCGTAAGACTGAGAAGTTCGAATGGACAGAGAAATGTGAGAACAACTTTTAAGAACCGAAGCAAAGGTTGGTGACGTTACCTATGTTGGCGTTACCGGATGGAAAATGAGATTTTGTGATGTGTAGTGATGCTTCACATAAGGAAATAGGGTGCTTCATATACAGCACAGCAAGGTAATCGCGTACGCGTCAAGACAATTAAGGGAATATAAAATTCGATATCCCCACCCATGAGCTTGGGCTCGTGGCAATAGTTTTTCCCTAAAGATTGGAGGCACTACTTGTATGGAGAGAAGTGCAAGATTTACACAAACCATAGGAGCTCTAGTACATTTTTACGTAGAAAGAGCTCAACATACGCCAGAGGAGGCGGTTAGAGCTAATCAAGAATTATGATTGGGAGATTCTTCATCATTCGAGGAAAGCCAATGTGGTGGCTGATGCCCTTAGTAAAAAGGAGAGACCCAAGATGATAATGTCTTTGGGATAGTTTATAAGAGATTTTGAGAAAATGGAAATAGAAGTGAAGGTAACCGGAGCCGGTACCGAAAAGCTGTTTGAGATTGCCATACAGACCGAATTTTTGGAAAAGAACATATTGTGCCAGAAAAAGTGATGAATGAAGGCAGAGAGTCAATGACTGGAGAAGAGATCCACACCGAGAAAGATGATTAGGGGATAGTGAGGTGTTCCTACAGAAATTGGGTTCCAAAAGTTCAAGAGCTTAAGGATGAGAACTTAGATGAGAGCCATAGTTTGAGGAATAAGATTTAGGGCAAACCCTGAATGTGATAGTCAGGGAGGTTGCCATCAAGAAAGAAAGAACCCATAACATAATAGAGTGGAAAACAAGGTTTTTAATGTATAAGATAACCCCGATTATGGGAGAAGGTTGAAACATTTCATACTAAGGAAACAGAAAGTCGAGTAAGGAAAGGAGACCCGAGATGGTACTCCTATACGATAATTTATGGACCAGTCTAGACAGAACTTAGACTATTATCCCCAACCACCACCCTGAGGAAACAATGCGGTGAGAAATTCTTTCAGGACCTTTAAGTCGCTAAGCTCTCAAAGTTCCAAGGAACAAGCTGACCCAGTCGAGGCAAGAGCCTGGCTAAAGGAAATACAGGAATCATTTGAGATTCTAAATGATTGACGAATCACAAAAGACTATTTTTGTCACTTACCCTCCTAAGAGAGAGGCCACCCGCTGGTGAAAGGCCAAGGAAGGCACGGAGCAAGAGATTATAATAAACTGATTTAAGTTCAGACAATTATTTTCGGGAAAGTACTTCCCAAGGTTATGGAGGTAGTGTAAAAGCTTTGGAGCTAGAACAAAAGCGGATGAGTATGTTAAATTATGAATCTAAGTTGTAAAATTTATCAAGATTCGTTCTGAGGACACAAATCCAGAATGACGGGATATTTAAAATCAATGCTTATGTTGTGTTGGTTCATGAAATAATGATAAGAGAAAGGAAAATAAAAAGAAACTGAAGTGGAAAGGAATATAAAGGCAATAGAGTTTGAGGAATGATAAGGAAGTTGGGTATGAGGAAACCCTAAAGACTCGTAGCAATAGAAATAGAAAAGTATGTAATCGTCAGGATGAGGGTGATTCACCATGAGTTAAATTGATGGTTGAAGGCATAAGAGATAAATATATTTTATCCACTGTAAGTTGGGAGGATTTGAGGAAACCTTGAGATAGTTCGAAGGATAAATATTGAGACGCGGATAGACTGAGGAGACAAGGAAGTAAGAAATTAGGAAAATTGGATGAAGGAAGTGACCTTCAAGAATGTGAAGTGTAAGACCGGTGGCTTGATACCCAGGAAGGGAGACGCCAGGTATGAAAGATATCCCAACATTGAGATGACTGTTGAGATAAACAACAAAAGTAAATAAGGATTTATTAAGAAGAAGTTCACGTTGAACACGACCAATATCTTCCAGATCATCCATGTGATCATTACCAAATCAGGAAAGAAAAGCGGATAACCATTTTTATCTTTTGGAGGCCATGTGGATTGACCTTAACTTGAATAAGGATGCTATTGTGAAATTCGGTATAGACTATCGAGGTGGAAATGATTGAATAAGATACCCTTATCAGGGATATATGACTTTATTTATCCATGGAAGGATGCTTGTACCTTTTTAAAGGTGGAATTAAGGATAGAATATCGGTAGCTTAAAACGAATCCTAGGGGAATGCATAAAGGTTGGCATTTCACCCTTAATAGGGATAGTATGAGTTTTGACAGTATGAATTGGAAAGGATTAAGGTAATAATAACCTTTAAGGATCAGTGGAGAAATTTTTCAGAAGTATATAGACAATGGTTCTAGTATTAGTAAATGGTATTTTGATATGCCCTGTATATAGGGAATACAGGAGGAACGATTGAAGGATAACCTTAGAGGTTTTACAAGGAGAAAGGAAATATTCAAAATTCTCAAGAATAAAAATGTTGATAAAGGAAATATGACATAATTATAATGATGCCAAGTGGGGCACGTATTAAACCACGAGAAAGTATGGATCGAACCAGTAAAGGTCGAAATTGTTCAGGGTAATTAGGACCTAAGATAAAAGATGTTCTAAGTATGATTGAGAGTCAGTCGTGACAATGATTAACCTCTAAAGATTGAGGCAATAACTTATGGAAAAATGGTGATATTTTTTTTATTTACTCATCAGATATTAAAGAAAAGCATTTTCACATAAGCTGTGATTGAAATAAGGTAGAAAATTTATTTGGAGGTGGTTAAAATGACATTGACTGTAAGGAAATTTTACTATCAGGAAAGGCCAAAGAGGTGGCCGACACTTTAAAGGTAAGAGCATAATTATAGGCGCTTATGCCAAAGGAATACAGTGATGCTGGTTAAAGCTATGAAGGTTGTATTATGGTTTGGAAGATTGACATTCCTTCTGATGACTGTGCAATACCCAACCGTAATAGTAGTTGGTAAAGGTTTAATTCGTGTAATCGCCATGAGCGGGCTATTGATCTCAGGAGATACTATCTTGAGAATGAGCCTGGACCATGTTTCAAAAAAAAGGGACTAAACAAACCTTTGAGTTAAGTCTTCTATTGAAGGCATATGATTAAGAATGGTATTAACATGCTATCATTGCTTTTATTGAAACTCTTCTATAATTTTATCTGCTTCACGTCATGAATGTACGTCAGGATCAGGAGTGTTCTTCATGAATCAAGAACGGTGATCATGTTACCTCCTTAGAAGAATTTGATATGATATGAATGGACTCCGTATGGTTAGCTATTAAAACTTCATGGAAAACGAATGACTACAGTAGGTCAACGGTGGGCCATAGTAATACAGGAATGATTCTGAGAGTAATGAGCTGATTACTTACAACCGTGAGAGTTGTATTGGAATGGATGTTGAAAGTAAGTACCACTAATCGGGTTGTGGTGGTGTATAAGTTATCATTGATAGACTAATTAAGTCGATTATCTACCTATGATATATTTATTCCTTCTTATCGATAAAGAGTAGTATTACCCATACGAAGAAGGTTGCGGTATAGAAATGGATTCTAGTAACGATGAGGTCTAGAATGAGATCCCAGATTCGATTTTCGATATCGAGGGAGTTTCAAAGGTGATTGTGTATAAGCTCGAGGAAGAGCATGGGTCCATAGAATGATGGACGGAATGGCGAAAATATTTAGGCATGTGAAATGCGATGCTATAATACTTGATGTTGATATAAATACATATATGTTTTGTTCTCCTATGACAAACCTCTATACTTCAGAGTTAGGTTCCAAGCCAGATATTTTGTGGCAGTATATTTTTTCATATATACAATTATCTTCAATTCGTTCTTTTCTCTTCTTTTCATTTCATGTAAGCTGAGAAGAACAACCCTTCCAGAAAGGGGAGGTATTGCCGAATGACTATCTATCTGTGTGATAGAAGCCTAGTAGGATACCATCTATTGTTTAATTGCTTGTCAAGTACTAAAGGTTGGCCACCTTCGGTACTAACTATACGATATAACAAGTGTTCATGATCATAGTGATCTCTCAATAAATTCTTTTACTTCTATATGAAGGATTAAGCTTTTGAAAATAGAAACAGCTGAAAAAGGAGTAATAAAGTTGTGGTAGTATTCAGAATGGAAACACATTCGTGATACTAAGGTTGGCATGGTTATTAAAAGGTTATAGAACGCTAACGAGCAAAAGTATAACCAGTATAATATTAGGAACGGAAGGTAGTAGCGATTACGAACTGGAAAAGAATGGGTATTGAGAAGCAAAATCTCTAATGTTAAAAGCTATAATGAGAGTCTGTGCAATAGACTTGAGAGAATTTGGAATGATCACTTAACACGGATTGAGTTTTCTTACGATAATAGATCATATGTCAGTATTGAGATATCGCCTTATGAGATCCTTGAGGGAAGACAATGTCGATCTCCCTTATGTTAGGATGAAGTTGTAGAGCGCAAGATGCTCGGACCCGCAGTAGTCCAAAGGATCAAAGATATAATAGATTTTAATCAGAGGACGGCTGGTAGTAGCCCAAGATGGGAACACGAAGTATGTTGATTTGACACGAAAGGACAAGGAATAGGAAGTGGGGGACCTAGTGTTGTTATATGTATTCCCTTGGAAAGGAAGGATGAGGTTCGGAAAGAAAGGGAAGCTAAGTCCAGGAATTGTTGAACCCTTGGATATATTAAGACATATTGGGAAGATAGCATATGAGCTAGCCCTACCCCCGAATATGTAGCAAGTTCATAACGTGTTCCACGTATCAATGTTAAGAAAATGTAATTCGGATGCCAGATAAATAGGGGCATATGAGCGCATAGACATGCAACCAGACGTAACCTATATGGAGCAACCAGGAAGGGTTATAGATCGAAAAGGGACAAGGGCTTAGGAGAAGGGTTATCAAACTAGTCAGAGTTTGGTGGTAGAACCATAATGTGGAAAATTGACTAGAGAGTTAGAAGGCACAATGCTATAAAAGCATCCCCAACTATTTTCTATTTGATTCCGGGACGGAATCCTTTTAAGGAGGGGAGACTATAATAACCCCAATTTTTGGAGATTTTTGAAACCCGGATGAATAGTAACTTTTGCTGACAATGCTCATTAAGAAAAATTATCAGACCACGATATATAGGAGTACTGTTATGGAAATTCTAAGATCGTATTAGTATTCCATAAAGAAAATAAGTGTATGTAAAAGCTGTCGGATTTTGAAAACGAGCACTTTTATTTTTCCCCGAGAGTTCCACCAGACATTAAGGGATTTAAGGAATTAATATTAAGATGAAGGATTTTAAATTCAAGGATTATAAAGGAGAATTAATTTAGGTATTAAAAATACCAAGAAGATTTTATCAATAAAACCATTAAGGTATTTAACCAAACGATCAACGAGATTGAGTGATAACCGGACAAAGAAATGAATAACGACTCTTGTAAATACCTTTGCAAGTGGCAAGGCAAGTGGATGGTTGATCAAACAAGAAACCAAGTGATAGTTAGGAAGGAATGGCTAGTTAATTATATAGTTAACTAGGGATGATCTCATCTCACCACAAATCACCAACACATGGCAAATGGTGAGATCATCTTCCACTAACTCCTTTGTTTATTATTAACCTAGCAAAATATTAAGACAACCCATCATTATCCACCACATTATTCCACCAACACAAGAAAGCAAAAGCATTTCCTCCCCCATTTCCATTGCTCTCGGCCAAAACAGAACCAGCACACTAAAACTGCTGTATCTCCTTCATTTCTCACTCAAATATTGTGTTCTATAGCTCATTGGAAAGGTATTGAGATGGCCTACAACTCTTGTTCACAAGTCTCATCCAAATAATCATGGTAAGACCCTCATTTTTACAGTTCTTTAAATCGGACTTTTAGAAACTTCAAAGCCTAACTTTGTGTTCTTGATTTCTTTGGAAAGATCAAGCTTGTAGGAGGCTCCCTAAGGCTTCCTAGCAACTTAAAACCTCCCAAGGAAGGTATAAAATTCAAACCCTAGCCTTTACCTTATTTGTTAGTAAGTTTAATGGTTGGTTTTGTGAAATGAGAAGCATGGATTGTGATTATTAGTAGTTTGGTTTGATTTGGAAGTGTTTTGGTAATTGAAGCTTGATTATAGTTCATAGGTCTTGATTGTGGTTGTTTGAGTTGAAAACCTTGGAGATTATGGACTGATGTGGTATGGTTTAGGTGAAGTTTTATTGTATTGATGGTTATGAGTTGGTTGGTGGTTAATTGGAGTAGTTTAAACATTGGTAATCGCGTAAACATAGCCGTCGTAATGTCCGATTTACTTTAGACTGCTTTTGTTCATAAAATTTGGACCCGAGAACTCCCTGCTAGATTATGAACAATTGCCATGTTTAAATAGTTCATGTTACGAGCTTCGTTTTGATATGTATTTCGTTTGATTCCGATGTACGGTTTAGGAGAAACGACCGTTTTAAGTAACGGCGTTTCGCGAACGAAACTTTTCCCCTCGCCTTACTTTGAAACATAGGTTAAAGACCAAAAAGGGTTAATTAGTGTATGAAAAAATTATGGTAAGAGTGTTAGGCAGTTGGTAAGACACTCGCGAAGGAATCGCCTTAAAACTTGTAATGGTTAAATTATAAAAAATGGTGGAGCCGAGGGTACTCGAGTGACTTAAGAGAATCAGTAAGCGCAAAGCGAGCGTTAGAGTCTAAGGTAGTTAGAGTATAGATTTACAAGTGACTTTGGTTTAATTCCAACTTACTTGTTGTTTATAGGTTACCGGACTCGTCCCGAGACTTTTATCACCCCCAGTCGCTCAGGCAAGTTTTCTACCCGTTATACTGTTGTTGTGATGTATATATGTATATGCATTATCTTGTGATAGATGCATGTTGGTTAATTAGCAAATTTTGCGATATATTGAAGCATGCTGATATGGTATATATATGCATGCCTGTTTCGTATTCTTGCCATATATATATGTTGGTTCAGTTGATAATACCTATGCTAGAGAATAGCGGTAATTTGCATATACCCTTAGTATAGGGACCCAAAGGTGAAAACATTTTCTAAAATCGGGAGTCGAGGATCCCGAGTAGATTTTATATATATATATATTTATATATATATATGGTTATAGTTTTCAAAACTATTAATCGAATAAAGTTTATTTGATAACTTTATTTTATTAATGAATATTATCTTGAATATTCATTCGAGAACTTATGACTCCTTTATATTATTTATTGAATATTACTTGGATATTCATTTGAGGATGTATGACTCCTTTATTTTATTTATTCGAGGCCTTATGACTCAGCTTATTTATTTATTGAATATTATTTTAAATATTCATTCGAGGGCTTATGACTCAGCTTATTTTATTTATTGAATATTATTTGAATATTCATTTGAGGATCTATGACTCCGATTATTTGCTGAGATATATTCTTTATTTTATTAAAGAATATGGTGTCGATAATCAAACTCACTTTTAATTATTCAAATAAAGATAGTACTTTCGTATAGGTATATCTTTGGATATTTAATATTCATTTCAAGTATAAGTTTCAAAACTTCTACTTCAATTTTTTTATAAAGATTATTCTTTATGGAAATATTATTTAAATAATAATATTCAGATATTTTCTAATATATTGGGACTGATTTATTTTGTTAAATCAGCATCACTCCAAACATTCTTAAAAATGTTTTACGAGTCTTCAAAATGATTTTTAAAAGTTAGAGCGGATCTCAAAACTCAATTTTATATTTAAGATCCTCCTTTCGAAGGGGATTTAAATACTCGCTCAAAACCTGAGGGATCCGGCTCTGTGGTGTGTTTTATATTAACAACAAGGTTGCTGTTTTGTTAAATGAATCGATTACTTACCCAACACTCGGGAAGTAAAATTCTTGGAACAAGTTAATCCATTAACAGGCATCGCCTGGGAAATATCGGTGAGTTCTCCTTTCCAACTAGATACGACTTCTTGGTGGAGCCGTATCAACAAGTTTCTACTTGGGGAAAGGGGGAACGAGCTTTACATTTCAGAGTTATGGATTTCATCTGAACTAGGAGTGGCGTAAGTGGTCGAGTGGCGCCGGCCCAGCCTTATTATATTGGCCCAAATGGCCTGGAAGTTCCGTTAAGGCGGTCCATTCCTTAGGAGTTCAGTGTTCGGTTGACAAGTAAATCCGACAGGTTCTCCTCTACATGTAGAAAATGGTGGGGTTGCACTACTACGACTGATCATCGTAAGTGGTCTTCCTGGCGCGGCAAACCCCCGTAATGAGTTCATCATCCAATTGGATATTTCTGCAAAACACTACCCAGAGCACTTCGATTGAAAGGCTACGGTTGGGCGACTGTTGAGTGTTGGCAGGGTCAAGTTTTCAAAATGATGTTTGCATCAAATGAAGTATCTCGTAACTTCATTTTATTTTGATGATATTTTAAAGATTTAATTTATTCAAATCTGGTCTTATAGTCTCATCTACGTGATGAACTTTTGAAACTAATTATAACTTGAACGGTGGTAGTTCAAGTAGTATTTGGAAAAGATATAAGTATATTGGAGTATCTTGTAACTTCATCTTTTAAACTTATATCTAGTAAATGATTATCTTATGCATGACAAAGATTTTCAGAAAAACGTTGAGACAAGGTTGGATATATGAGATCACCTTGCAACGATATTTTTATACAGTTATACAATGGAGCTCTATGTATATTATGCATGGAAGAGGACTTCCAAGATTTTGAAAAGTATATATGTATATATACTGAATATTTTGCGACTTCATCGCATTAAGATATCAAATTTGGTTCATTTCTTTTGACCAAGACTTTCATGAGTACTATGAGAAGGCTCATATATTATAAATTATTATACATATTATTTTGGTGGGCTTGTTGCTCACCCTTGCTTTCTTCTTTCATCACACAACATCAGATAGACAAGATGAACAGGACCAAACTCCCAATTCGCGAGCGCATAGGAAACGTTCTGCAGCTTCCTATAGGCATTGAAGTCGCTGTAGCTAAGGTGGGAACTACCAATAGACTAGGCTTCAACTTTTGATGTACCAGATTTATGTATACTTATGAATTGTAATAATGGCAAAGAAAATGTAAATTTATTCAGAAAACCTTTTAAGGTGTATTGGCAGATAATTGTGGAATAAAATGACTTGTGATTATTTTTGGATGTTCATCTCTGAGACTATAACGTGTGGTGTGTGTGTTTATTGTGGGGTCACAGTACAGAGTAGTTGATTAATTATTAAGATTGGGTGTTATTAAGAGAAATAGAACTCGTGACAACCCGGATCCCCGACCCCGGATTTGGGGGTGTTACAGAGGAACTGCAAGGTTTACCTTGCAGAATTGAAGAAGAAGAAGGGTAGTAAGACTACCGCTCCTGATTCAGGTATGTTCATGATCGAAGTTAATATGTCACTAAGTCAAATTTCTACTTGGGTATTAGATACCGCCTGTGGTTCTCATATTTGCAATTCGTTGCAGGGACTAAGGAGAAGTAGAACTCTTGAAGAAGAGGAAGTGATTCTACGGATGGGAAATGGAGCAAAAGTTACTGCTGAAGTTGTAGGATCATTTCATTTACATATGCCTACGGGCAAGACTATTGTTCTAAATAATTGTTATTTTGTTCCCTCGATTGTAAGGAATATTATTTCTATTCCATGTTAGACTTGGCTAGATTTTCGTTTGTTATTCAGAATAATAAATGTTCAATTCTTAGAGATAACATTCTTTATGGAAGTGGTATTTTAAACAATGGTCTGTATGTATGTGACATAGAGCATAATTTACTACAAATTGAACATACTAATAAAAGAAAAAGGGATGATGAAAATCTCACTTTCTTGTGGCACTGCGGACTTGGTCATATTAGTGAAAATAGACTGCGGACATTGCATAAGGAAGGGTTACTTGACCCCTTTGATTTTGAATCATATCCAACATGTGAGTCTTGTCTATTGGGTAAAATGACCAAATCTCCATTTAGTGGACATGGAGAGAGGGCTGCAGATATGCTAGGATTGGTACACACAGATGTATATGGACCAATGTCTACGCAAGTCATGGGTGGATTTTCATACTTCATTGTTTTCATAGATGATCGATCTAGATTCAAATATGTGTATTTGATGAAACACAAGTGTGAAACCTTTGAAAAGTTCAAAGAATATAAGTATGAAGTGGAGAAATAAACCAAACATAGTATTATAACTCTTCGATCAGATCGAGGTGGTGAATACTTGAATGGAGAGTTTCTAGCTTATCTCAAAGAAAATGGTATAGTCTCCCAGTGGACTCCTTCATATACTCCACAGTTGAATGGGGTATCTGAAAGGAGAAATCGAACTTTGTTAGACATGGTTCGGTCCATGATGAGCTATGCGAATCTTCCAGTATTCCTATGGGGTTATGCATTGAAAACCTCATCATATTTACTGAATAAGGTGTCTTCCAAATCTGTTCCTCAAACTCCATATGAGATATGGAAAGAAAGGAAACCGAGTCTTAAACACGTTAAGATTTGGGGATGTCCAGCTTATGTCAAGGAAGTTGACCCAGATAAACTGGAATCTCGATCGGTAAAATGTAATCTTGTGGGATATCCTAAAGAGACTTTGGGGTATTACTTTTACACCGATCATCGGGTGTTTGTCTGCAGACATGCTACCTTCTTGGAAAAGCAGTTTATCCTTGAAGGAAACAGTGGGAGCAAAATTGAACTTGATGAAGTTCAAGAAGCACAAACTACTACGGATCAAGTGGAAACACTTGTTCAGACTAAACAACCTTCTGTGGAAAAGCCCATTCGTAGGTCAGGGAGAGTGTCTCGCCAACCTGAGAGGTATTATGGCCTTGTCATTGAGAATGACAATGAGTTGTCAATCATTGATGATGACGACCCTGTGACCTATAATGAGGCTATGAGTAGTGTTGACTCAGAGAAATGGCATAGTGCCATGAAATCCGAAATGGAATCTATGTATACCAACCAAGTATGGACTCTGGTTGAGGCGCCTGAAGGTGTTAAGCCTATTGGGTGCAAGTGGGTATACAAAAGAAAGATTGGAGCAGATGGGCAGGTGGAGACCTATAAGGTCAGGCTCGTGGCAAAAGGATTCAGACAAAGGCAAGGAATTGACTTTGATGAAACTTTTTTGCCTGTAGCCCTGTTAAAATCAATTCGGATTTTGCTTGTGATTGCTGCTTACTACGACTATGAGATCTGGCAAATGGACGTGAAAACGGCCTTCCTCAATGGGAAACTTGAAGAGGAAGTGTATATGACACAGCCAGAGGGTTTTCTTTCTAAGGGAAATGAGCACCTAGTTTGTAAGCTATTGCAAACCATATATGGTTTAAAGCAAGCTTCTCGTAGATGGAACATCCGTTTTGATGAGACAATCAAAGAGTTTGGTTTTATCAAAAACATAGATGAACCATGTGTCTACAAAAGGGTTAGTGGGAGCGCGACAATATTTCTTGTATTGTATTGAAAGAGGAGATGTCAAGAGAGTTGACACATATAACAACGTAACAGACCCACTCACAAAGCCACTTTCTCAAAGTCACTTTGATCGTCGTAAAGACAAGATGGGTATTAGATACCAGAGTGATTGGATTTAGTAGATGTGGGAGATTGAAAGAGATGTGTCCTAAGTCCAATCATGTATGATGATTTAGGAATAACTTTTATGTAATCTATTTTGATTTCATTGATATTAATAAAAGACTTGTTTTGGTTTTATTGCGGGCTTTATCTATTTAAGTGTTTAAATAAGATATACCATAGTTTAGAGTAAAGTTTTTTATGGATTATGATGAGATCATAATAATGAGACCTAAAAGATGATAACTCTAAACTTAAATATTTTCTGGTCGTAGGATTACTAACTGGTAATTAGTAATCCGTAAATATCGGTACATACTATGCTTGCTTCATTATAAAGGATGTCTGTTCTCATAGACATTTGTGTGGTGACACTATAGCTAGTATTTAGGTGCTTATTATAGAATAAGTTCACTGAACATGACTCACACAGCTGAACAACTGATGGAGTTCACTCACGTTTCAGCAGTTGTTCACATAGTGATAGTTGTACAAGTATCCTTAGACTTGAGGTCATCATAGTCATCTTGTGTACACTGAACTATGCTTTGGTTTAGTTCTTAGTCTCCAGGGACAATTATAAGGGCTCTACTGGGTATAAGAATTTGTACACGAATATAGTGTATGATCAATAAAGGATCTACCCCTTCCAGTGAAGGAAGAGAATGTTCAATGCTGATCCACTTATGCTAGTTCAGGAATCTCTGGCCAGAGTGAATGAAAATAGAAAGGAGTTTCTAATTCACATTAGAACTAAGCATAGTGAATGGGAAAGCAAATGATTAAATAAGACAGGCTTGACACAAGTTCCATGCCTTGTATTTAATCATGACATTGCAGGGTAGAAGGAATTGATTGTACGGTAACTACTCACTGAATAGGTTCTTGGTATTCTAAGCAGTGAATTCGTATTTTCCGGATAGTCATGATATGCTAAGAAGTATCCCTCACGATGTAGAATAAATATGATTAATTTATTAATTAATCATATTTAATGAATTAGAGAATTTATATAAATAGTGATAAAATAGTTTTATTATTATTTATTTCTATTACCGGCTTAATATTGAACCTACAGGGTCACACCATAAAAGAGAATGATTTAATGGTGGAGGAATTAATTAATAATGGCTGGTAATTATTTATTTATTTATGAAATAAATAATTAATTAGCAAATTTAATAATTGATTAAATGAGATTTAATTAATTCTTAATATTATTAATTATGAATTTAATTTTGGAAATTAAATCAAGTGAGAGAATTATTTTTCTAAAGTGTTTAGAAAAGGGATTAATGATTAAATGTGTTTTAATTATTAGTTAATTAGTTAATAAGAATAATCAATTAAATGGTTAATAATAATAATATTTTATGGAAAATTTTCAGCTGAAAATTTTGCCTATAAATATACTATTATAAACCCTATTTGCCTCAACCCAAATAATTAACCCTAATTCTAAAGTAGAACAAGAGGGAGGCAACTAATTCTCTTAACCTCTTCCTCCTCCATCACATTATACTCTTGGTGGATACCGGTGGAGTGCTTCACACTTGAGGAGCAGCTGCTAGGGAATTCCGTTCATCGTTCTTGGATCGCTATTAAAGACCTTCATCTTTCCATTAACGTAAAGCTTCTTAAGGTAAACATACTGAACTACGAATTAAATATTATTTTTCGCATGGATCCTGCGGAGGGTTTCGGTTTTTTTAAGATTTAAATTTATGTTTTCGTTGCGTTTATGTGCTAAAAACCCTTCAGGATCTTTTTGGACCAGTGAACATAATGTCCATCAACAAGAAAAGGTACACACTTGTAATTGTTGATTATTTCACTAGATACAATTGGGTTTATCTTCTACACAGGAAGAATGAAACTCCAGAAATTTTTCTGAATCACATAAGGCAAATTGAAAATGGATCCACCCACAAAGGGAAAATTCTGACAAGTGATAATGGCACTGAGTTCAAGAACTCAAAAATGGAGGAATTCTGCAAGTACAAAGGCATACAACAACAATTCTCAGCTCCTGGTATACCTCAACAAAATGGTGTTGTTGAGAGGAAGAACAGAACCTTGATTGAAGCTGGTAGGACTCTGCTGGAAGAAGCAAAACTACCCACTTACTTTTGGGCTGAAATAGTAAACACAACATGTTTTACTCAGAATATCACTCTGATAAATAGACATGGTGTTACTCCTTATCAGATGCTGAAAGAAAAGAAGCCCAGTCTCAAACATCTTCATGTATTTAGATGTAAGTGCTTTGTTTTGAGAACTCATATTGATCAGCTAGGAAAGTTTGAATCAAAAGCTGATGAAGGAATCTTCGTTGGATACTCACCATCAAGAGCATACAGAGTGTTCAATATGAGAACAAATACTGTAGGTGTCTCCATAAATGTATCTTTTGATGATAAAAAGATTCCTGGTTTTGAAGAAGACACTCATGAAAGTCTAATCTTTACAATTGAAAATGCATTGTTGGAATCTGGATCAAACTCTTAAAGAACTATCAAATCCTGATGATCCAAATCCTGATACTCCTTCAGATTCTGAAGATAATCATTGTACTAATGAACCTGCACATGTTGAGGGGGATCAACAGCAAGGGTCTGCTGATGGTATTAACACTGAAGAATCATCTCAAGGTTCTTCTCAATCTAGTCTCTCAGAATCCAATGTTGTATCAACATCAGATGGACATGAGCCAAGTCTCAATACTTCATCAGCAGATAACATAACAGATTCAGGGGGAGCCTCAAATGCATTTGATAAGGCATACAATTCAGGGGGAGCATCTAGCTCTAGAAGGACACTTCCCAGTGCCAGAAAATGGACTAAAGATCATACTCCTGATTTGATCATTGGAAATCCTGATGATGGTGTAAAGACAAGGAGTGTAATTCAGAATGAATGTTTATATTACAATCTACTTTCAAAAGAAGAGCCAAAGAAAGTAGAAGATGCACTCAAGGATGTAGATTGGGTCATGGATATGCAAGAAGAATTGAATGAGTTCGAAAGAAATGAAGTGTGGAAGCTGGTGCCTAGACCTAAGAACAGGTCAATTGTAGGCACAAAGTGGGTCTTCAGAAATAAGACTGATTCTGATGGAACAATCATCAGAAAAAAGGCAAGATTGGTGGCTAAAGGATATTCCCAATAGGAAGGTATTGACTATGATGAAAAATTTGCTCATGTTGCTAGGCTGGAAGCAATCAAAATCTTCTTGGCATATGTTGCTCACAAAAAATTTAAAGTCTTCCAGATGGATGTCAAGAGTGCATTTCGCAATGGAGAACTTGAAGAGGAAGCCTATGTTGAACAGCCACCTGGTTTTATGGATCCTAAATATCCTGATCATGTTTATAGACTTGACAAAGCACTCTATGGACTAAAGCAAGCACCTAGGGCATGGTATGAGACTCTTTCTCAGTTTCTGCTGGAAAATAGATTCAAAAGAGGTACAATAGATAAAAATTTATTTTATCTGAATCAAGGTAAAGATCTGCTTTTATTTCAAATTTAGGTGGATGATATCATTTTTGGATCAACTAATCAAGAACTGTGTGATAAGTTCTCAAAGTTAATGCAATCAAGATATCAAATGAGCATGATGGGAGAAATTAGTTACTTTTTTGGATTGCAAATTAAACAGAGTGATAATGGGATTTACATTAATCAGTCAAAGTACACAAAGAATCTGCTAAAAAGGTTTAATATGCAAGATAGTGCAACATCAACTACTCCAATGGCAACTGCTACAAAGCTTGATACCTAACGGCTAGTAGGCCAAATATTATGTTTACCACATGTCTATATGCAATATTTCATGCAAATCCAAGGGAGCCACATCTTATTACAGTAAAGAGAATTTTCAGATACCTCAAGGGTACTATATCACTTGGTCTCTAGTATGCAAAGGAAGCTAATTTTGCATTATGTGGTTATTCAGATGCTGATTTCGCTGGATGCAAAATAGACAGGAAGAGTACATCAGGGAGCTGTCAGTTTTTGGGAGGCAGATTAGTCTCATGGTTCCGTAAGAAGCAGAAATCTATTTCTACTTCGACTGCTGAGGCTGAATATATTGCAGCTGGGAGTTGCTGTGCTCAGTTGTTATGGATGAGAAATCAGCTCATGGACTATGGATTATCATTTTTAAAAATTCCTATTTATTGTGATAATCAAAGTGCTATTGCTATGACAGGAAATCCAGTGCAACACTCTCTTACTAAACATATCAGCATCAGATATCACTTTATAAGAGAGCATATTATGGAAGGAATAATTGAGCTTCATTTCATTCCTACTGATCAGCAGCTGGCTGATATCTTCACGAAGCCATTACCTGAAGAAACATTTACAAAGCTTGTTAATGAACTTAGTATGGTTAGTTGGGACAAATAAATTCTTTTCAATTTATATTTGATCAAATCCTGATGTATATTGATCAAATCCTGATATGTCCTAAATGTTGTTCAAAATATTAAGCTAGGAATATTTGATGTATTTTATTATATGCATGATGAATTAAGTGATTTTATTTTCTAATTGTGCATGTATGAATAAATATATCATTGTCATCATTGCAAATCAGTCTAGGGAGACGCGCCTTAACAAGACATCTTTTGGTTAAGTCATTAAGTTAACTCTCACTTAATAATTGATCAGTCCCCTAGTCCCTTGAAATTCCTTTGGTTATTTAAACCGTCATTTCTGTTCAGTTCAATCATCTCTACTCAATCACAAAACTCTCTCCTCACCGTTGTTTCTCATATCTCTTTCTTATCAAACATGGCGCATTTCACCTGGTTTTGCAACCATTTCACCAATATTGTGACTATCTTTCATGATGGAATGCAAACTCCGTATCACATCAATGCCATCTCAAACAACATCTGGATTCAATTTCCAGAGGTCATCAAAAATGATCTTCTGGGATTTCAAAAGGATCTTCATCTCCACACTCTTCAACAGTAAGAAAGAGTCATTCGTCTTACTGTTCTCTTTGTTGAAAGCAGGAAGAAGCACTGAAAATCCTCCAACCATATCTCTTCACCATCAGCTTTGTCAGGCTTCTTAGACCAAGGATGTTGATGTTCATCTAATTAGACTAGGACTTTCTTGTAATCATCTTTTGCATGTAATCAAAAATTTCATGAAATGTACTATCTTGAATTATTAATAAAATTTTGTTTATTTTGCTTACAAGACCTAATCTATGATCTTCAATTGTGTATGCATGTTCTTGTTCTTAAGTGTAGCCTGTTAATCTCTACATCACACTATTTACATCTATCTTCTGATGATTCTTGAGATTAAAATTGTGGTTTTCTGATAAACTTGAGTTGTTTCAACAAACACTGATGAATTTGAATCGACAAATCCTGACAGATAAGAGATACCAAGTACTGATGACAGGTTAGCTTATTTTATTTAAAATATTATTGAAAAATGATTTCTGAATTATTTAATGCTGAAAATATGATTGTTTACTTAATTTCTGTTTAAAAGTGGATAAACTGTTGAACAGAGTCACACAACATTTTACTACAAGAGCAGTGCGTTCTTTGTTGCTGATTCTGCACATTACTCCACTTTTCACTCCAATTTTTCAGTAATTATCCTCTATCAGAAGTCTAATTCACCAAGCTTCCTTCTCCAAGTGTGTTACATACAATTGAACCTCACAAACCTCTTTTTTGCACAAGATACTCTATGACACATATTATCATACACACAACCTCACTGTTTAAATCTAACGAACATCTTTCTAAACAATTACAAACATCATGTCATCTTCTGAGCTTTCACCCCTCTTCAGGCAAACAACCATTATTCATAGAAATACTTTTGGAACCAACAACTACTTGGCTCCAGTTACACATCAGCAGTTTCCTCAATATTTTCATGATAGACATGATTTCTTACTTCAATGTCCAATTGAATATGCGCTCACAAATCCTACTAAGGTATCTTACAGGGCTGTAATGCAGGTATGGGATACAGATTTAGTTAATACAACAAATACTGGTTTTTTTTTTAAATTTAAGGGACACGGGTATGAGGTTGATGCTGATGTTCTTGTTCAAGCATTAAGACTGCCTGCCTGTGATGGTGCTCCTGACAATTACACAACTGAGCAGTTGTTTGATATGCTCAAAACTGTGAACTACAAAGGTGACATCTTAATAATTGGGAAATTGACAAGAACAAATTTAAAGAGAGAATGGAATTTCTTCTTTGATTGCATCAGTAGATGTTTCTTGAATAAGATAACAAATTTTGATGCTCTTCCCTCTACTTCTCTGAAAATTGGGTATTCTCTTATTCATTCTGGTGATTTTGACTATGGTAACACAATTATTCAATTCATAATTGCTAGAAGAATAGATACATCAGGTGTCATAGGGTATACTAGATTTCTTCAACTGATTTTTAATTATCTATGCCCTAATGTTGAATTTGATAATGATGAATTGCTTCATGTATTTCAAATTTCTGAGAAAGCTATTACAGATCATATCAAAAGGGATGAAAAGAATAAGTTTTCAGGACTTCCCTTCCTGTCTCAAGAGGTCAGGAAATTTCTATTGAGAAATAGACCTACTCTTGCACAAGTGCCTGCAAATCCTGATGTTGGCATCTCTATTACAATTCTTGATGCTGTGGAACAAGACACTACCCATCTTATTTCTAACCCAAGCATTTCATCTACCAAACAGAACTCTAATCTAGCTCCTAAAGTAACCTCCTCTGATGTCTCCCAAAAGTGATTAGTTGTAATAAGAAAAGGCTGGTGAAGAAATCTGTTCACTCTAAACAGAGAGCTCAACAGGTCTCATTGAGTGAGAGTGAGAAGAAAGAAGAATGCTTTCCAGTACGGAAACGAAGACTGATCATGCAAGATGATTCTAACTCTGATGATCAGATGCCCATTGAACCAAGAATAAAGATAAAGAAATCAACAGTAGCAACTCCTGATGACTCTGTTGACACAACTGGAACTAAAGAGCCAACTACTGATGCTAGTGCTCTGATCAAAAAGGTTCCAGTGAACAAAGAAACTGATGAACCCAAGTACATGGCCAAGAGTATGCAGAAAAGAAAAGCTGAAGATGTGGTTAGGTACATTAAAAAGAAGAAAAAGACTCGGTCCTCTGCTATGGATGTTAGTCCACAAGAACCTAAGTCTCAAAGGGATTTAGACACTGAGAAACATCCAGTCACACAAGAACCATCTTCTCAAAGGGAAGATGCAAACAAAGAGGTTGCACAAATAATTGTTGATTTTGCTCAAGGTGATATCCTTGCTGATTCTGCAAAACTGCTGTAAGAAAAGAAGGCTCATCATGATGTATTGTCAAAGGTGGATGCAGTTATTAATGATCTTATGTTTGAGGACAGTACACAAGAACCTTCACCATTCATTGTTGAAGCAGCTCATAGTCCTTCGGCCCCACACAAACCATCAGTTCAAAGAACTGACGTGGGTCTAGTGCATTCTCATGAAAAATAAAATCCCGACACTACAACAACTCCTGATGCTGACCAATTGATAATTCATGCAGTTTCTACTGATGACTCATTGTTGAGAGCTAATTTGTTATAGCATCCTGATGTTGTGTTTGTCCCTCCACTGACATCACTACCACTTGAGGATTCATCTTCAGGTATTGCTTATTTCTTTCTGCTATTCTTAATGTTTGTATGATTATAAATAGTCTCTTATTTGAGGTTACCTCTATTTATATGACAAGCATACTAATCTTCTCAGCCACCTCTTATTTCTTTGCAAATGTGTGATTGTGCCTTTCTTTGAGATTGTGTGAAAAGATTTTGTGAAAAAATCAATTTTAAGTGGCAGTCTCCTGTACTGGCAAAAGGAGAGGTAGTTTTAAGAAAGGAATTTTATAAGTTTTTCTTTGCTTATAAACCTTCTTATATGAGAATCATATTACCATTAAAAGTAATATATTGTGTGAGAAGTGATGAGATCTGAAAAGAAAAGAGAGATTTAGGTGTTACAATGTTTTCTATTTCAGGATCTCATCAGAAACATATAGTTATTGCTAAGGATCCTCTCAAAGGAAAATCTATTCTACCAAGCTCTGCAAATTCTTCTGATGGTCTTTCTTGCTCTACTTCTGATGAAGACAGTGATTCTGATGATCCTGAAACAGCTCAGCTGAAGATTGCTATTGATGCATCTAAGAAGTCCAATATTGGTTCTTCTTCATATTTCAATGATGATCCCTCTTATTACAATGCTGATGCTGAGCATTTTTTAAAGGCTGAATGGGATTTTGCATGGAGATATGCACATACTTCTATCTCCTCGGCTGTTGGTATGCAACATGTTCACAGGGCATATGATGGACTTCAAAATCCTGATCTCAAATTGCATCTCAAGGCTTCTACCATTTCTGTAAAAGGAATTTTCTCTGAACTTGCTGTTATGAAGACATCTCATACCACTTTATAGAACAAGATTGATGTTTTTATGATCCTGATGCCAAAAAGGGGGAGAAGATAGCTATCACAAAATGTACACCTGACTCTATTCAATTGAAAGATAAAGATATTGATGATGATGGTGATAAGAATCCAGTTGCTAATGTAATTGCTTCTGTTGCTCAACAACCTGAACATTCTAAAAGATCTGGTTCAGGACAAGGAAAGACTACTGGTGCTCATGAAGTTAAGCACAAGACTAATGTTGATGCTCCTAAAACTGGTGATATTATAATCTCTAACTTAGCAGATACTAAAGGATTATTCTTTCCTTATAGACACAAAGAAATAGGTGAAGAGATTGTTCTTTATTACAAAGATAAGAGGTTTGAGCAAAAGAATGCCAGAAGTGCTCTTGGGTTGATAACTGAAGAATTTCCTGATCTAACAACTGAAGAAGCAGTTATGCAACAGAAGGAGTTAATGGCTCAAATTGAAGCTGAAGCAAACATCTCCAAAGGAAGAGGAAAAAGAGGTGAAAGAACTACAAGAGCCAGAGGAAGAAGAGGAAGAGGAAGAATTTTCAAAACATGTCGAGCTTCTACAATTGCTTCTGCATTTCTGAATGTTCTATTCAGAGAAGGTTTTGTTCCTGTAGAAGGAAATGATGTAAAAGAAGAAGCTGAGAATATTGAAGAAATGATCATTCCCAGGAAGAAGAAATCAATCGATGACATTGCTCAAGTTGATATAATAAATACAAATATATCTCTTGAAGCAGACACAAATCCTGAGGAAAAGGCAAATCCCGATGATGCAAATCTGCAAGCTGATTTTGATACTGATGAAAAGATGATCAAAGTATTGGATGAATCAACTCTTGATGCATATGAAAGAATTGACAGAAGGGAAGCTGGTCAAGCTTATAATGACTATGTGCAAAGAATTTTAAATTCAAAGAGAGAGCTATGGCAGAAATCAAAAGGAAAGATTCATGATTTGTCTACAAGCTATGCTCCTCTTAGCAAGAAGGATAAAATATGGAAATATATCTACTCATTTAGTTATCCTAAAGGATTCAAGCATATTGATTTTGTGTCAGTAGGACTAGGGGATCCTACTCCAGAATAGAAGAATATTGATAAGTCCATCAAGAAACCTTCTTGGGTGGAACATAATGAAAAACTAAAGCTTATCAAAACTCATACTAGAGGAGGTATTCGTCATTCTGGAATGGAAACTCTGAGGTCTGATTTACTTGACACAGATACTCTAACTAACAATCTTGGTGAGAAGATTACTCCTTCACATCTTGAGAAAGTTGAAGTTGTAGAGATTGTTTACAGAATGATAAATTATAATGATGTCAGAGAGGAGATTTTGTACTTCTTGAGGATGGTAAAGTGAAAAGCTTTACTCTGCAGCAACACTTGATGAATACTGTGACATAGTTGAAATATATTCACTATCTTCTTAGAGTTGAGGACAATGTCACCAGAATCTGGTCTTCTATGATACTTGAAAGTATCAGAAGAAAAGTCATGACCAGAGAAGACAAATACAATGGTGATTATGTTCCTATGTATAGAACTTACACTGGTCAAGAAATGAAGATGAAAAAGGGAGCTGCGGTTCTGAAAGTTTTTCTCAACAATCCTCAATTATCTTTCAGTCCTGATCATGAAGATGTCAGTTTAAGCTTTATGTTAATTGGTGATCTTGAAATAACTAAGAGTTCAGTTTCTAAGTTAAGATCAACCATTTATCAGCTTGGGGAAGATACTGAAGAAAAGAAGGAGTTGAAGAAAAAGCTTGTCAAAGTCCTTCAAGACAAGCTGGAAGAAAGGTTAAACAAATTTCTGGAAACAACTGTCAGTTATCTTACGATACTGAGGTAAACCTTATTCCTTATACATTTTGTAACTTGGTTTTGGCATCATTGAGAATGGAATTTATGCTTCATTACATTAAGTATAAATTGGGGGAGATTGTTACATGCTGATTCTCAATGATCAGAAGAAGCTCACGATCTGGCTATTCTGGATGTCATCAGGATTTGATATTGTAATAACCCCAATTTTTGGAATTTTTGAAACCCTTATGAATAGTGTTTTGCTGATTATGATGAATAAGAAAACTTTTCATGCCACACTATGTAGGGGTTCTGTTATGGATATTCTGAGATTTTATTAGTACTCTATATGGTATAAAATTGGGAAATCGCGTAAACATAGCCGTCGTAATATCTGATTTACTTTAGACTACTTTTGTTCATAACATTAGGACCCGAGAACTCCCTGCTAGGTTTTGACCATTGCCATGTTTAGATAGTTCATGTTACGAGCTTCATTTTGATATGTAGTTCGTTTGATTCCGATGTACGGTTTAGGAGAAACGACCGTTTTAAGTAACGGCGTTTTGCGATTGAACCATTACCCCTTGCCTTACTTTGAAACCTTGGTTAAGTACCTTAAAGGACTAATTAGGGTATGAAACAATTATGTTAAGTGGATTAGGCAGTTGGTAAGGTACTCGCGAAAGAATCGCCTTAAAACCCTTAATGGTTAATTTATTAAAAATGGTGGAGCCGAGAGTACTCGAGCGACTTAAGTGAATCGTTAAGCGCGAAAGCGAACGTTAGGACTCTAAATGGTTAAAGTCTAGTTTCTTAAGCGACCGGGGTTAAATTCTGACTTATGTTGTTGTTCATAGGTTATCGGACCCACTCTAAGCTTAAGTCTATCCAGGAGCACTCAGGCAAGTTTTCTACCCGTTATACTGTTGTTGTGATGTAAATATATGTATATGCATTATCTTGTGATAGATGCATGATGGTTAATTAGCAAATCTTGCTATATATTGGAGCATGTGATATGGTATATATGCATGTATGTTTTGTAATCTTGATATATATCTGTTGATTCAATTGCTTATAAGTTGCATAATACCTATGCTAGAGATAAGCAGTAGTTGCGTATACCCTTAGTATAGGGGACCCAAAGGTGAACATATTTCTAAACCGGGAGTCGATGTTCCCGAGTATAATATATATATATATATATATAAATTGATATAGTTTCAAAACTATTAATCGAATAAGGTTTATTCGATAGCTTTATTTTATTTAATGAATATTAGTTGAATATTCATTCGAGGACTTATAACTCCGCTTATTTATTTAATGAATATTAGTTGAATATTCATTCGAGGACTTATGACTCAGTTTATTTAATTTAATGAATATTAGTTTGAATATTCATTCGAGGACTTATGACTTAGTTTATTTTATTAATTGAATATTATTTGAATATTCATCCGAGGAATTATGGCTCCTTTTATTTTATTAATTGAATATTATTTGAATATTCATTCGAGGGCTTATGACTCAATTTATTTTATTAATTGAATATTATTTGAATATTCATTCGAGGGCTTATGACTCAGTTTATTTTATTAATTGAATATTATTTGAATATTCATTTGAGGGCTTATGACTCAGTTTATATTATTTAATGAATATTATTAGAATATTCATTTGAGGATCTATGACTCCGATTATTGCTGAGTTATATTCTTTATTTTATTAAAGAATAAGGTGTCGGTAATCAAACTTATTTTTGATTATTCAAATAAAGATAGTACTTTCGTATAAGTATATCTTTGGTTATTTAATACTCATTTCAAGTATAAGTCTTACAACTTCTACTTCAATTATTTGTATAAAGATTATTCTTTATGGAAATATTATTTAAATAATAATATTCAGATATTTTCTAAATATATTGGGACTGATTTACTTCATTAAATCAACATTATTCCAAACACTCTTTAAAGTGTTGTCGAGTCTTCAAAATGATTTTTAAAAGTTAGAGCGGATCCCAAAACTCATTTTTATATTTAAGATCTTCCTTTTAAAGGGGATTTAAATACTCGCTCAAAACCTGAGGGATCCGGCTCTGTGGTGTATTTTATATTCGCAACGAGGTTGCTGTTTTGGTAAATGAATTGATTACTTACCCAACGTTCGGGAAGTAAGTCCATCTATCGAGTCGGCATAAGCAACATGGGCTCAGTGGGCGTCCATGATAGTGTAAGTGGCTCAGTGGGAGTCCATCAAATGCGTAAGTGGCTGAGTGGCAGTCCAGCATAAGGTCTTATTGCGACCAGGGTGATGACCAGTGGGGAATTCGTCCATCTACTAGTAGAAAAGGTTACTTATTGGTATCTTTGCCTGATCAGCAAGATATCAGGTTTACGCCAAAACTCTTTCCTTTCCAAATTTATTGGATATTGCAATTCTGTTCATACTTTACATGACAGAGGTTTTCAGGAAACGTATGTATATATATAGGTGTATATATATATATCTTGACTTAATGAAGTATCTCGTAACTTCATTATTTATAATGATATTCAAAGATTTAATCTATTCAAATCTTGTCTTGTAGTCTCATCTATGTGATGAACTGTTGAAAGCTCATTATAACTTGAACGGTGGTAGTTCAAGTAGTATTTGGAAAAGATATAAGTATATTGGAGTATCTTGTAACTTCATCTTTTAAACTTATATCTAGTAAATGATTATCTTATGCATAACAAAGATTTTCAGAAAAATGTTGAGACAAGGTTAGATATATGAGATCACCTTGCAACGATATTTTTATACAGTTATAAACTGGAACTCTGTGTATATTATACATGTCAGAGGATTTCAAAGATTGTGAAAAGTATATATATATGTATATATATATATATATATTGAATATTTTGCGACTTGGTCGCGTTAAGATATCAGCTTGGTTCATTTCTTTTGACCAAGACTTTCATGAGTACTATGAGTATGCTCATATATTGTTAATCAGTATACATATTATTTTGGTGGGATTGTTGCTCACCCTTGCTTTCTTCTTTCATCACACAACATCAGATAGACAAGATGAACAGGACCAAGCTCCCAATTCGCGCGCGGATAGGAAACGTTCCGCAGTTTCCTATAGGCGTTGATGTCGCTGTAGCTGAGGTAGGAGCTACCAATAGGCTAGGCTTTCAACTTTTGATGTACCAGATTTATGTATATTTATGAATTGTAATAATGGCAAAGAAATGTAAATTTATTCAGAAACCCTTTTAAGGTGTATTGACAGATAATTGTGGAATAAAATGACTTGTGATTATTTTTGGATATTCATCTCTGAGACTATAACTTGGGGTGTGTGTGTTTATTGTGGGGTCACAGTACAGAGTAGTTGATTATTTATTAAGATTGGGTGTTATTAAGGGAAATGGAACTCGTGACAACCCGGATCCCCGACCCCGGATTAGGGGGTGTTACAGAAGTGGTATCAGAGCTAAGCGTTATAAACCTCAGAGATGATATGACGTTAAGATAATAAGTTCACTAAGATAATAAGAACTCTTGCCAAGTTCATAGTCGGGCTACCTAACGTAGTACTGACAGTTAAAACCCTTATGGGAACCCTTATAATTATCGTGATAGATGCGTAGTTCGTTATCGTATATGGTAGCGGGACTCCGAACCCTGAGGTTGAGGAGCAACAACGCGATGATGTTTTATTACTTATTGGAGATCAGATTATGGATCCGGTAGAGCGTCCTAACGCGGGATCGGATGATGTTCATATTGAGGATGTAGCGGTTGAGGATGTTATTATAGAAGGGATTGTTGCTAAGGAGGATCCCGTGGGGGATCCTGAAAAGAATGAATAAAGGACCACTGATGAATTGATGACCATGGTTAGGTCAACTACCAGAGGTAGGATTGGTCGGTCACTACCGGAGGTTCATTCAAGTTTGTAAAGATAGTAGCCCCCTTTAACGCGGCTTACTCGTAAGACTGAGAAGTTCGAATGGACAGAGAAATGCGAGAACAACTTTCAAGAACTGAAGCAAAGGTTGGTGACGGCACCTATGTTGGCGTTACCGGATGGAAAAGGAGATTTTGTGATGTGTAGTGACGCTTCGCATAAGGAATTAGGGTGCTTTTTATACAGCACCCATGAGCTTGGGCTCATGGCAATAGTTTTTCCCTAAAGATTTGAGGCACTACTTGTATGGATAGAAGTGCGAGATTCACAAACCATAGGAGCTCTAGTACATTTTTACGTAGAAAGAGCTCAACATACGCCAGAGGAGGCGGTTAGAGCTAATCAAGAATTATGATTGGGAGATTCTTTATCATTTGGGGAAAGCCCATGTGGTGGCTGATGCCCTTAGTAAAAAGGAGAGACTCAAGATGATAATGTCTTTTGGAGAGTTTATAAGAGATTTTGAGAAAATGGAAATAGAAGTGAAGGTAACCGGAGCCGGTACCGAAAAGCTGTTTGAGATTGCAATACAGTTCAAATTACTGGAAAAGAACATATTGTGCCAGAAAAAAGTGATGAATGAAGGCAGAGAGCCAACAAATAGATAAGAGATTAATATCGAGAAAGATGATAAGGGAATAATGAGGTATTCCTACAGAATTTGGGTTCCAAATGTTCAAGAGCTTAAAGATGAGATCTTAGATGAAAGCTAGTTTGAGGAATAAGATTTAGAGCAAACCCTGAACATGATAGTCAGGGAGGTCGCCATCAAGATCGAAGGAACCCATAACATGATGAAGTGGAAAATGAGGATTTAAAATATGTAGGAGGACCCCGATTATGGGGAGGAGGAGGGAATGTTCAGACTAAGGAAACAGAAGTCGAGTAAGGAAAGGAGACCCGAGACGGTACTCCTATACGAAAATTTATGGACCTTTCTAGACAGAACTTAGACTATTATCCCCAACCACCACCCTGAGGAAACAATATGGTGAGAAATTCTTTCAGGACCTTTAAGTCGCTAAGCCCTTAGAGTTCCAAGGAACAAGCTGAACCAGTCGAGGCAAGAGCCTGGCTAAAGGAAATATAGGAATCATTTGAGATTCTAAATGATGGACGAATCATAAAAGACTATTTTTGTCACTTACCCTTCTAAGAGAAGGGCCCCCACTGGTGAAAGACCAAGAAAGGCACGGAGCCAGAGGTTATAATAAACTGATTAAAGTATAGTCAATTGTTTTCGGGAAAGTAATTCTCAAGGTTATGGAAATAGTGTAAAAGCTTTAGAGTCAGAACAAAGGCGGACGAGTATGATGAAATATGAAGCTTTGTAAAAGTTGTCAAGATTCGTTCTGATGACAATAATCCCAGAACGATGTGATGCTTAAAGTCAATGATTAGTGGGTTCATGAAATAATGATAAGAGAAAGGAAAATAAAAAGAAACTGAAGTGGAAAGGAATATAAAGGCAATAGAGTTTGAGGAATGATAAGGGAGTTGGGTATGAGGAAACCCTAAAGACTCGTAGCAATAAAAATAGAAAAGTATATAATCGTCAGGATGAGGGTGATTCACCATGAGTTAAAGTTGATGATTGAAGGAATAAGAGATACATATATTTTATCCCCTGTAAGTTGGGAGGATTCGAGGAAACCTTGAAATAGTTCGAAGGATAAATAATGAGACGCGGATAGACTGAGGAGACAAGGAAGTAAGAAATTAGGAAAATTGGATGAAGGAAGCGACCTTCAAGAATGTGAAGTGTAAGACCGGTGGCTTGATACCCAGAAAGGGAGACGCCAGGTATTAAAGATATCCCAACATTGAGGTGACTGTTGAGGTAAACAACAAAAGTAAATAAGGAATTATTAAGAAGAGGTTCACGTTGAACACGACCAATATCTTCCAGAACATCCTTGTTATCATTACCAAATTAGGCAAGACAAGCGGATAACCGTTGTTATCTTTTGGAGGCCATATTGATTGACCCCCTTTTTAATACAGATGTTATTGTGAAATTAGACATATACTACCGAGGTGGGAATGATTGAATAAGACACCCTTATAAGGGATATATGACTTGATTTATCCATGGAAGGATGCAGGTACCTTTTAAAGGTGGAATTAAGGATAGAACATCGGTAACTTAAAATGAATCCTAGGGGAATGCATAAAGGTTGGCATTTCACCCTTAATAGGGATAGTATGAGTTTTGACAGTATGAATTGGAAAGGATTAAGGTAACAACAACCTTTAAGAATCAGTGGAGAAATTTTTCAGAAGTATATAGACAATGGTTCTAGTATTAGTAAATGGTATTTTGATATGCCCTGTATCTAGGGAATACAGGAGGAACGATTCAAGGATAACCTTAGAGGTTTTACAAGGAGAAAGGTAATATTCAAAATTCTCAAGAATAGAAATGTTGATAAATAGAATATGACGTAATTATAATGATGCCAAGTGGGGCACGTGTTAAACCACGAGAAAGTATGGATCGAACCAGTAAAGGTCGAAATTGTTCAGGGCAATTAGAGCCTAAGATAAAAGATGTTCTAAGTATGATTGAAAGTCAGTCATGAAAGTGATTAACCTCTAAAGACTGAGGCAATAACTTATGGAAAAAGATGGTGATATTTTTTTTTACTCATTAGATTTTAAGGAAAACATCTTCACATAAGCTGTTATTGAAATGAGGTAGAAAATTATTTGGAGGTGGTTAAAATGACATTGACTGTAAGGAAATTTTACTATCAGGAAAGGCCAAAGAGGTGGCCGACACTTTAAAGGTAAGAGGATAATTATAGGCGCTTGTGCCAAAAGAATACAGTGATGATGGTTAAAGCTGTGATCGTTGTATTTTGGTTGGGAAGATTGACATTCCTTCTGATGACTGTGCAATACCCAACCGTAATAGTAGTTGGTAAAGGTTTAATTCGTGTAATCGCCATGAGCGGGCTATCTATCTCAGAAGGTACTATCTTGAGATAAGCCAGGACCATGTTTCAAAAAGGACTAGAAGAACCTTTGAGTTAAGTCTTCTATTAAAGGCATATGATTAAGAATGGTATTAACCTGCTATCGTTGCTTTGATTGAAACTCTTCTGCAATTTTATCTGCTTCATGTCATGAAAGTATGTCAGAATCTGGAGTGTTCTTCATGAATTATGAATGGTGATTATGTTAACTCCTTAGAAGAATTTGATACGACATGTATGGACTCCGTATGGTTAGATATTAAGATTTCATGGAAAGTGAATGACGACAGTAGGTCAGTGGTGGACCATAGTAATGCAGCAATGATTCTACGAGTAATGATCTGATTACAACTGTGATAGTTGTATTGGAATGGATGTTGAGATTGAGTACCACTAATCGGGTCATGTTGACGTATAAGTTATCTTTGATAGAAAAACTAGGTCGATTATTTACCTATTGAATATTTATTCCTTCTTAGGAATAGAGAGTCGTATTATTACGAAGAAGGTTGCGGTGCAAGCATAGAATTCTAGTAACGATGATGTCTAGAATGAAATCCCAGATTCGATTTTTGATGTCAAGGGAGTTTCAAAGGTGATTGTGTATAAGCTCGAGGAAGAGCATGGGTCCATAGAATGATGGACGGAATATCAAAAATAATTAGGCATGTGAAATACGATGCTATAATGCTTAATGTTGATTTATATACATATATGTTTTGTTCTCCTATGATAAACCTCTATAGTTCAGAGGTAGATTTCAAGCCAGATATTTTGTTACGGTATATATTTTAATATATATACAATTCTCTTCAATTCATTCTTTTCTCTCCTTTTCATTTCATGTAAGTTGAGAAGAATAACCCTTCCAGAAGGGGAGGTATTGCCGAATGACTATCTATCTGTGTGATAGAAGCCTAGTAGGATACCATCTATTGTTTAATTGCTTGTCAAGTACTAAAGGTTGGCCACCTTCTGTACTAACTATGCGATATAACAAGTGTTCATGATCATAGTGATCTCTCAAAAAATTCCTTTACTTCTATATGATGGATCAAGCTTTCGAAGATAGAAGCATCTAGAAAGGAAGTAGTATCAGTACGGTGGTATTCTGATTCTAACACGTTCATGATACTAAGGTTGACGTGGTTATTAAAAGGTTATAGAATACTGACGAGCAAAAGTTTAACCAGTATAGTATTATGTACGGAAGATAGTAACGATTACGAACTGGAAAAGAATGGGTATTAAGAAGCAAAAGCTCTAATGCTAAAAGCTATAATAAGAGTCTGTGCAATAGACTTGAAAGAATTTGGAATGATCAGTTAACACGGATTGAGTTTTCTTACGAAAATAGATCATATGTCATTATCGAGATGTCACCTTATAAGATCCTTGAGGGAAGACAATGTCGATCTCCCTTATGATATGATGATGTTGCAGAACGCAAGATGCTTAGACCAGCAGTGGTCCAAAGGACCAAGGATATAATAGATTTAATTAGAGGACGGCTGGTAGTAGCCCAAGATGGGCACACGAAGTATGTTGATTTGATATGAAAGGACAAGGAATAGGAAGTAGGGGACCTTGTGCTGTTATAGGTATTCCCTTGGAAAGGATGGATGAGGTTCGGAAAGAAAGGAAAGCTAAGCCCATGAATTGTTGGACCCTTGGATATATTAAGACGTATTGGGAAATTAGCATATGAGCTAGCCCTACCCCCGAACATGTAGCAAGTTCATAACATGTTCCACATATCAATGTTAAGGAAGTGTAATTCAGATGTCAGATAAATAGGGGCATATGAGCGCATAGACATGCGACCCGACATTACCTATATGGAGCAACCAGGAAGGGTTATAGAGTGAAAAGGAACAAGTGCTTAGGAGAAGGGTTATCAAACTAAGCAGAGTTGGTGGTAGGACCACAATGTGGAAAAATTACGTAAGAGTTAGAAAGTGCAATGCTAAGAAAGTATCCCTACTCATTTTCTATTTGATTCCAGGACGGAATCCTTTTAAGGAGGGGAGACTGTAATAACCCCAATTTTTGGAATTTTTGAAACCCTTATGAATAGTGTTTTGCTGATTATGATGAATAAGAAAACTTTTCATGCCACACTATGTAGGGGTTCTGTTATGGATATTCTGAGATTTTATTAGTACTCTATATGGTATAAAATTGGGAAATCACGTAAACATAGCCGTCGTAATGTCCGATTTACTTTAGACTGCTTTTGTTCATAACATTAGGACCCAAGAACTCCCTGCTAGGTTTTGACCATTGCAATGTTTAGATAGTTCATGTTACAAGCTTCGTTTTGATATGTAGTTCGTTTGATTCCGATGTACGGTTTAGGAGAAACGACCGTTTTAAGTAACGGTGTTTCGCGACCGAACCATTACCCCTCGCTTTACTTTGAAACCTTAGTTAAGGACCTTAAAGGACTAATTGGGGTATGAAACAATTATGTTAAGTGGATTAGGCAGTTGGTAAGGTACTCGCGAAAGAATCTCCTTAAAACCCTTAATGGTTAATTTATTAAAAATGGTGGAGCCGAGAGTACTCGAGCGACTTAAGTGAATCGTTAAGCGCGAAAACGAACGTTAGGACTCTAAATTGTTAAAGTCTAGTTTCTTAAGCGACCGGGGTTTAATTCCGACTTATGTTGTTGTTCATAGGTTATCGGACCCACTCTAAGCTTAAGTCTATCCGGGAGCACTCATGCAAGTTTTCTACCCGTTATACTGTTGTTGTGATGTAAATATATGTATATGCATTATCTTGTGATAGATGCATGATGGTTAATTAGCAAATCTTGCGATATATTGGAGCATGTGATATGGTATATATGCATGTCTGTTTCATAATCTTGATATATATCTGTTGATTCAATTGCTTAAAATTTACATAATACCTATGCTAGAGATAAGTAGTAGTTGCGTATACCCTTAGTATAGTGGACCCAAAGGTGAACATATTTCTAAACCGGGAGTCGATGTTCCCGAGTATAATATATATATATATATATATATATATATTGATATAGTTTCAAAACTATTAATCGAATAAGGTTTATTCGATAGCTTTATTTTATTTAATGAATATTAGTTGAATATTCATTCGAGGACTTATAACTCCGCTTATTTATTTAATGAATATTAGTTTGAATATTCATTCGAGGACTTATGACTCGGTTTATTTTATTTAATGAATATTAGTTTGAATATTCATTCGAGGACTTATGACTCAGTTTATTTTATTAATTGAATATTATTGGAATATTCATCCAGGGACTTATGGCTCCTTTTATTTTATTAATTGAATATTATTTGAATATTCATTCGAGGGCTTATGACTCAATTTATTTTATTAATTGAATATTATTTGAATATTCATTATAGGGCTTATGACTCAGTTTATTTTATTAATTGAATATTATTTGAATATGCATTCGAGGGCTTATGACTCAGTTTATATTATTTAATGAATATTATTAGAATATTCATTTGAGGATCTATGACTCCGATTATTGCTGAGTTATATTCTTTATTTTATTAAAGAATAAGGTGTCGATAATCAAACTTATTTTTGATTATTCAAATAAAGATAGTACTTTCATATAAGTATATCTTTGGTTATTTAATACTCATTTCAAGTATAAGTCTTACAACTTCTACTTCAATTATTTGTATAAAGATTATTCTTTATGGGAATATTATTTAAATAATAATATTCAGATATTTTCTAAATATATTGGGACTGATTTACTTCATTAAATCAGCATTACTCCAAACACTCTTTAAAGTGTTTTCGAGTCTTCAAAATGATTTTTAAAAGTTAGAGCGGATCCCAAAACTTATTTTTATATTTAAGATCTTCCTTTTAAAGGGGATTTAAATACTCGCTCAAAACCTGAGGGATCCGGCTCTGTGGTGTATTTATATTCGCAATGAGGTTGCTGTTTTGGTAAATGAATTGATTACTTACCCAACGTTCGGGAAGTAAGTCCATCTATCGAGTCGGCATAATCAACATGGGCTCAGTGGGAGTCCATGATAGTGTAAGTGGCTCAGTGGGAGTCCATCAAATGCGTTAGTGGCTGAGTGGCAGTCCAGCATAAGGTCCTATTGCGACCAGGGTGATGACCAGTGGGGAATTCGTCCATCTACTAGTAGAAAAGGTTACTTATTGGTATCTTTGCCTGATCAGCAAGATATCAGGTTTACGCCAAAATTCTTTCCTTTCCAAATTCATTGGATATTGCAATTCTGTTCATACTTTACATGATAGAGGTTTTCAGGAAACGTATGTATATATATAGGTGTACATATATATCGGGACTTAATGAAGTATCTCGTAACTTCATTATTTATAATGATATTCAAACATTTAATTTATTCAAATCTTGTCTTGTAGTCTTATCTATGTGATGAACTGTTGAAAGCTCATTATAACTTGAACGGTGGTAGTTCAAGTAGTATTTGGAAAAGATATAAGTATATTGGATTATCTTGTAACTTCATCTTTTAAACTTATATCTAGTAAATGATTATCTTATGCATAACAAAGATTTTCAGAAAAATGTTGAGACAAGGTTAGATATATGAGATCACCTTGCAACGATATTTTTATACAGTTATAAACTGGAACTCTATGTATATTATACATGTCAGAGGATTTCAAAGATTGTGAAAAGTATATATATATATATATGTATATATATATACTGAATATTTTGCGACTTGGTCGCGTTAAGATATCAGCTTGGTTCATTTCTTTTGACCAAGACTTTCATGAGTACTATGAGTATGCTCATATATTGTTAATCAGTATATATATTATTTTGGTGGGCTTGTTGCTCACCCTTGCTTTCTTCTTTCATCACACAACATCAGATAGACAAGATGAACAGGACCAAGCTCCCAATTAGCGAACGGATAGGAAATGTTCCGCAGTTTCCTATAGGCGTTGATGTCGCTGTAGCTGAGGTAGGAGCTACCAATAGGCTAGCCTTTCAACTTTTGATGTACCAGATTTATGTATATTTATGAATTGTAATAATGGCAAAGAAATGTAAATTTATTCAGAAACCCTTTTAAGGTGTATTGACAGATAATTGTGGAATAAAATTACTTGTGATTATTTTTGGATATTCATCTCTGAGACTATAACTTGTGGTGTATGTGTTTATTGTGGGGTCACAGTACAGAGTAGTTGATTATTTATTAAGATTGGGTGTTATTAAGGGAAATGGAACTCGTGACAACCCGGATCCCCGACCCCGGATTTTGGGGTGTTACAGATGTGCCATCAGGATTTGATGCCCATCAGTATCCGCCGAAGCATCCTTATTTGAAGAGCAATCTGTTGTGAAGATTGAGTCTGTTCCTTATTTTGAGGGATGGATATATGTTCCTTTTATGTGATAGGACTTTGTATATTCAGTTAGAGATATGTATCATTTTCTGTTAGTATTTGATAATGCATATCCTAGACTGATTTATAGCAGCTGTATATTATATAAACACAGTTTAGGTCATCACATTATGATTAACTCGAGCATTGTACGACTTAGCAGCTCTCAAGAACATCAATATTTCTTGAGAGAGTTTGTAACAGTTTTTATCATAAATATAAAGAACTGTTATATTTTTGTACTTGTTCGAAACATTTATACAATTGTATCCAACCCCCTTAAATAATTGTATCTTTACTGGGAAACACTTAGAGACTTTATAAAAATGATAGATGGAATTATTTGGTGATTGGTGTATTTTAAAATGATTTTATCGAATTATAATTCTATTTTGAGCGCAATCTTATAAAATTCATAGAAAATAAACCGTACGCTTAAAAATTATTTTAAAAATATGATTAGAAATCTAATTTCAAGATATATATTTTAAAAATGATATTCGTGGTATTTTCATCTTTTCAGAGTAAATTATCTATCAATCAAATTCATTTTTGATTTAAGTATAAAAGGAAATTGGGAATTTAAATTTCAAATTACCAAAATGCCCTCCTTGGTGGCTATAAAAGAGAGCACACCCTTCCTTTTTCTTTCTCTTCCTCCCCACTTCTCTATTTTCTCCATTTTCTCTCTTTTCTCTCTTCACTCACTCCCGAACTCTTTCCCTCTCGGCTCTCTCTCTCATAATTTCCCTTATTCTCTCTCTTACATGCAAAGCTTAATTCTAGTTGGAAATCAAAGTTTTCACCATCAATCTTCCTTATTTCTCATTCTCTATCCGTTTACCTTTTGCATGTAAGTGTTTAATCTAGTTCAAAATTAACTTCTTTTGATTATACTTAAGAAAATCTCAATTTCTTAGTGTATGATCATATGAGAAGTATAGTGGGTGATATATTATATTTTCTTTGGTTTTGTTTGATGTTAGTTCGAATTTTATTGTTAAAAAGGGGTTTTTGATTTTGGATGATGAATTGCTTATTTGTTGTAGTGATAAACTTGATATTGAATATAAATCTTTGTTTTTAAGATGGTTTCATGGCATACATGTAAGGTTTGAATATAATCAAGTGTGTTTAGTTTGATTTGTAAAGAAAATGAGTTGAATGGTTAAGATAAGGGTTAAAGTGAGTTGATATTGTGATTTAAAGCTTTGCATGTCAAAATTGATTTATGCATGTGTGTTTTTTTGAAAAACCCGAATAGGTCTTATGATTGGAAAGGGATTAAGTTGATTTTGTGGGCTTATATGCTAATTGCTTTAGCTATTAATTGAAATGAGTACTTGGTTGCATGTCAATTTTGGATGGTTTCGCAGAAGTTAAGTTTACTTGTTCCCTTACAGGGTATCGTTTTTGCGTAAAGTGTGGAGCGACCTACACATTTACAATGATTTACTTTCATCCCTATTATTTAGGAATTATCTTAATTTCCCAGAATTTTCCCTGAATTCTGGGATTTTTTACTTTAATTCTGGGATTTTTCCTTATTTTTCTGGATTTTTACCTTAATTCGGGGATTTTTCCTTATTTTTCCGGATTTTTCCTTATTTTTCTGGATTTTTCCCTTAATTCTGGCTTAAAATTTATCAAGGGACATACCAAATCGATCAGGAATCCTGGTCAAAATTGACCAGGATCCTAATCGAACTTACTGTGATATTGTCACTCTGGTCGATTGACTCTTCGATCAGGATTTAGGCAAAATCGATCAGGATTCCTGATCGATTTCGATCAGGATTCCTGATCGATTTCGATCAGGATCCTAATCGAACTAGCTCACAAAACACCACTCTAATCGATGGAATCTTCGATCAGGATTTATGCAAAATCGATCAGGATTCCTGATCGATTTCGATCAGGATCCTGATCGAACTAGCTCACAAAACACCACTCTGATCGATGGAATCTTCGATCAGGATTTTATCCTTTTTTCGATCAGGACTCTGATCGAACTAAGTAACTTTTTACCCTTATAATCGAATAAAATATCGATCAGGGTTCTTTTCTTTGTCAATCAGGACTCTGATCGAATTAAGTGGCTTTTTACCCCCTTTAGATCGAATGAAATATCGATCAGGGTTCTTCCCTTTGTCGATCAGGACTCTGATCGAACTAAGTGGCTTTTTACCCTTTAGATCGAATGAAATATCGATCAGGGTTCTTCCCTTTGTCGATCAGGACTCTGATCAAACTAAGTGGCTTTTTACCCTTTAGATCGAATGAAATATCGATCAGGGTTCTTTCCTTTGTCGATCAGGACTCTGATCGAACCATTTCTTCAAAATTCTGGTCGATTTTTGACTATTAAGTTTCCATTCCTGCTTCTAGAATACCCCTGAAACTTCCCTATGGTGGGCTTTCCTCAAATTGGGCCTGGCTGTATGGGCCTAAAAATGCCTCGTATTCCGAGATTTTCGCCTATAAAAGACAAGTGAGAAGCGAGAATCCTCACACTACGCCATAGATGGGCTAATAAGACACTCATTTTACGTCACCTTAGGCCCGTTTTATGTTGTAATAGGCCTATTGTAACGCCAAATAACCATTTCATCCGTAAATGTTGCCATTGCTATCTAATATAATGTTCTGATTATCAACCGTAACACAAATAAAAACATTACCTTAGGGAGATAGTGTAACACTAGATAAATCAAACGTAACGGCAATTCAGTGTTACCTTAGCATTTGAAAAAATCATGTGGGACCCACCTGACTGGATTGCCACGTAGGCAGCCACGTCATATAGAGGGACCCACTGACACGTGGCGAGCAATACCACGTGCACTGCCACATGGACTGCCACATGGATTGGCTAATCAGTGGGACCCACTGCCACGTCATCATATGGGGCCCGCTGCCACGTCATCAAGGGACCCACTGCCATGTCATCAAGTGTGGCCCACTGCCACGTCATCAAGTGGGGCCCATTGTAACGTCATCAAGTGGGTCCCACTGCCATGTGGGACCCACATGTGGGCCCACTTTTATTACTGACGTAACAGTAAACAAATCTAATGTAACACTGTATTTTGGCAAAAGAAACACAAATTTAGATTTTGTAACAGTGATAAATGTAGCTATTGTAACACTAATAGATAACATTTCGAAATGTAGTTTTGATAAACACATTACTGCCATTAGCAAAATAACAATTCAACCATACCAAAACATATTTCCCCAACAAACTAGTCTTACAGCATTCAGAACACCAACTCCGCCAACATAATAACCAATTCACCAAAATTATAGTACGATTCACTACATCACTCCACCAAAATTATACTAACAAGAACACCAAACAATCCCCAAATTCCAACTCCAACCAAACCAAATAAACACCATCCACCACCAATTACAGTGAGTACCAAAAGTTATAAACCAACAATTCAAAAGTCTAAATAACATAACTGTCCATACTATTAACTCAAGCTAATGCTTGTAAAGAGAAATATCTAAGAAGAAGTCCGGGCAGTCTTGGAAGTCCCAGCAGTCCCGACAGTCATTGGTGTACCATTTTCATCATCCTCGCTTGAAATATTAGCATCAACTTCTCCAATGTCCAGATTCAAGCCTGGATTAGCTGCTGCGATCTTTTTGAGAATAACTGACAAGTTATCCTGCACTTTCTTGGAAATCTTTTCTTCCAGTTCAGCCTCAAGTTCTCCCCTGATCTTTGCAGTCAAATCTTCCAAATAAGTGTCTGCAGGAGCCGAATCTGATTCCATCGCTTTCTTGTTCTTTCTCTACAAGAAAAATGTTGTTAAATATTAATCAATTTTACCATAGAATTGTGCTACACAACTACACAACTACTAACAAGGTTTGCATTAAGGTGGCCTATACTAATACTTAACAGCCTTTTATTTCCGTTAAGTCTCTTATGTTATTTGTTTTACCAAATAAATTAAACCAACAAAACATACTTGGCAAAGCATTTTTTATCTCTTAATTTTAAAGAAATAGACAAATTGAACTACCGTGCAGCATTTAACCTCCATAAAAAAAGTAAAGTCCTTACGTTTCTTTTTTGCGGAGCAGCCGTAGTCTTGTATGTTCGACCATCTTGTTCATGAGATTCCAAATAAATTTCAGCTTGTGATGGCGAGGCGAGATTAGGATCAGTCTTTTTCTGTTATAGAGCACAAAAGAAAAAGACAAGGTTATCTAGCTCAAAGTTACCACATAACTATTGATTTACTTAAGAAAAATTGCACATCAACTATTTAAAAAATGCCTAAGCACTAACATTCAATCAAAGGATTTATGAACAAACAACTAGATAGTCATTACTATTCAGTAGACACAATCCAAGTGTGTACAGGAAGTCAATGAAGGCAATATTAATGCAGTTCTAAAATTGAATATCTAAATTCAAGCAAATACCAGCAAAAAATAGACATGCATCTGATTTCTGAAGAATTAAAGCACAAAAATGTTTGATGGCACTTGACATGAACAACTAAATTATTGTGTCTGCGAGCTCTATTTATTAGTTTTTTCGGGTTGTTCACAGTGAATTATTTAAAGTTATATAAATGCGGATTGGTTTGTAATAATCTGAATATCATAACTAAGCAGACAACTAAATAATTGCTAGTTATAATGATGATATCGACAAGGACAGATACATTATTTAAAAAAAAGGGGGGGTTCTAACATGTCCCATTTTAAAATTGGATTTAAGAACATGTCCCCATCTAATTAAATTATAAATTTATCCTATAATCAAAATTTAATCCAATTTAACTTAACCATGGGGCCGTAATTATAATATCAAAATAAAAGGGGAAATATTCATAAATGTACTAGTTAATTTAGGAATCATACCAACTTCTCTCCAACTTTTGCACTACTGTTGGCACCCTGATTGTGTGGGTCAGTTACCGAAGCGCGGATTACTTTGTTATCATGTGCTAATTCCTGTAAAAAAAATTGCACAATCCAGTTTGAGAATCTTTAAAATCATTAAAATCATATTAAAAAGAAGCACAAAGGCACCTTCACCGACTCATCTCCCCAATACTTTATCAGCAATTTAAAATCCTTGAGCGGAATCTCCTTGGGCCTATGTTCAAGCCTTTCATCATCAGTGGCATGCTGTGTGTAATGCTTTGCCTTCATCCGAGACTTGTAAGTCCTCCAGCATCTATTAATTGTCTCATAAACCCAGGACTGAGCTTCATTCGGAATAATACAATGGTCCTAATATATAATAAACTCAAGATCAATAAAATGAAGGGGTTAATTGAAAAATAAATGAAACTGAGGTTTAGGTAATAGAATTTACCCGAGTATAGTCCCACATTTTCTTCTTCAATTGTTCAGCAACCAGGTGCCAGTTGACATAAGTAAGAGAGACATTGTCCTTTGCAACTGTTCCGAGAAAATTACTCAGCTCTCTCGTAACTTTTCCGTCTCTTGAAACAGGTACATTTTGTTTGTTCAAAAAAATCACCGGTCTTTCATCACGTGTCCTTGCGTGAACAATTAGCAGTTTTGTCCTCCCTCTCCATTTTTTGGGCTTTGGTACTTCATAGTACATACACACACAAAAAAAGGTGACTGCGAATTTAATAATTAATTAAATTCTTACTGCCTCTCCATCAATAAATAATTAGTTCTTTTTCTTCCCATTCTTCGTTCTCTACAATTATTAGGATTGCAAATATAATGTGAGGCCAAAGCAATAAAGAGTATAAAATAAAAACAAAATATATAGGAAAGTTGATATAGTGATAAACAAAATATCAGGTCTTAAACTAATAAAAAAACACAATTTACACTCTTGAGAAACAAGGAAGGAAGGCCAAAGTAATGAAGACTGTAAAAGAAATCCATACCTCAGATGAATCATCACTATCATGTTCGTCCTCACTTTCCGGATTATAATCATCATCATCCGGAGAGGCTTTGTCTTTTTCTTTGGATTACTCAATAACTGTTGTTGATCGAGCTCTCAAATCAATCACTAATTTTTTGATCCCAAGTTCTTCCAACCTTCTATCATTTTCCTTCATTCGATTAAGTCTTTCTTGCTCACAGGCTGGTAGCGGTGGGGGGGCACCTGCAATAATTATAAATCAGCACTATTATTAGTGTAGCTCAACTATGCATTGTACTTTCTTTCTAAAAATTTGGAAGGAGTGTTTAAGTGAATATTACAAGTGTTACAGTCCAGGTTAGAAGAAAAAAAGAGGAACATTGACAAGGATACCTCGATGTCAGGTATACCAAGTTCAAGGGGACATCTTACTTGGCCTGCATCACCTTGTAGCTAATCTTTCATTTTCTCATTATTTTGCAAAGTACGGGGTCTTTTTCTTTTGATTTCGGTCAGTGGTGGTGGGGGCAACTACAATAATTTATGAAGACAAGGTCAGTGATTAAATTGACACAACACAACAATAATCATTATAACTTATGTTTTTAAGAAGGAAAATTAAAAAAATACCTCTTTATCCAGAATAATATCATCTTGTAACTGCAGTTTCCTTCTAGCAGACCCTTTATCATTTCCTTGCCCAGCAGTTGCATCTTGCTGAGTAGGCAACAGAGCTGGCGATGATCGTAACGCATACCTCCGACTGGGCTCAGGTGTCTTCTTAACAATCTTCCTTGGGTTCTGCTTCTGCTGGAGTTCATGTGTGGTAATATATTTCCGCTTTTGTATTTTCTTCGGTGAAACTGTATTTATGCAAGAAAAAAATCCAAGTCAAAGAATTATCTTCAACTAATATGGACATCCAAGTCCCATTATGCATATATAAAGAGATACAGAAATAGATAGAGATGTGTACTTAATGGGGACCTAATTATTTATCAGCAATAGGCATACCTTCAAACAGGCTTTTCCTCGGCCAGACAATCACGTGTGGCTGCATCTCACACAACAGCTCAATTGCAGGGTCAACAACTGTGTCTACATAAAGCTTGACCTCTTCGCCATCGTTGCACTTTTCTATCTCTTGAATGATGTCCAGGTCAGTCCTCAGCAGCTTCCAACCACCATGTTTTCATTCTTTTGCATAGACTCCTCCGATTTTATTGAGTTTGAGGAGATCCTTCACCTCCTCCATCAGATCATTATAAGCCCACATATCAGCATCTACATTATAAATAGTCAAGCAATCTCCACCAGAGTAACTTGTCCTCTGAAACTCCCCACCGTGGTACAATCCAATATTAACGTGTTTTTATGCCATCCTGCACAGAGTTCAAAGAGATGTCAATGGCTGACCATTAAACAAAAATATTTCAAATGTATCTTTGCCAAATCCTAGTATGCCATAAACACATATCTCAAACTAATTGGTAAACACATATTAGATCAAATAATAAACAACAAAATATTCATGAATTGGCACTCGACACAAATGCAACAAACACAATTTCGATCACAAAAAGTTATTAAGCATCTACTTCATATCCTATATTTGTTTTTATTACACGTGTAGGATATTTGCAGCTAACATACAAAATTATAAAAATAAGAAAAAATAGTTATCATATGCATCTACTGAATCAACTAAATTACAGTAAGGAGATTTAATCCCAACACTACGAAATATAACAAGGGCATGCTGAACTTACCAAGACAATAAATATAAACTACAAATCAGACGACGACGACAAAAAATTTAAACTACAGAGATGGATTTCATTGAAGAATTCATGGAAGAAATAAATTAAGATAATCAATTACATCTAAATAGTCCAAACACAGAGAAAATACAAAATGAAGTTCACTGCTGTGATTAATTTTAAACTTATAAATGTTTAGCAGTTTGGTTGCTTCATTTATCGGGAATGGGAACTTTTGTTGTAGGGATATCATCTCTGCACCAACTCATTTCATCAACATGAGTTTGAAGTCCACAAACAAATTCAGTCTCACGGAGATCAGTATAGTTGACATCTTCATGTGCATCCACGTTTCCATTATCAAACCACTCCCTCGGTAGTTTCTTAATTACGTAATGTACATTCTTTTCGATTGGGTCTTCCACATAAAAAACTTGTTGCACTTGTTTGGCCAGGACATGAGGATCAGATTTATGGCATAACCTATTGAAATTTACTCGAATATGACCGTGTGGATCTTTTTGTTGTTGGTACCAACGACACTTAAATAGGACAACTGTAAATAATCCCCAGTAATCAAGTTCTATGATATCTTCTATCAATCCGTAGTAGCTGACATCCCCAACTATAGGGTTCTTGTCTCTAGAACTAGAGAAACTAGTTGTTTGTGCAGTCAAGTATACACCACTGTTTTGTGTTGTGCATCGAGAATCTCTATCACTTGTGTGGAATCGATAGCCATTAACAACATAACCAGTAAACCTTCTAGCTGTTCGATTAGGCCCCAACGCAAACACCCCCAAGTCAGATGAAACCTCCACCATTTTCCCAACCTCTTCTTGTAACCAGTCCCAGAATTCTGACGTGTGTCTTCGTGCCCTCTTGTATCTGTTCGTATTTTCGTGGCTGTCCACCAAGGCTTGATGTTCCCTAAAATTATACTAAGTTAAAACAGTGCAGAAAAGAAAAAGTTCTTGAATTATGAAATAAAATTATTTACGTTAGAGCTTATTAAACTTACTCGAGGAGCCTCTCTACTTCTTTGTTACCAGTATTGAACAAAACATAGCGATGACTTGCCTTCCAATCAACATCTTCCAAATGAATAATAGTTCCATCTTTATTCCTTCTCGTTCCGATATGATATTCAGCTTGTGTTGGCCCTCTTTCGAAAACTGTCGAGCACATGTTGTTTTTTGTTGTTTCATCAGCAGCCAAAAATCTTGAACAAAATGTTACACATTCTTCAGCTATGTAACCTTCTGCAATAGAACCTTCCGGCTTACTTCTATCACGAACGTATGATTTCAATTTTGCAAGATAACGTTCTATTGGGAACATGTTTCGTAGGTGCTGAGGTCCCCCAAGTCTAACTTCTCTAGTTAGATGAACAAGCAAGTGCACCATTATGTCGAAGAAAGCTGATGGAAAAATCATCTCAAATTGGCAAAGTACCTCGACGATTTAAGTTTCCAACTTCTCAAGCTCCTCCAAATCGATAACCTTGCTCCATAGAGCTCTAAGGCAGGCACTCAATTTCATCAAAGGTACTGCAACCTCAGCCTTTGTAGTTTTTTTGATGGCAAACTGCAACAAGTAGTGGAGTATGAAATGAGCATCATGGCTCTTATACCCCACTACTTTCCTCTCCTTTGTGTGCACATATCGCCTTATATTGGAGGCACAACCGTACGGCAGTTTAGTGTTTTCCAACACTGAACAAAAGATCTCCTTCTCTTTGTTCGACAAGTCAAAGATTGCTGCTCGTATTTCATGGTGTGCTCCATCTTCTGATAGAACAGGATGGAGGGGTTTTATAATTCCCATTTCTTGTAAATCTTTACGAGCTGCAACATGATCTTTTATCTTGCCACTAATATTGAGTAAAGTGCCCAATATGTTATCACAAACATTTTTTTCTATGTGCATGGCGTCAAGGTTATGTTGAAGTGGATTATGCTTCCAATAAGGTAAATCCAAAAAAATTGACTTCTTTTTAAAAGGGCCCTCAGTTTTACTCTTTGCCTTTTTGTTCTGCAGGCCGAATTGGTTTACATACCCAGACAACAACTCTTCAATGCCAGTTCCCGTTAAAACTGAAGGATACTGCCCCATTTTAATTGCGCCATTAAACCTTTTAGTATCCATTCTCCACTTGTGTGCAGAAGGAAGAAACTTTCGGTGGTTCATATAGCACATTTTATTGCTATGCTTCAAATAAAGTGATGAAGTTTCATAATGGCAAACAGGACACCCTAGTTTGCCTTTTGTGCTCCAGCCGGACAACATAGCATATCCCGGGAAATCGCTAATAGTCCATAGCACTCTAGCACGTAAATTAAAATCTTCATCAGCCAAGGCATCATAAGTATTAACGCCGACCTCCCATAATTCTTTTAACTCGGCAATTAAAGGTTGCATGAACACATCAATACTATTCTTTGGTGAATCTGGACCAGATATTAGTGTCGAAAGAATTAGATTTTCTTGTTTCATGCATAGCCAAGGTGGGAGGTTGTAATTGACCAATACAATTGGCCAGGTACTGTGACTTAGGTTCATTGAACGATAGGGGTTGAATCCATCTAAGGCTACTCCTAAACTAACATTCCGATTTTCTAATAAAAATTCAGGATAGTCAGCATCTATCGTCTTCCAAGCCTCTGTATCAGCCGGATGTCTTACTTTTCCATCCTGTTGACGTCCCACATCGTGCCATTTCATTAGTTTCGAATATTCCTTGCACATGTATAGCCTCTGCAATCTCGACTTTAAAGGGAAGTACCTCATCACATTAGCTGGCACTTTGTGTATAACCTGCCCCGGATCACTAGCATCATTGCCTTTTTTTTCCGGTAACACCCACCTAGAAACACCACAATTGTCGCATTTTTCTTTGTCTTTATTTTCTCCCCAGTACAACATGCAATTATTTCGGCATGCATGTATTTTTTCATAGTGTAAGCCTAAATCCTTGATCATATTTTTTGCAGCATTCAAAGATAAAGGTATTTGGGCATCAGGAAAGGCGTCTCTTATTAACTCCAGCAATTCCCCAAAGGCAGACTCGGAAATTCCATGAGCACACTTTAAATGATAAAGTTTGATCAGGAAACTTAACCGAGAGAATTTAGTGGATCCGAGGTATAGTGGTTGTTTACCCTCCCTAACATGGCCATAAAACTTTCTAGCCTCTGCATTTGTTAGACTTTCATAGTCATTTTCTAAATCTCGAAACTTTTTACCCGTACAATTGAACATTTTACCCAAATTATCTTCGAAATCCATCCCCGTCCCCGAATCCATGAAGTCAATATTACCGTCTACTTTGGTATGTGATACCTCGCAAATCCATTTCATATGTAGTGGAGAAGGGCCACTACATATGAGATGATCATAGATAACTGTTTGAGTGTGCCAATAACGGTTGACACATACTTTGCAGGGGCACTTCATTTCTTCTCCTTTAGCATGAATTGGAAATGAATTTTCCAAAAATGCCTTTATCCCTCGTACATATTCTTTACTAGATTTTGGAAATCCTATCCAGCTACTATAATCATCTTCCATTAGTACACTGTATAATATAGCCTGCGAAGTTAAAAGATTATAAGTCTACCTAAAAAAGCCCGTGTAATCCTCTCTGTACACTATACTGCAGTGATACTAGATAAACTAATAATTTCCTACATCTCATTCCCCATTTTTATCCATGCTTTCATTTTTATTAAATTTTTTACTTCAATTTACAACATATTAAACACAGACACATATTAAACATATTAAATAAGCAGGGATAAATACATAAAATCAAAAATAAAGTTCAATTAGAGGTTACCTTGGTCCAAAATTGAAACCACAAAGCAGCTCTGAACCCTAATTGCTAGCTCTAACCGAAACCCTAAAATTCCGAAACCCTAATTGCACGCCCTAACTCCGTTGCAGAGAACCCGAACCACCGAAATGTTGCTGAGAACCACCTAATTGCTGCTGAATCTACCGAAATGAGAGCGTCTGAGGTGAGGCTGAGGTGAGAGTGCGGCTGAGGTGAGAGTGCGGCTGAGGTGAGAGTGCGGCTGAGGTGAGGTGAGAGTTAGGGAGAGTGAGATGGGTGAGAGTTAGGGAGAATGAGATGGGTGAGAGTTAGGGAGTGTTGGTGAGAGGTGAGTGAGTGAGCGAGGTGGGAGGCTGAGGTGAGTGAGCGAGGTCGAGAGAAAGTGATGTTTCTGAGAGAGAGTCTGAGAGAGAGAGTGATGTTTTTGGGGGGAAATTTAGCCGCCCATATTTTCACTGCACCTTTTGTACGATTTTCATTTTATTTCATTTTTTCATTTTTTTCATTTTTTCGTAAATTTTAGAAAAAACGATATTTTAATATCCCGATCCGACCATGATCCGGGCATTATATTTTTTGATTATTTTTTCCCAATGTTAGGAAGGCAGTTTAATAACATCTGTACGGTTGGATCGTCGAGAAAACCGATTAAAAAAATCGAACGACGGATATGTGGGTCGAACCGTTAAATGAATCCTATCCTGACATATGAACCCTATTACGATCCGACCACGATCCGGGCATTATATTTTTTGATTATTTTTTCCCAATGTTAGGAAGGTAGTTTAATAACATCCGTATGATTGGATCGTCGAGAAAACCGATTAAAAAAATCGAACGACGGATATGTGGGTCGAACCGTTAAATGAATCATATCCTGACATATGAACCCTATTACGATCCGACCATGATCCGGGCATTATATTTTTTGATTATTTTTTCCCAATGTTAGGAAGGCAGTTTAATAACATCCGTACGGTTGGATCGTCGAGAAAACCGATTAAAAAAATCGAACGACGGATATGTGGGTCGAACCGTTAAATGAATCTTATCCTAACATATGAACCCTATTACGATCTGACCATGATCCGGGCATTATATTTTTTGATTATTTTTTCCCAATGTTAGGAAGGCAGTTTAATAACATCCGTACGGTTGGATCGTCGAAAAAACTGATTAAAAAAATTGAACGACGGATATATGGGTCGAACCGTTAAATGAATCCTATCCTGACATATGAACCCTATTACGATCCGACCATGATCCGGGCATTATATTTTTTGATTATTTTTTTCCAATGTTAGGAAGGCAGTTTAATAACATCCGTACGATTTGATCGTCGAGAAAACCGATTAAAAAAATCGAACGACGGATATGTGGGTCGAACCGTTAAATGAATCTTATCCTGACATATGAACCCTATTACGATCCGACCATGATCCGGGCATTATATTTTTTGATTATTTATTTATTTATTTATTTGATTATTTAATTAATTATTTATTAAATAATTAAATTATTGGATAATGTGGGACCCACAACTAGAGCCCACATGTGGGGCCCACTTTTCCATTATTTATTTATTTAATTATTTAAATAATTATTTATTAAATAATTAAATAATTGGATAATGTGGGGCCCACATGTGGGGCCCACAAGTGGAGCCCACATGTGGGGCCCACTTCTCCATTATTTATTTTTTAATTATTTAATTAATTATTTATTAAATAATTAAATAATTGGATAATGTGGGGCCCACATGTGGGGCCCACAAGTGGGGCCCACATGTGGGGCCCACTTTTCCATTATTTATTTATTTAATTATTTAAATAATTATTTATTAAATAATTGGATAATGTGGGGTCCACATGTGGGGCCCACAAGTGGAGCCCACATGTGGGGCCCACTTCTCCATTATTTATTTATTTAATTATTTAATTAATTATTATTAAATAATTAAATAATTGGATAATGTGGGGCCCATATGTGGGGCCCATATGTGGAGCCCACATGTGGGGCCCACTTCTCCATTATTTATTTATTTAATTATTTAAATAATTATTTATTAAATAATTAAATAATTGGATAATGTGGGGCCCATATTGGGGCCCATATGTGGGGCCCACTTCTCATTTATTTATTTATTTAATTATTTAAATAATTATTTATTAAATAATTAAATAATTGGATAATGTGGGGCCCACATGTGGGGCCCACTTCTCATTTATTTATTTATTTAATTATATTAATAATTATTTATTAAATAATTAAATAATTGGATAACATGGGGCCCACATGTGGGGCCCACAAGTGGAGCCCACAGGCGGGGCCCACTTCTCCATTATTTATTTATTTAATTATTTAAATAATTATTTATTAAATAATTAATTAATTGGATAATGTGGGGCCCACAAGTAGATCCCACATGTGGGGCCCACAAGTGGAGCCCACGTGTGGGGCCCACTTCTCCACTATTTATTTATTTCATTATTTAAATAATTATTTATTAAATAATTGGATAATGTGGGGCCCACATGTGGGGCCCACAAGTGGAGCCCACATGTGGGGCCCACTTCTCCATTATTTATTTATTTAATTATTTAAATAATTATTTATTAAATAATTAAATAATTGGATAATGTGGGGCCCACATGTGGGGCCCATATGTGGAGCCCACATGTGGGGCCCACTTCTCCATTATTTATTGATTTAATTATTAAATAATTATTTATTAAATAATTAAATAATTGGATAATGTGGGGCCCACATGTGGGGCCCACATGTGGGGCCCACTTCTCATTTATTTATTTATTTAATTATTTAAATAATTATTTATTAAATAATTAAATAATTGGATAATGTGGGGCCCACATGCGGGGCCCACTTCTCATTTATTTATTTATTTAATTATTTATTAAATAAATAAATAATTGGATAACGTGGGGCCCACATGTAGGGCCCACAAGTGGAGCCCACATGTGGGGCCGACTTCTCCATTATTTATTTATTTAATTATTTAAATAATTATTTATTAAATAATTAAATAATTGGATAATGTGGGGCCCACATGTGGGGCCCACAAGTGGATCCCACATGTGTGGCCCACTTCTCCATTATTTATTTATTTAATTATTTAAATAATTATTTTTTAAATAATTAAATAATTGGATAATGTGGGGCCCACATGTGGGGCCCACATGTGGGGCCCACAAGTGGAGCCCACATGTGGGGCCCACTTCTCCACTATTTATTTATTTAATTATTTAAATAATTAAATAATTGGATAATGTGGGGCCCACATGTGGGGCCCACTTCTCATTTATTTATTTATTTAAATAATTATTTATTAAATAATTAAATAATTGGATAACGTGGGGCCCACATGTGGGGCCCACAAGTGGAGCCCACATGTGTGGCCCCCTTCTCCATTATTTATTTATTTAATTATTTAAATAATTATTTATTAAATTATTAAATAATTGGATAATGTGGGGCCCACATGTGGGGCCCACAAGTGGAGCCCACATGTGGGGCCCACTTCTCCATTATTTATTTATTTAATTATTTAAATAATTATTTATTAAATAATTAAATAATTGGATAATGTGGGGCCCACATATATGGCCCCTTCTCATTTATTTATTTATTTAATTATTTATTTAATTATTTATTAAATAATTAAATAATTGGATAATGTGGGGCCCACATGTGGGGCCCACAAGTGGAGCCCCCTTGTGGGGCCCCCAAGTGGAGCCCACATGTGGGCCCACTTCTCCATTATTTATTTATTTAATTATTTAAATAATTATTTATTAAATAATTAAATAATTCGATAACGTGGGCCCACAAGTGGAGGCCACATGTTGGGTCCACTTATCCATTATTTATTTATTTAATTATTCAAATAATTATTTATTAAATAATTAAATAATTGGATAATGTGGGGCCCACATGTGTAGCCCAGAAGTAGGGCCCACTTCTCCATTATTTATTTATTTAATTATTATTTATTTAAATATTTAAATAATTATTTATTAAATAATTAAATAATTGGATAATGTGGGGCCTACATGTGGGGCCCACAAGTGGAGCCCACTTCTTTATTATTTATTTATTTAATTATTATTTATTTAATTATTGAAATAATTATTTATTAAATAATTAAATAATTGTTTAATATGGGGCCCACATGTGGGGCCCACAAGTTGAGCCCACATGTCGGGCCCACAAGGGGAGCCCACATGTGGGGCCCACTTCTCCATTATTTATTTATTTAATTATAATTTATTTAATTATTTAAATAATTATTTATTAAATAATTAAATAATTGGATAATGTGGGGCCTACAAGTGGGGCCTACAAATGGAGCCCCCTTCTTTATTATTTATTTATTTAATTATTATTTATTTAATTATTTAAATAATTATTTATTAAATAATTAAATAATTGTTTAATATGGGGCCCACATGTGGGGCCCACAAGTGGAGCCCACATGTGGGGCCCACTTCTCCATTATTTATTTATTTAATTATTATTTATTTAATTTTTTAATTAATTATTTATTAAATAATTAAATAATTAATTATTTAATGACGTGGCGGTGCACACGTGGCAGGGTTGAGCAAATGTAACAGTAGCGTTATAACAGAAAAGTTAACGTAACGCTTTGCTGACGTGGCAGTGCCACGTGGCAGTGTGGGCCCACATGTGGGGTTCGCCTATTAGTGTGGGACCCACTTTCTGGAACAAGTTTTAGTGGGGCCCACATGTGGGACCCACTTTTGCTGACGTGTACACTGGTGGGGCCCAAAAAAATAATAAATAAATTAAATATTATTATAATGATAAAGCAAAGCGTTACGTCATGTCAGCACTATTGTAACACTAGCTTTCTACTGCAACACAAGCCCTCTAACGTAACAGTAACTTTACATGTAAAGTAACCCTATTTCGTTAGTGTTACAATAGGTCAAAAAAGTCTGTCTAATGTAACGCAAAATAGGCATTACATTAGAAAAGTGTCTTATTTGCCCATCTATGGCGTAGTGTCACTTCACTTCTCATTTCTCAACTTTTCTCTCAAAAACTCTCTCAAATTTCTCTCAAGTTTCCTCTCTTAAAAAGGCGATTTCCGGCGACTTCAGCCACCGTAGCTCCACCACGTTCAAGTTTTTCTAGGTTTCAAGCCTTCATCCGAAGAATATCAATGGCGGACCGGGATCTAGCTCGTTTGGGGAAGATGAACACTTCCAAGAGAGGTACTGCCATTCAAATCCAATCTCCATACACTTCTTTAATAGATATGATAAACACTAGAGGTGATAAATATCCCTCTTTATCTGAATTAGATTCATACAACCATGGTAATACTTTCCACGAGTTTGAGGGTAGGATTGAGTCCATGAACACCACGTATAAACTTCCACCCCACCTTAGAATCACCCCAGCCGCCCCTGGGGATTAGACATGTAACTGGGAGGAGGACACATTGTTTATTTATCGAGGAGCCCTGACCGCGGGTCTTAGGTTCCCATTTCACGAATTTATTCCCCGTTTACTTGTAGACGTAAAAATCAACCCTTGTCAACTCCCTCCTAATGCATGGAGGAATATTTTCTGTTTTATGGTTCTGTGTCTTAGAAACAATTTTTCTCTTTCCGTAGCTGTCTTTAGGAAAGTTTTTCAATTTTATAATAATTCCATGGGTCAACCGGGCTGGGTTTTAATTCGTCAACGACCCAAAATTCCCCATATTTTTAATAGCAACTCTATAGTCGAGAACAACCCTAAATGGAGGGATGAGTTTGTTAGGCTGACCTGGGCTGGGGGTGATGGGGCCACACTCTTCCGTAGGCCCTTTTGCAAAGTGTCAGATGGGAGTCCTGGTAGCATCAGGTTAAATGATGAGGAGGAGGTGGCCTATCAAGCCCTCATTTCAGATGACGGAAAAACTGATACTTGGACTCTTTTAGAGGAGTTCTCGTTGAAGAAAGTTGGACTTTCTCATGCTAGTGATCAGGGTAACTCTACCTACGCATCTATTTTACTCCTTCTTTTATTGCAACTCTATTATTTCCAGAATTTTAATACTTTACTTCTCTTTCTTTCAGCTTGTGAGGCCATTAACAATATCAACAGGCCTAAGGAGGGGGAATCTGGACGCCAGAAGAGGGCCAAGCTGAACAGGGATCCCAGGGGCAAGCTTGATGCTCCCACCTTCCTTAGGCCCCACGTCCCTGTTATAGAGCTGGGGGATGATGTGGATTCCTCCACTTAAGGTCCTTTAGGCCTAATTGGGGCTTTAGGAGAAGTGACACGGTGGTTGGATCCACCAAACATGCCAAGGACTGGTCGTACCACTCCATCACTCCCCACGACTTTACTGACATCGTCACGGGGAGTGACATTGAGACCATCGAGCTTCTGGGTTCTCAGGCCCAAGCTGCGGTAACATACTACTCCTTTCTTTTTTAATTTCCAACTTTCCTATTCTTATAAACTTGTATTAATTCATGTTTCTTTGTGCAGAGCAACACCTACTTCCAGGAGGCCCTTCATCAGGATAGGTCCTGGAAGGGGAATTGCGATGAGTTCGAAAGGGAGATGAAGAAATGGAAGGAGAGAGCTGAGGTCCTGGAGAAGAAGCTAGACACAAAGAAGGAGGAGTTGTCTAAGGCTCATTCTGAGCTGGTGAAACTTAGGAGTGATAAGGAAAAACTCATTGATGATTACATGGATTCTGATAAATTCAAGAATCTCATGGAAATTCACGATGAGTGTCTTTATTCTTTGCAGTTTACCCAGGGATGGGATGCAGCTGTGAAGGCGGTCTCAGAGAAGCATCCTGGCCTTGTAGATCCCAAGGACTTTATAAGTCCTGAGCAGCCAGAGACTGAGGATAGCTTGGATGCTCTCTTCAACTCTCTCCCGCCTGATGATCATATTCTGGATCCCAGCACTACCTCTCCTCCTGCTTCTCCCGCGAAGGATGCTGAGAAAGAAGGTGCCGATAAGGAGCAAGGGAATGAAGGCTCCCGCATGGAGGAGTAGTGTTTCTAGTTTGTAATTTTATTCATAACTTATTGTTGAACTTTATTTGTATCCAGAACTTATTACCCTTCGGGGTTTATTTATGCTGCTTTCTTCTTCATATCTTTCTCCTTTAACTTTTCAACACTTATTATGCTTTTAATATTAAGTGACCTGAACTACTTGGCCTTTGGGCAACAAGCACTCCTCATAATAGAAGAATTCTTAAAGTCTTCTTCTTTCAATGATCAATGCATGATCTTTGTTAAAATTGCACAAAGTATTATCATAACTTAAATATCCAAAGGTTGAAATAATTTCAAACTCATTAATATGAAGTCTGGTTTTCCAAAACCTTACATAGCATGGGTTCGACCCTTAACAATAATGAATCGACAATGTAGATATTACTGGAATTAGAATATAAAATTCTACGCAAGCAAAGCTTCAAGGTGCTTTTCAACCTAATTGTCATCTTGACAAGTGAGAATCGTGCTCAACCACTTTACACATAGTAAATCTTCAGGTTTTGTGCATGCCAAGTTCTCGCGACTTCAAAACCATCTATAGTCTCTAACTTGTAGGTTCCTCTTCCTTGAACGCTTTTAACCTTATAGGGCCCTTCCCAGTTTGGGGCAAGCTTTCCTTTCTGCCCTACTCCAGAGGCTTCCACTTTCCTAAGGACTAAATCTCCTTGCTTGAAGGACCTTTCCTTAACCCTTAGGTTGTAATAGAATGAAGCTTTTTTCTGATAATTCACTATCTTTGCATGTGCTTCATCCCGTACCTCATCGATTAAGTCCAAGGCTAATCTTTGCCCCTCCTTATTTTCCTCAATATTAAAAGCCTGGATTCGGGGAGATGAGTGCGATATTTCTACAAGGTCAACCGCTTCTGCCCCATACGCCAACATGAAGTGAGTGGCTCCGATAGTGACTCTACAAGTAGTTTTGTAAGCCCAAAGTATTGGGAGTATTTCATCCACCCAATTATTTCTTGATTTTTCAATCCTCTTCTTTAATGCATCCAGGATTATTCGATTTGCTACTTCCGCTTGCCCATTAGCTTGTGGATGAGCCACAGAGGTAAATCATAACTCAATCTCATTCTCTCCACAATACTTCTTGAATTCTTCATTATTGAACTGTGTTCCATTATCGGTAACCAGGATACGGGGAATTCCATACCGGCACATGATGTTTTCCCACATGAATTGTGCAACTGGCTTAGTTGTGATTTTGGCCAATGGTTTGGCTTCAATCCATTTAGTAAAATAATCAATGGCTACAATCAGGAACTTTCTTTATGTCGTGGCCATGGGGAAAGGTCCAAGTATATCCATTCCCCACATAGCAAAGGGGATAGGTGAGTTGATGGAGGTCAGCATCTCGGGGAGTTGTCTAACGACTGGCGCATGCTTCTGACAGCGGTCACACTTTTTCACATACTCTTTGGCATCAGCCATCATTTCTAGCCAATAGAAGCCTAAATGGGTTATCTTATGAGCTAGCGCTCTGCCCCCCAAGTGTTACCCATAGATACCTTCATGTACTTCTTCCAGAGCCAAGCGTGCCTCATCGGGCCTGAGACATCTTATGTAGGGAACCACATAAGATCTTTTATACAAAATCCCGTCTATCAAGGAGTATCTTAGTGCTCAAACAGCCAACTTTCGTGCTTCAGTAGCATCATTAGGCAACCAACCGGTTTGAATATGGGTTTTAATGGGGTCTATCCATGACGTTCCCATACCAATAGGAGCTATAAGCTTAACATTAATGCTCTGTGTCTTCAAAACGTGGAAGTATACACTTCCTGAACTTTCCTCTATCTCAGATGAAGCAAACTTTGATAAGGCATCTGCCTTTGCATTTTCCTCCCTTGGAATGTGCTCAACATGACATTCATCGAATTGGGTCATCACAGCCCTTACTAGGCGGACATAGTTAGCCATTGTATCATCCCTTGCCTCAAACTCTCCCTTAACCTGGGATACGACCAACTTTGAGTCTCCACAGACCTTTAAGTTCTTGACTCTCAGTGTCCCTGCTAGGCCGAGGCCAGCTATCAGAGCTTCATATTCTGCCTCATTGTTTGTGGCCGGGAAGTCTAACTTTATAGCATATTCAATCAAGAACCCATCAGGGCTTTGTAAAACTAGACCTGCTCCACTTGAATTTGTTTTTGATGCTCCATGAAAATAGAGAACCCAATATTCCTTCTCCTTATCATCCTTCCCTTTGTCCTCCTTATCAACTTCCTTGTCTTGCGGTATAGTATCTTCCTTCCCTTGACTTCTTGGTTAGGTATGGTACATTCCGCCATGAAGTCAGCCAATGCCTGGGCTTTTATTGCCATTCGTGGCTTATACTTAATGTCGAATTCTCCCAACTCTTGCCCACTTGATCAGCCTCCCACTAGCCTTGGGACTATGAATAATATTTCGCAAGGGCTGATTTGTTAGTACTTCAATCCTATGAGCCTGAAAGTAGGGACACAACTTTCTTGAAGCCATTACCAAGGCTAGTGCAAATTTCTCAATAGTTGAATAATTCCACTCAACACCATGCAGAATTTTACTGACATAGTATACGGGTTTCTGGATTTCCAGTTCCTTCTTAACCAACACAGCGCTCAAGGCACTTTCTGAAACGGCCATGTACAAGTATAAGACTTCATTCAAAGCTGGCTTAGCCAACAACGGGGCCTGAGCCATATATTTCTTTAATTCCTTAAATGCCTTCTGGCTTTCCTCAGTCCATACAAAATCTTTTACCTTCTTTAAGGAGTTAAAGAACGGCAAGCACTTGTCCCCAGACTTGGAGATGAATCGTCCCAACGCAGCAACCCTTCCTGTGAGCTTTTGAACATCTTTGATAGTTTTTGGTGGTTCCATGTCCAGGATTGCCTTTATTTTATCGGGATTGGCCTCGATTCCTCTCTTGGAGACCATTAATCCCAAAAACTTTCCAGACCCTACTCCGAAAGCACACTTTGCAGAATTTAACATCATCTTATGGTATCTCGAGACCTTAAAAGCTTCCCTCAAATGGGTTATATGGTCAGTCTTTTCTAGACTCTTGACTAACATATCATCAACATAAACTTCCATGGTCTTGCCAATAAGACCTTTAAAGATTTTATTTATCAACCTTTGATAGGTGGCTCCTGCATTCTTGACACCAAATGCCATAACAAGATAATAATAAACACCAAAGTCAGTGATGAATGATACCTTTGGGATGTCGTCCTTATGCATCTTGATCTGATTGTATCCACTAAATCCGTCCATGAAACTCAGCATCTCATGTTCAGCAGTGGCATCTATCAAAGTGTCTATCCTCGGCAACGGGAAACAGTCCTTAGGGCATGCGTCATTCAAATCAGTAAAGTCCACACACATCCTCCATTTCCCATTGGCCTTCTTTACCATTACAGGGTTTGCTAACCATTCCGGAAATTGAATCTCTTCAATGAAACCAGCCTCCAAGAGCTTCTCTACTTCTTGTTTAATAGCTTCTTGCCTCTCCGTAGCAAAGCTTCTTTTCTTTTGCTTCACTTTTTTCTGACTTGGATCCACATTCAGCTTGTGAGTGATCAGTTCTGGGTCTATTCCTGGCATATCAGCTGCAGACCATGCTAACACATCACTACTTTCTTGCAAAAACTTCACCAACTTCCCAATAAGGGGCTCTTCTAGTGTTGCTCCAATGAAAGACACTTTCTCAAGATCATCGGGAGCCAAAGGAATCGTAACCAAATCTTGTGATGGCTTCCCTCATTTCTCATCATTCTCTCGGATATCTAGATCTTCAGTAGGCAGAACTTGCCCCCCCAACTCCATCTGCCCTTAAAGAGGCTACGTAACAACTCCTTGCCATTTTTTGATCTCCTCTCTCTTCTCCAATCCCATTCCGGGTGGGAAACTTCATGACTGAATGGTAGGAAGAAGGGATGGCCTTGAAGGCATGTATCCCTGTCCTTCCCATGATAGCATTATAAGTTGAACTAGCCTTCACCACCACGAAGTCCAACATCTGTGTTGCTTGCCTTGGTTCCTGGCTTATGGTTATTGGTAACTTGATTATTCCTTCCACGGGGCACTCTACTCCCGCAAATCCATATATCGGTATATCGGTTGGGGTCAATTGGGAATCATTTTAACCCATCCTTAAAAAGGTATCATGGAGTAAGAAGTCGACGGAGGCACCGTTATCTACGAGGACCCTCTTCACTGGGCTGTTCCCTATTATTAGGGTTATGACCAACGGGTCGTCATGGGGAAATTTCACACCCTCCAGATCAGAATCATAGAAAGCCATTGTTATTCCTGTCCTGGCCCTCTTCGGGGCTTCTTCAACAATATGCATAACTTCTCGGGTATACGCTTTCCTGGAGTTCTTGGATAATCCAGCACCGGTTGGTCCTCCAAAAATTGTGTTTATCACAGGCCCTCGGGGTCGTGGTCCTCCAAAGATTGCATTTATCACCGGTCCCCTAGGTTGGGGATTACGCCCTTGATCATCTTGATCTCTTCTTCGATCATCAAAGTTCTCTCTCACGTTATTGCTCCTATCTCCTCCATCTCCAGTGTACTTGTTCAATCTTCCTTTTCTAATGAGGAATTCAATTTCATCTTTCAATTGTCTACACTCATCGGTGTCATGACCAACATCCTTGTGAAATCTACAATACTTGCTCTTATCTAGATTGGTAGGATCTGCCTTCAAGGGCTTAGGCCAACAAATATCCCGATCTTTCTCGATTTCCATCAAAATTTGGCTTCTTGGAGCATTCAGCTTAGCATACTCAGTGAACTTTTGTCCAGTTCCTCCCTTCTTCGGGGTTGAGCCATTGTTTTTCTCAGTTCTATGATACTTGTCCTTTGCATTATATTCCAGATCGGTTTTCCGTTTCTTGCCTCCAGCGGGCTCGTTACTTACTACAGTCTTCCTCATGCTCTCTTCCACCTTGATGTACTTCCCGGCTCTATCTTGGAGCTGTAACATGCTTTCCGGGGGGCGCTTGGCCAAGGACATCTTGAAGAACTCATCCCTAGTTCCCTGTTTGTAATAACCCCAAATTTTGGAATTTTTTTTTGAAACCCTTATGAATAGTGTTTTTGCTGAATGAGAAAAGTTTTCATGCCACACTAGGTAGGGGTTCTTTTATGGATATTCTGAGATTTTATTGGCACTCTATATGGTATATAAGTGTATGTAAAGATCGTCAGAATCCAATTCCGAACACTTTGATTTTTCCCGGAAATCCACTAGATACGGAAAGAATTGAGTATAAGGTAACATGATAAAAAGGATTTAAATTAAAGGATTATAAGAGAGGATCATAAAAGGAATACAATATATTGAGAAAGGTTAAGAGAACCTAAGTAATAAGATCCCGGGTATGATCCCTCAAACGATAAACGAAAACGAAAGTTAAGCGAACCGTATAACAGATCAGTGGTCATTAGGCAAACAATTAGAAGCTAATCAAAGAGATTAGAAGGGATGATGATATAGCAATGTGACATAAGCATGACATAAGGGGAAGGAGATGTGGTTGATTTAAAACCACACAAAGTCAAGGCTAGAAAGGTAATTAACCAAAAAACAAGACAAAAAGTAACCAACCAAGCCAAAACATTACATTTTCATCAAAAAACACAAACCCCCCATTTTCTTCATGAAGCTCTCGACTTCTTTTCTTAAAAAATGAAGATCCAAGCTCCACCACTTACTATTTAGCAAGGTAATTATCTAAGCTTCCCCATGGATAGTTACATACTTCCTATAAGTTTAAGCATCTAATTCCAAGCCAATCTTTTTCTATATATCATGGAAGAAGATGGTGAATAGTACTTTCTTGAAATTAATTTTTGTGTTCTTGATTTCTTTGAAAGAACAAGCTTGTAGGAGGTTAGATTAAGGCTTCCATGGGCATTTCAAGGATCTTTCATGGATTAAAAGCTCCAAGGAAGGTATAAACTCCAAACCCTAGCTTTGGTTTTGAGTAATTAGGAATGAATATGATTGATATAGTATATGTGAAGCATGAGGCTTGTTTGTTTAAAGTTTGGTTGAGTTTGTAGAGATTAGTTGGTTTTGTGGTGTTTTTGGAGTTGTAAATCTTGTTAATTAGTTAATGAACTTAAGTATAGCTTTTAGTTCATGTTTGAGGGTAGTATAAAGTTGATAATATTGAGTTGTTGGGGCTGTTGGAGTGTGTTTTGGATGGATGTTGGTTGTATGATTGATTTGGGGTTGATTGGTGGTTGTTTTGGAATGGTTTAAATTTGGGAAATCGCGTAAACATAGCCGTCATAATGCCCGATTTACCGTAGACTGTTTTTGTTCTTAACATCAGAACCCTTGAACTCACTGCTAGGTTTTGACCATTGCCATGTTTAGATAGTTCATGTTACGAGCTTCATTTTGATATGTGGTTCATTTGATTCCGATGAACGGTTTAGGAGAAACGGCCGTTTTAAGTAACGACGTTTCGCGAACGAACCCTTACCCCTCTCCTTACTTTGAAACATAGGTTAAAGACCTTAAAGGACTAATTCAAGTATGAAACATTTATGCAAGGTGTAATAGGCAGTTGGTAAGACACTCGCGAAGGAATCGCCTTAAAACTCGTAATGGTTAAATTATTAAAAATGGTGGAGCCGAGGGTACTCGAGTGACTTAAGAGAATCAGTAAGCGCAAAACAAGCGTTAGAGTCTAAGTTAGTTAAAGTATAGATTTACAAGTGACTTTGGTTTAATTCCAACTTACTTGTTGCTTATAGGTTACCAGACTCATCCCGAGCCATTCGTAACCCCCAGTCGCTCAGGCAAGTTTTCTATCCGTTATACTGTTGTTGTAATGTATATATGTATATGCATTATCTTGCGATAGATGCATGTTGGTTAATTAGCAAATGTTGCGATATATTGAAGCATGCTGATATGGTATATATATGCATGCCTGTTTCGTATTCTTGCCAAATATATCTGTTGGTTCAGTTAATAATACCTATGCTAGAGAATAGCAGTAATTTGCATATACCCTTAGTATAGGGACCCAAAGGTGAAAACATTTTCTAAAACCGGGAGTCGAGGATCCCGAGTAGATTTTATATATATATATTTATATATATATATATGGTTATAGTTTTCAAAACTATTAATCGAATAAGGTTTATTCGATAACTTTATTTTATTATTGAATATTATTTCGAATATTCATCTGAGGACTTATGACTCCTTTATTTTATTATTGAATATTATTTCGAATATTCATCCGAGGACTTATGACTCCTTTATTTTATTATTGAATATTATTTCGAATATTCATTCGAGGGCTTATGACTCAGTTATATTATTAATGATTATTAATTGAATATTCATTTGAGGATGTATGACTCCGTTATTTTATTTAATGAATATTATTTATAATATTCATTCGAGGTATTATGACTTCGCTTATTATTTAATAATATTCTTTATTTTATTAAAGAATAATGTTTCGATAATCAAACTTATTTTCGATTATTCTAATAAAGATAGTACTTTCACATAAGTATATCTTTGGTTATTTAATACTCATTTCAAGTATAAGTCTTACAACTTGTACTTCAATTATTTGTATAAAGATTATTCTTTATGGGAATATTATTTAAATAATAATATTCAGACATTTTCTAAATATATTGGGACTGATTTACTTCATTAAATCAGCATTACTCCAAACACTCTTTAAAGTGTTTTCGAGTCTTCAAAATGATTTTTAAAAGTTAGAGCGGATCCCAAAACTCATTTTTATATTTAAGATCTTCCTTTTAAAAAGGGGATTTAAATACTCGCTCAAAACCTGAGGGATCCGGCTCTATGGTGTATTTTATATTCGCAACAAGGTTGCAGTTTTGGTAAATGAATTGATTACTTACCCAAGGTTCGGGAAGTAAGTCCATCTATCGAGTCGGCATATGCAACATGGGCTCAGTGGGCGTCCATGATAGTGTAAGTGGCTCAGTGGGAGTCCATCAAATGCATAAGTGGCTGAGTGGCAGTCCAGCATAAGGTCCTATTGCGACCAGGGTGATGACTAGTGGGGAATTCGTCCATCTACTTGTAGAAAAGGTTACTTATTGGTATCTTTTCCTGATCAGCAAGATATCAGGTTTATGCCAAAATTCTTTCCTTTCCAAATTTATTGGATATTGCAATTTTGTTCATACTTTACATGACAGAGATTTTCAGAAAACGTATGTATATATATATAGGTGTATATATATATCGGGACTTAATGTAACACCCCCAAATCCGGGGTCGGGGATCCGGGTTGTCACGAGTTCCATTTCCCTTAATAACACCCAATCTTAATACACAATCAACTACTCTGTACTGTGACCCCACAATAAACACATACACCACAAGTTATAGTCTCAGAGATGAATATCCAAAAATAATCACAAGTCGTTTTATTCCACAATTATATGTCAATACACCTTAAAAGGTTTTCTGGATAATTTACATTTCCTTGCCATTATTACAATTCATAATATACATAAGTCTGGTACATTATTAGTTGAAAACTTAGCCTATTGATAATTTCTACCTCAGCTACAGCGGCCTCAACGCTTCCAGAAAGTTGCGGAACGTTTCCTATCCGCTTGCGAATTGGGAGCTTGGTCCTGTTCATCTTATCTATCTGATGTTGTGTGATGAAAGAAGAAAGCAAGGGTGAGCAGCAAGCCCACCAAAATAATATGTATAATGATTAACAATATATGAGCCTACTCATAATACTCATGAAAGTCTTGGTCAAAAGAAATGAACCAAGTTTGATATCTTAATACGATGAAGTCGTAAAATATTCAGTATATATACATATATACTTTTCAAAATATTGGAAGTCCTCTTCCATGCATAATATACACAAAGTCCCAGTGTATAACTGTATAAAAAATATCGTTGCAAGGTGATCTCATATATCTAACCTTGTCTCAACGTTTTTTCTGAAAATCTTTGTCATTCATAAGACAATTATTAATTAGATATAAGTTTAAAAGATGAAGTTACCAAATACTTCACTACACTTATATCATTTATAAAGCTACTTGAACTACCATTGTTCAAAGTATAATGAGCTTTCAACACTTTATAGAGTGTTTGGAGTAAAGCTGATTTAATGAAGTAAATCAGTCCCCAGAATATTTAGAAAATGACTGAATATTATTATTTAAATAATATTCCCATAAAGAATAATCTTTATAAAAATAATTGAAGTAGAAGTATTAAAACTTATACTTGAAACGAGTATTAAATAACCAAAGATATACTTATATGAAAGTACTATCTTTATTTGAATAATCAAAAATAAGTTTGATTATTGACACCTTATTCTTTAATAAAATAAAGAATATATCTCAGCAAATAATCGGAGTCATTGATCCTCAAATGAAAATTCAAATAATATTCATTAAATAATATAAACTGAGTCATAAGCCCTCGAATGAATATTCAAATAATATTCAATAAATAATATGAAAGAGTCATAAGCCCTCGAATGAATATTCAAATAATATTCAATAAATAATATGAAAGAGTCATAAGCCCTCGAATGAATATTCAACTAATATTCAGATAATAAAATAAAAGGAGTCATAAGTCCTCGAATGAATATTCAAAATAATATTCATTTAATATAAAGGAGTCATACGCCTTCGAATAATATTCGAAATAATATTCAATAATAAAATAAAGTTAAAGTTATCGAATAAACCTTATTCGATTAATAGTTTTGAAAACTATGACCATATATATATATATAAGTATATATATATATATATATATTTATATCCATATATACAAAATCTACTCGGGATCCTCGACTCCCGGTTTTAGAAAATATTTTCACCTTTGGGTCCCTATACTAAGGGTATATGCAAATTACCGCTATCCTCTAGCATAGGTATTATCAACTGAATCAACAGATATATGGAAAGAATACGAAACATGCATGCATATATATATACCATAGCAGCATGCTTCAATATATTGCAACATTTGCTAATTAACCAACATGCATCTATCGCAAGATAATGCAAATACATATATTCATCACAACAACAGTTATAATGGGTAGAAAACTTGCCTGAGCGACTTGGGGTGATAAAAGGCTCGGGACGAGTTTGGTAACCTATAAACAACAAGTAAGTTGGAATTAAACCAAAGTCACTTGTAAATCTATACTTTAACTAACTTAGACTCTAACGCTTATTTTGCGCTTACTGATTCACTTAAGTCACTCGAGTACCCTCGGCTCCACCATTTTTAATAATTTAACCTTTATGAGTTTTAAGGCGATTCCTTCGCGAGTGTCTTACCAACTGCCTAACACACTTATGATAAATGTTTCATACTTCAATTAGTCCTTTTTGGTCTTTAACCTATGTTTCAAAGTAAGGTGAGGGGAAAAGTTTCGTTCGCGAAACGCCGTTACTTGAAACGGTCGTTTCTCCTAAACCGTGCATCGGAATCGAACGAACTATATATCAAAACGAAGCTCGTAACATGAGCTATCTAGACATGGCAATGGTCATAATCTAGCAGGGGGTTCTCGGGTCCTAATGTTATGCACAAAAACAGTCTAAAGAAAATCGGACGTTACGACGGCTATGTTTACGCGATTTCCCAAATTTTAAACCATTCAAAACCAACCCAATTCAACCTCAAATCCAACATACAACCAACATCCATACTTATCACATCATAACAACCCCAACCAATTCAATTTTAACATTCATACTTATGCCTAAGCTTAACTTTAACCATACTTAAGTTCTTTTAATCAAAACAACAACATTTACCATTCCAATTCAATACCATTTCAAATCCCAAGCTCTAAATCACAACATCAAGCTACAATATCACCCTACTAATCAAAATCATCTTATAATACATAGGAATCTAGGGTTTGGAGATGATATACCTTCCTTGAAGTGGTGGGAGGAGCTAGGAAGCCTTAAGAAGCTTTGAGAAGTCTTAGGAATGCTTGGATCTTCAAGGAAATCAAGAAAAATTTCAAGTTAAAAACTTGAAAACACTATTCATAGTCTTCTTCTTTGATTAAATGAAGAAGATTGAGAAGGAATTAACGGCTTAAACTCATGATATAGCCCTAACTAAGCATAAAGATGATTAGGGAATTATCTTACCAATTTAGGAGGCTTGGATCTTGAGTTTTGAATTTCTTCCCCTTTTGAAATAGTAAAAGCCGAGAGCAAGCTTGCTTGGAATGAGAGAATTGATTTTTTTGTGTTTTGATGAAATGATTTGCTTGGCTTGGTTGATTTGATTTTGTGTTTGATTTAGTCAATTACCTTGTTGCCCTTGAATTTGTGTGGTTCTCATTCAACCACACCTCCTTCCTTCCCATGTCATGCGTATGTCATGTGGTGATGTCATCCTTCCCTCCTTGTCCTCTTCTCATTGGTTGGGTGACATCACTCTCTCTAATCCCTTTGATTAACTTCCTAATTGTTTGCCTAATGACCGCTGATCTGTTATACGGTTCGCTTAACTTTCATTCTCGTTTATCGTTTGAAGGATCATACCCGGGATCTTATTACTTAGGTTCCCTTAACCTTTCTCAATACATTATATTCCTTTAATTTAAATCCTTTTTATCCTGTTACCTTATACTCAATTCTCTCCGTATCTAGTGTATTTCCGGGAAGATCAAAGTGTTCGGATTTGGATTCTGACGATCTTTACATACACTTATATCCCATATAAAGTACTAATAAAATCTCAGAATATCCATATCAGAACCCCTACATAGTGTGGCCTGAAAAGTTTTCTCATTCAGCAAAAACACTATTCATAAGGGTTTCAAAATTTCCCAAAAATTGGGGTTATTACAGTCTCCCCTCCTTAAAAGGATTCCGTCCCCGAATCAGATAGAAATGAATAGGGATACCTTCTTAGTATTGCACTTTCTAACTCTCAAGTCAATTTTCCCACATTGTGGTTCTACCATCAAACTCTTACTAGTTTGATAACCCTTCTCCTAAGCACTCGTTCCTTCTTAATCTATACCCTTCCTGGTTGCTCCATATAGGTTACGTCTGGTTGCATGTCTATGCGCTCATATGCCCCTATTTGTCTATCATCCGAATTACACTTCCTTAACATTGGTATGTGGAACACGTTATGAACTTGCTACAGGTTCGGGGGTAGGGCTAGCTCATATGCTAACTTCCCAAACGTCTTTATATACCCAAGGGTCTAACAAATTGTAGACTTAGCTTTCCTTTCTTTCCGAACCTCATCAATCCTTTCCAAGGGTTTCCAAGGGAATACCTATAACATTACTAGGCCCTCTATTTCATACTCTTTGCCCTTTTTGAGTCAAATCAGCATACCTCTTATGTCCATCTGGGGTTACTACCATCCGTCCTCTGATTAGATCTAATATATCCCTGGTCCTTTGGACTACTGCGGGTCCGAGCATCTGGCGCTCTACAACTTCATCCTAACATAAGGGAGATCGACATTGTCTTCCCTCAAGGATCTCCTAAGGCGATATCTCAATACTGACATATGATCTATTGTCGTAAGATAACTCAATCCGCATTAAGTGATCATTCCAAATTCTTTCAAGTCTATTGCACAGACTCTCATCATAGCTTCTAACATTATAGCTTTTGCTTCCTAATACCCATTCTTTTCCAATTCGTAATCGCTATCACCTTCCGTTCGTAATATTATACTGGTTATACTTTTGCTTGTTAGCGTTCTATAACCTTTTAATAACCACGTCAACCTTAGTATCACGAATGTGTTTCCATTCCGCATACTACCACCACTTTATTACTCCTTTTTCAGTTGTTTCTATTTTCCAAAATTTGATCAATCAAATAGAAGTAAAGGAATTTGTTGAGAGATCACTATGATCATGAACACTTGTTATATCGCATAGTTAGTACAGAAGGTGGCCAGCGTTTAGTACTTGACAAGCAATTAAACAATAGATGGTATCCTACTAGGCTTCTATCACACAGATAGATAGTCATTCGGCAATACCTCCCCTTCTGGAAGGGTTGTTCTTCTCAGCTTACATGAAATGAAAAGAAGAGAAAAGAACGAATTGAAGAGAATTGTATATATGAAAAAAAAATATACTGCCACAAAATATCTGGCTTGGAACCTACCTCTGAACTATAGAGGTTTATCATAGGAGAACAAAACATATGTATTTATATCAACATCAAGTATTATCGCTTCGCATTTTGCATGCTTAAATATTTTTTTGCTATTCCGTCCATCATTCTATGGACCCATGCTCTTCCTCGAGCTTATACACAATCACCTTTGAAACTCCCTCGACATCGAAAATCAAATCTGGGTTTTCATTCCAGACATCACCGTTACTAAAATTCTATGCTTGCACTGCAACCTTCCTCGTATAGTAATACGACTCTCTATTGATAAGTAGAATAAATATACAATAGGTAGATACTCTACTTAATTAGTCTATCAATGATAACTTATACACTACCACGACCCGATTAGTGGTACTCAATCTCAACATCCATTCCAATACAACTCTCACGGTTGTAATCAGCTCATTACTCGCAGAATCATTGCTGCATTACTATGGTCCACCACTGACCTACTGTAGTCATTCATTTTCCATGAAGTCTTAATAGCTAACCATACGGAGTCCATACATCTCGTATCTAATTCTTCTAAGGAGGTAACATGATCACCATTCATGATTCATGAAGAACACTCCTGAACTTGACGTACTTTCATGACATGAAGTAGATAAAATTGCAGAAGAGTTTCAATCAAGGCAACGATAGCAGGTTAATACCATTCTTAATCATATGCCTTCAATAGAAGACTTAACTCAAAGGTTCGCTTAGTCCTTTTTGAAATATGGTCCTGGATTATTCTCAAGATAGTACCTTCTAAGATAGATAGCCCGCTCATGGCGATTACACGAATTAAACCTTTACCAACTACTATTACGGTTGGGTATTGCACATTCATCAGAAGGAATGTCAATCTTCCAAACCATAATACAACCTTCACAGTTTTAACCATCATCACTGTATTCCTTTGGCACAAGCGCCTATAATTATCCTCTTACCTTTAAAGTGTCGGCCACCTCTTTGGCCTTTCCTGATAGTAAAATTTCCTTACAGTCAATGTCATTTTAACCACCTCCAAATAATTTTCTACCTCATTTCAATCACAGCTTATGTGAAGTTGTTTTCCTTAAAATCTGATGAGTAAAAAAAAATCACCATTTTTCCATAAGTTATTGCCTCAGTCTTTAGAGGTTAATCACTGTCACGACTGACTCTCAATCATACTTAGAACATCTTTAATCTTAGGTCCTAATTGCCTGGAACAAATTCGACCTTTACTGGTTCGATCCATACTTTCTCGTGGTTTAACACGTGCCCACCTGGCATCATTATAATTACGTCATATTTCCTTTATCAACATTTTTACTCTTGAGAATTTTGAATATTACCTTTCTCCTTGTAAAACCTCTAAGGTTATCCTTGAATCGTTCCTCCTGTATTCCCTAGATATAGGGCATATCGAAATACCCTTTACTAATACTAGAACCATTGTCTATATACTTCTGAAAAAATTTCTCCACTGATTCTTAAAGGTTGTTGTTACCTTAATCCTTTCCAATTCATACTGTCAAGACTCATACTACCCCTATTAAGGGTGAAATGCCAACCTTTATGCATTCCCCTAGGATTCATTTTAAATTACCGAGGTTCTATCCTTAATTCCACCTTTAAAAAGGTACATGCATCCTTCCATGAATAAATTAAGTAATATATCCTTGATAGATTATCTTATTTAATCATTCCCATCTCGATAGTCTATACCAAATTTCACAATAGCATCCTTATTCAAAATGAGGTCAATCAATATGACCTCCAAAAGATAACAACGGTTATCCGCTTTTCTTGCCTGATTTAGTAATGATAACAGGGATGTTCTAGAAGATATTGGTCGTGTTCAACGTGAACTTCTTCTTAATAATTCCTTATTTACTTTTGTTGTTTATCTCAACAGTCATCTCAATGTTGGGATATCTTTCATACCTGGCGTCTCCCTTTCTGGGTATCAAGCCACCGGTCTTACACTTCACATTCTTGAAGGTCACTTCCTTCATCCAATTTTCCTAATTTCTTACTTCCTTGTCTCCTCAGTCTATCCGCGTCTCATTATTTATCCTTCGAACTATCTCAAGGTTTCCCCGAATCCTTCCAACTTGAAGGGGTACAGCATATATATCTCTTATGTCTTCAACCATCAATTTTAACTCATGGTGAATCACCCTCATCCTGATGATTAGATACTTTTCTATTTCTATTGCTACGAGTCTTTAGGGTTTCCTCATACCCAACTCCCTTATCATTCCTCAAACTCTATTGCCTTTATATTCCTTTCCACTTCAGTTTCTTTTTATTTTCCTTTCTCTTATCATTATTTCATGAACCAACACAACATAAGCATTGATTTCAAATATCCCGTCATTCCGGATTCGTGTCCTTAGAACGAATCTTGACAACTTTTACAACTTAGATTCATAATTCATCATACTCGTCTGCCTTTGTTCTGGCTCTAAAGCTTTTACACTATCTCCATAACCTTGGGAAGTACTTTCCTGAAAACAATTGACTGAACTTAAATCAGTTTATTATAATCTGTTGCTCCGTGCCTTCCTTGGCCTTTCACCAGTGGGTGGCCTCTCTCTTAGGAGGGTAAGGGACAAAAATAGTCTTTTGTGATTCGTCAATCATTTAGAATCTCAAATGATTCCTGTATTTCCTTTAGCCAGGCTCTTGTCTCGACTGGGTCAGCTTGTTCCTTGGAACTCTGAGAGCTTAGTGACTTGTCTAAGTTCTGTTTAGAAAGGTCCAAGAATTATTGTATAAGAGTACCGTCTCGGGTCTCCTTTCCTTACCCAAATTCTGTTTCCTTAGTCTGAACGCTCCCTCCTCCTTCCCATAATCGGGGTCATCCTATATTTTTTAAATCCTCATTTTCCACTTTATTAAGTTATGGGTTCCTTCTATCTTGATGGCGACCTCCCTGACTATCACGTTCAGGGTTTGCTCTAAATCTTATTCCTCAAACTAGCTTTCATCTAAGATCTCATCTTTAAGCTCTTGAACATTTGGAACCCAAATTCTGTAGGAATACCTCATTATTCCCTTATCATCTTTCTCGGTATTAATCTCTTATCTATTTGTTGGCTCTCTGCCTTCATTCATCACTTTTTCTGGCACAATATATTCTTTTCCAATAATTCGGACTGTATTGCAATCTCAAACAGCTTTTCGGTACCGGCTCCGGTTACCTTCACTTCTATTTCCATTTTCTCAAAATCTCTTATAAACTCTCCCAAAGACATTATCATCTTGAGTCTCTCTTTTTTACTAAGGGCATCAACCACCACATTGGCTTTCCCTGAATGATAAAGAATCTCCCAATCATAATTCTTGATTAGCTCTAACCGCCTCCTCTGGCGTATGTTGAGCTCTTTCTATGTAAAAATATACTAGAGCTCCTATGGTTTGTGTAAATCTTGCACTTCTCTCCATACAAGTAGTGCCTCCAATCTTTAGGGAAAAACTATTGCCAAGAGCCCAAGCTCATGGGTGGGGATATCGAATTTTATATTCCCTTAATTATCTTGATGCGTACACGATTACCTTGTTGTGCTGTATAAGAAGCACCCTAATTTCTTATGCGAAGCGTCACTACACATCACAAAATCTCCTTTTCCATCCGGCAACGCCATCATAGGGGCCGTCACCACCCTTTGCTTTAGTTCTTAAAAGCTTTTCTCGTATTTCTCTGTCCATTCAAACTTCTCAGTCTTACGAGTAAGCCGCGTTAAAGGGGCTACTATCTTTACAAACTTGAACGAACCTCCGGTAGTGACCAGCCAATCCTACCTCTGGTAGTTTCCCTAACCATGGTCATCAATTCCTCAGTGGTCCTTTATTCATTCTTGTCAGGATCCTCCACGGAATCCTTCTCAGCAATAATCCCTTATAGGACAACATCTTTAACCGCTACATCCTCAATATGAACATCATCCGGTCCCGTGGTAGGACGCTCTATCGAATCCACATTCTGATCTCCTAATAAGTAATAAAACATCATCGCGTTGTTGCTCCTCAACCTCAGGGTTCGGAGTCCCGCTACTATATACGATAATGAACTACGCTTTTATCATGATATTTATAAGGGTTCCCATAAGGGTTTTAACTGTCAGTACTACGTTAGCTAGTCCGACTATGAACTTGACAAGAGTTCTTATTTATCTTAGTGAAATTATTATTTTAACGTCACTTCATCTCTGAGGTTTATAACGCTTAGCTCTGATACCACTTCTGTAACACCCCCAAATCCGGGGTCGGGGATCCGGGTTGTCACGAGTTCCATTTCCCTTAATAACACCCAATCTTAATACACAATCAACTACTCTGTACTGTGACCCCACAATAAACACATACACCACAAGTTATAGTCTCAGAGATGAATATCCAAAAATAATCACAAGTCGTTTTATTCCAATATTATATGTCAATACACCTTAAAAGGTTTTGTGGATAATTTACATTTCCTTGCCATTATTACAATTCATAATATACATAAGTCTGGTACATTATTAGTTGAAAACTTAGCCTATTGGTAATTTCTACCTCAGCTACAGCGGCCTCAACGCTTCCAGAAAGCTGCGGAACGTTTCCTATCCACTTGCGAATTGGGAGCTTGGTCCTGTTCATCTTATCTATCTGATGTTGTGTGATGAAAGAAGAAAGCAAGGGTGAGCAGCAAGCCCACCAAAATAATATGTATAATGATTAACAATATATGAGCCTACTCATAATACTCATGAAAGTCTTGGTCAAAAGAAATGAACCAAGTTTGATATCTTAATGCGATGAAGTCGTAAAATATTCAGTATATATACATATATACTTTTCAAAATATTGGAAGTCCTCTTCCATGCATAATATACACAAAGTCCCAGTGTATAACTGTATAAAAAATATCGTTGCAAGGTGATCTCATATATCTAACCTTGTCTCAACGTTTTTTCTGAAAATCTTTGTCATTCATAAGACAATTATTAATTAGATATAAGTTTAAAAGATGAAGTTACCAAATACTTCACTACACTTATATCATTTATAAAGCTACTTGAACTACCATTGTTCAAAGTATAATGAGCTTTCAACAGTTCATCACATAGATGAGACTACAAGACAAGATTTGAATAGATTAAATCTTTAAAATATTATTAAAGGAAATAAAGTTATGACATACTTCATTAAGTTCTGATATATATATATATATATATATCCACATATACATCTTCCTTTATACATTTCCTGAAAACCTCTGTCATGTAAAGTATTAACAGAATTACAATATCCAATAAGTTTGGAAAGGAAAAGAACTTTGGCATAAACCAGATATCTTGCTGATCAGGCAAAGATACCCATAAGTAACCTTTTCTACTAGTAGATGGACGAATTCCCCACTGGTCATCACCCTGGTCGTAATAGGACCTTATGCTGGACTGCCACTCAGCCACTTATGCATTTGATGGACTCCCACTGAGCCACTTACACTATCATGGACGCCCACTGAGCCCATGTTGCTTATGCCGACTCAATAGATGGACTTACTTCCCGAATATTGGGTAAGTAATCAATTCATTTACCAAAACTGCAACCATGTTGCGAATATAAAATACACCACAGAGCCGGATCCCTCAGGTTTTGAGCGAGTATTTAAATCCCCTTAAAAAGGAAGATCTTAAATATAAAAATGAGTTTTGGGATCCGCTCTAACTTTTAAAAATCATTTTGAAGACTCGAAAACACTTTATAGAGTGTTTGGAGTAAAGCTGATTTAATGAAGTAAATTAGTCCCCAGAATATTTAGAAAATGACTGAATATTATTATTTAAATAATATTCCCATAAAGAATAATATTTATAAAAATAATTGAAGTAGAAGTATTAAAACTTATACTTGAAACGAGTATTAAATAACCAAAGATATACTTATATGAAAGTACTATCTTTATTTGAATAATCGAAAATAAGTTTGATTATTGACACCTTATTCTTTAATAAAATAAAGAATATATCTCAGCAAATAATCGGAGTCATAGATCCTCAAATGAATATTCAAATAATATTCATTAAATAATATAAACTGAGTCATAAGCCCTCGAATGAATATTCAAATAATATTCAATAAATAATATGAAAGAGTCATAAGCCCTCGAATGAATATTCAAATAATATTCAATAAATAATATGAAAGAGTCATAAGCCCTCGAATGAATATTCAAATAATATTCAGATAATAAAATAAAAGGAGTCATAAGTCCTCGAATGAATATTCAAAATAATATTCATTTAATATAAAGGAGTCATACGCCTTCGAATAATATTCGAAATAATATTCAATAATAAAATAAAATTAAAGTTATCGAATAAACCTTATTCGATTAATAGTTTTGAAAACTATGACCATATATATATATATATAAGTATATATATATATATATTTATATCCATATATACAAAATCTACTCGGGATCCTCGACTCCCGGTTTTAGAAAATATTTTCACCTTTGGGTCCCTATACTAAGGGTATATGCAAATTACCGCTATCCTCTAGCATAGGTATTATCAACTGAATCAACAGATATATATAGAAAGAATACGAAACAGGCATGCATATATATATACCATAGCAGCATGCTTCAATATATTGCAACATTTGCTAATTAACCAACATGCATCTATCGCAAGATAATGCAAATACATATATTCATCACAACAACAGTTATAACGGGTAGAAAACTTGCCTGAGCGACTTGGGGTGATAAAAGGCTCGGGACGAGTTTGGTAACCTATAAACAACAAGTAAGTTGGAATTAAACCAAAGTCACTTGTAAATCTATACTTTAACTAACTTAGACTCTAACGCTTATTTTGCGCTTACTGATTCACTTAAGTCACTCGAGTACCCTCGGCTCCACCATTTTTAATAATTTAACCTTTATGAGTTTTAAGGCGATTCCTTCGCAAGTGTCTTAACAACTGCCTAACACACTTACCATAAATGTTTCATACTTCAATTAGTCCTTTTTGGTCTTTAACCTATGTTTCAAAGTAAGGCGAGGGGAAAAGTTTCGTTCGCGAAACGCCGTTACTTGAAACGGTCGTTTCTCCTAAACCGTGCATCAGAATCGAACGAACTACATATCAAAACGAAGCTCGTAACATGAGCTATCTAGAAATGGCAATGGTCATAATCTAGCAGGGGGTTCTCGGGTCCTAATGTTATGCACAAAAACAGTCTAAAGAAAATCGGACGTTACGACGGCTATGTTTACGTGATTTCCCAAATTTTAAACCATTCAAAACCAACCCAATTCAACCTCAAATCCAACATACAACCAACATCCATCCTTATCACATCATAACAACCCCAACCAATTCAATTTTAACATTCATACTTATGCCTAAGCTTAACTTTAACCATACTTAAGTTCTTTTAATCAAAACAACAACATTTACCATTCCAATTCAATACCATTTCAAATCCCAAACTCTAAATCACAACATCAAGCTACAATATCACCCTACTAATAAAAATCATCTTATAATACATAGGAATCTAGGGTTTGGAGATGATATACCTTCCTTGAAGTGGTGGGAGGAGCTAGGAAGCCTTAAGAAGCTTTGAGAAGTCTTAGGAATGCTTGGATCTTCAAGGAAATCAAGAAAAATTTCAAGTTAAAAACTTGAAAACACTATTCATAGTCTTCTTCTTTGATTAAATGAAGAAGATTGAGAAGGAATTAATGGCTTAAACTCATGATATAGCCCTAACTAAGCATAAAGATGATTAGGGAATTATCTTACCAATTTAGGAGGCTTGGATCTTGAGTTTTGAATTTCTTCCCCTTTTGAAATAGTAAAAGCCGAGAGCAAGCTTGCTTGGAATGAGAGAATTGATTTTTTTTGTGTTTTGATGAAATGATTTGCTTGGCTTGGTTGATTTGATTTTGTGTTTGATTTAGTCAATTACCTTGTTGCCCTTGAATTTGTGTGGTTCTCATTCAACCACACATCCTTCCTTCCCATGTCATGCCTATGTCATGTGGTGATGTCATCCTTCCCTCCTTGTCCTCTTCTCATTGGTTGGGTGACATCACTCTCTCTAATCCCTTTGATTAACTTCCTAATTGTTTGCCTAATGACCGCTGATCTGTTATACGGTTCGCTTAACTTTCGTTCTCGTTTATCGTTTGAAGGATAATACCCGGGATCTTATTACTTAGGTTCCCTTAACCTTTCTCAATACATTATATTCCTTTAATTTAAATCCTTTTTATCCTGTTACCTTATACTCAATTCTCTCCGTATCTAGTGTATTTCCGGGAAAATCAAAGTGTTCGGATTTGGATTCTGACGATCTTTACATACACTTATATCCCATATAAAGTACTAATAAAATCTCAGAATATCCATATCAGAACCCCTACATAGTGTGGCCTGAAAAGTTTTCTCATTCAGCAAAAACACTATTCATAAGGGTTTCAAAATTTCCCAAAAATTGGGGTTATTACACTTAATGAAGTATATCATAACTTCATTTCCTTCAAAATATTTCAAAGATTGAATCTATTCAAGTCTTATCTTGTAGTCTCATCAGTGTGATGAACTTTTGAAACTAATTATAACTTGAACGGTGGTAGTTCAAGTAGTATTTGGAAAAGATATAAGTATATTGGAGTATCTTGTAACTTCATCTTTTAAACTTATATCTAGTAAATGATTATCTTATGCATGACAAAGATTTTCAGAAAAACGTTGAGACAAGGTTAGATATATGAGATCACCTTGCAACGATATTTTTATACAGTTATACACTGGAACTCTGTATGTATTATGCATGGAAGAGGACTTCCCATATTTTGAAAAGTATATATTTATATATACTGAATATTTTGCGACTTCATCGCATTAAGATATCAAACTTGGTTCATTTCTTTTGACCAAGACTTTCATGAGTACTATGAGAAGGCTCATATATTGTTAATCATTATACATATTATTTTCGTGGGCTTGCTGCTCACCCTTGCTTTCTTCTTTCATCACACAACAACAGATAGAAAAGATGAACAGGACCAAGCTCCCGATTCGCAAGCGATTAGGAAACGTTCCGCAGTTTCCTATAGGCATTGATGTCGCTGTAGCTGAGGTAGGAACTACCAATAGGCTAGGTTTTCAACTTTTGATGTACCAGACTTATGTATCTTTATCAATTGTAATAATGGCAAAGAAATGTAAATCTATTCAGAAACCTTTTTAAGGTGTATTGACATATAATTGTGGAATAAAATGACTTGTGATTATTTTTGGATATTCATCTCTGAGACTATAACTTTTGGTGTGTGTGTTTATTGTGGGGTCACAGTACAGAGTAGTTGATTGTGTATTAAGATTGGGTGTTATTAAGGGAAATGGAACTCGTGACAATGCCCGACCCCGAATTTGGGGGTGTTATAGAAGTGGTATCAGAGCTAAGCGTTATAAACCTCAGAGATGATGTGACGTTAAGATAATAAGTTCACTAAGATAATAAGAACTCTTGCCAAGTTCATAGTCGGACTACCTAACATAGTACTGACAGTTAAAACCCTTATGGGAACCCTTATAAATATCGTGATAGTAGCGTAGTTCGTTATCGTATATGGTAGCGGGACTCCGAACCCTGAGGTTGAGAAGTGACAGCGCGATGATTCTTTATTACTAATTGGAGATCGGATTGTGGATCCGATAGAGCGTCCTAACGCAGGACCGGATGATGTTCATATTGAGGATGTAATGATTGAGGATGTTGTCCTAGATGGGATTGTTGCTGAGGAGGATCTCGTGGAAGATCCTAACAAGAATGAATAAAGGACCATTGAGGAATTGATGACCATGGTTAGGGAAACTACCAGAGGTAGGATTGGCCGGTCACTACCGGAGGTTCGTTCAAGTTTGTAAAGATAGTAGCCCCTTTGAAGCGGCTTACTCGTAAGACTAAGAAGTTTGAATGGACAGAGAAATACGAGAAAAGATTTTAACAACTAAAGCAAAGGTTGGTGGCGACCCATATGTTGGCTTTGCCGGATGAAAAAGGAGATTTTGTGAATTGTAGTGACGCTTCGCATAAGGAATTAGGGTGCTTCTTATACAGCACAGCAAGGTAATCGTGTACGCGTCAAGATAATTAAGGGAATATAAAATTTGATATCCCCACCTATGTGCTTGGGCTCATGGCAATAGTTTGCCCTAAAGATTGCAGGCACTACTTGTATGGAGAGAAGTGCGAGAATTACCTAAGCCATAAGTGCTCTAGTACATTTTCACGCAGAAAAGAGCTCAACATGTGCCAAATGAGGTGGTTAGAGCTAATCAAGGATTACGATTATGAGATTCTTTATCATTCGGGGAAAGCCAATGTGGTGGCTGATGCCCTTAGTAAAAAGGAGAGACTCAAGATGATAATGTCTTTGAGAGAGTTTATAAGAGATTTTGAGAAGATGTAAATAGAAGTGAAGGTAACCAGAGCCGGTACCGAAAAGCTGTTTGAGATTGCAATAGAGACCGAATTATTGGAAAAGAGCATATTGTGCCAGAAAAAGGTGATGAATGAAGGCAGAGAGCCAACAAATAAATATGAGATTAATACCGAGAAAGATGATAAGGGAATAATGAGGTATTCCTATAGAATTTGGGTTCCGAAAGTTCAAGAGCTTAAGGATGAGAACTTAGATGAGAGCCATAGTTTGAGGAATAGGATTTAGGGCAAACCCTGAATGTGATAGTCAGGGAGGTTGCCATCAAGAAAGAAAGAACCCATAACATAATAGAGTGGAAAACAAGGTTTTTAATGTATAAGATAACCCCGATTATGGGAGCAGGTTGAAACATTTCATACTAAGGAAAGAGAAAGTCGAGTAAGGAAAGGAGACCCGAGACGGTACTCCTATACGGCAATTTATGGACCTGTCTAGACAGAACTTAGACTATTCTCCCCAACCACCACCTTGAGGAAACAATGCGATAGGAAATTCTTTCAGGACCTTTAAGTCTCTAAGCTCTCAGAGTTCCAAGGAACAGGTTGACCTAGTCGAGGCAAGAGCCTGGCTAAATGAAATAGAGGAATCATTTGAGATTCTGAATGATTGACGAACCACAAAAGACTGTTTTTGTCACTTACCCTCCTAAGAGAGAGACCACCCGCTGGTGAAAGACCAAGGAAGGTACGGAGCAAGAGATTATAATAAACTAATTTAAGTTCAGTCAATTGTTTTCGGGAAAGTAATTCCCAAAGATAAGGAGATAGTGTAAAAGCTTTAGAGCCAGAACAAAGGCAGACGAGTATGATGAATTATGAATCTAAGATGTAAAAGTTGTCAAGATTCGTTCTGAGGACACGAATCCAGAATGACGGGATGTTTGAAATCAATGCTTATGTTGTGTTGGTTCATGAAATAATGATAAGAGAAAGGAAAATAAAAAGAAATTGAAGTGGAAAGGAATATAACGGCAATAGAGTTTGAGGAATGATAAGGGAGTTGGGTATGAGGAAACCCTAAAGACTCGTAGAAATAGAAATAGAAGAGTATGTAATCGCGAGGATGAGGGTGATTCACCATGAGTTAAAATTGATGGTTGAGGGTATAAGAGATACATATATTTTATCCCCTATAAGTTGGGAAGATTCGAGGAAACCTTGAGATAATTCGAAGGATAAATAATAAGACGCGGATAGACTGAGGAGACAAGAAAGTAAGAAATTAAGAAAATTGGATGAAGGAAGAGACCTTCAAGAAGGTGAAGTGTAAGACCGGTGGCATGATACCCAGAAAGGGAGACGCCAGATATGAAAGATATCCCAACATTGAGCTGACTGTTGAGATAAACAACAAAAGTAAATAAGGAATTATTAAGAAGAAGTTCACGTTAAACACGACCAATATCTTCCAGAACATCCTTGTTATCGTTACCAGATTAGGCAAGAAAAGCGGATAACCGTTGTTATCTTTTGGAGGCCATTTTGATTAACCTCATTTTGTATACAGATGTTATTGTGAAATTAGGCATATACTATCGAGGTGGGAATGATTGAATAAGACACCCTTATCAGTGATATATGACTTGATTTATCCATGGAAGGATGCAGGTACCTTTTACAGGTGGAATTAAGAATAGAACATCGGTAACTTAAAATGAATCCTAGGGGAATGCATAAAGGTTGGCATTTCACCCTTAATAGGGACAGTATGAGTTTTGACAGTATGATTTGGAAAGGATTAAGGTAATAACGACCTTTAAGGATCAGTGGAGAAATTTTTCAGAAGTATATAGACAATGGTTTTAGTATTAGTAAATGGTATTTTGATATGCCCTGTATCTAGGGAATACAGGAGGAACGATTCATGATAACCTTAGAGGTTTTACAAGGAGAAAGGTAATATTCAAAATTCTCAAGAATAGAAATGTTGATAAAGGAAATGTGTCATAATTATAATGATGCCAAGTGGGGCACGTGTTACACCACGAGAAAGTATGGATCGAACCAGTAATGGTCGAAATTGTTCAGGGCAATTAGGACTTAAGATAAAAGATGTTCTAAGTATGATTGAGAGTCAGTCGTGACAGTGATTAACCTCTAAAGACTGAGGCAATAACTTATGGAAAAATGGTGATATTGTTTTTACTTATCAGATTTTAAGGAAAACATCTTCACATAAGCTGTGATTGAAATGAGGTAGAAAATTATTTGGAGGTGGTTAAAATGACATTGACTGTAAGGAAATTTTACTATCAGGAAAGGCCAAAGAGGTGGCCGACACTTTAAAGGTAAGAGGATAATTATAGGCGCTTGTGCCAAAAGAATACAGTGATGATGGTTAAAGCTGTGAAAGTTGTATTATGGTTTGGAAGATTGACATTCCTTCTGATGACTGTGCAATACCCAACCGTAATAGTAGTTGGTAAAGGTTTAATTCGTGTAATCGCCATGAACGGGCTATCTATCTTAGAAGGTCCTATCATGTCATGTATGTATGTCAGGATCAGGAGTGTTCTTCATGAATCAGGAATGGTGATTATGTTACCTCCTTAGAAGGATTTGATATGACATGTATGGACTCCGTATGGTTAGATATTAAGATTTCATGGAACGTGAATGACGACAGTAGGTCAGTAGTGGACCATAGTAATGCAGCAATGATTCTGCGAGTAATGAGCTGGTTACAACCGTGAGAGTTGTATTGGAATGGATGTTGAGATTGAGTACCACTAAACGGGTCCTGGTAGTGTATAAGTTATCATTGATAGACTAATTAAGTAGAGTATCTACCTATTGAATATTTATTCTTTCTTATCAATAGAGAGTCGTATTATTATACGAGGAAGGTTACGGTGCAAGCATAGAATTCAAGTAACAATGATGTCTAGAATGAGATCCTAGGTTCGATTTTCGGTATCGAAGGAGTTTCAAAGGTGATTGTGTATAAGCTCGAGGAAAAGCATGGGTCCATAGAATGATGGACGGAATAGCAAAAATATTTAGGCATGTGAAATATGATGCTATAATACTTGATGTTGATATAAATACATATATGTTTTGTTCTCCTATGACAAACCTCTATAGTTCAGAGGTAGGTTCCAAGCCAGATATTTTGTGGCAGTATATTTTTTTTATATATACAATTCTCTTCAGTTCGTTCTTTTCTCTTCTTTTCATTTTATGTAAGCTGAGAAGAACAACCCTTCCAGAAGGGGAGGTATTGCCGAATGACTATCTATCTGTGTGATAGAAGCCTAGTAGGATACCATCTATTGTTTAATTGCTTGTCAAGTACTAAAGGCTGGACACCTTCTGTACTAACTATGCGATATAACAAGTGTTCATGATCATAGTGATCTATCAACAAATTCCTTTACTTCTATATGATTGATCAAACTTTGGGAAATAGAAACAGCTGAAAAAGGAGTAGTAAAGTTGTGGTAGTATTCGGAATGGAAACACATTCGTGATACTAAGGTTGACGTGGTTATTAAAAGGTTATAGAACGCTAACGAGCAAAAGTATAACCAGTATAATATTAGGAATGGAAGGTAGTAGCGATTACGAACTGGAAAAGAATGGGTATTGAGAAGCAAAAGCTCTAATGCTAAAAGCTATAATGAGAGTCTGTGCAATAGACTTGAAAGAAATTGGAATGATCACTTAACACAGATTTAGTTTTCTTACGACAATAGATCATATGTCAGTATTGAGATATCGCCTTATGAGATCCTTGAGGGAAGACAATGTCGATCTCCCTTATGTTAGGATGAAGTTGTAGAGCGCAAGATGCTCGGACCAGCAGTGGTCCAAAGGACCAAGGATATGATAGATCTAATCAGAGGACGGCTGGTAGTAGCCCAAGATGGACATGATAAGTATGTTGATTTGACACGAAAGGACAAGAGTATAAAATAGGGGACCTAGTAATGTTATCGGTATCCCTTGGAAAGGATTGATGAGGTTCGGAAAGAAAGGAAAGCTAAGTCTATAATTTGTTGGACCCTTGGATATATTAAGACGTTTGGGAAGTTAGTATATGAGCTAGCCTCACCCCCGAACATGTAGCAAGTCATAACATGTTTCACGTATCAATGTTAAGGAAGTGTAATTCGGATGCCAGATAAATTGGGGCATATGAGCGCATAGGCATGCGACCAGATATAACCTATAGGGAGCAACCAGAAAGGGTTATAGATCGAAAAGGAACAAGTGCTTAGGAGAAGGGTTATCAAACTAGTCAGAGTTTGATGGAAGAACCACAATGTGGGAAAATTTACTCGAGAGTTAGAAAGTGCAATGTTAAAAAAGTATCCCTATTCATTTTCTATCTGATTCCGGGACAGAATCCTTTTAAGGAGGGGAGACTGTAATAACCCCAACTTTTGGAATTTTTTTTTGAAACCCTTATGAATAGTGTTTTTGCTGAATGAGAAAATTTTTCATGCCACACTAGGTAGGGGTTCTTTTATGGATATTCTGAGATTTTATTGGCACTCTATATGGTATATAAGTTTATGTAAAGATCGTCAGAATCCAATTCCGAACACTTTGATTTTTCCCGAAAATCCACTAGATACGGAAAGAATTGAGTATAAGGTAACATGATAAAAAGGATTTAAATTAAAGGATTATAAGGTAGGATCATAAAAGGAATACAATATATTGAGAAAGGTTAAGAGAACCTAAGTAATAAGATCCCGGGTATGATCCCTCAAACGATAAACGAAAACGAAAGTTAAGCGAACCGTATAACAGATCAGCGGTCATTAGGCAAACAATTAGAAGCTAATCAAAGAGATTAGAAGGGATGATGACATAGCAATGTGACATAAGCATGACATAAGGGGAAGGAGATGTGGTTGATTTAAAACCACACAAAGTCAAGGCTAGAAAGGTAATTAACCAAAAAACAAGACAAAAAGCAACCAACCAAGCCAAAACATTTCATTTTCATCAAAAACCACAAACCCCCCATTTTCTTCATGAAGCTCTCGGCTTCTTTTCTTAAAAAATGAAGATCCAAGCTCCACCACTTACTATTTAGCAAGGTAATTATCTAAGCTTCCCCATGGATAGTTACATACTTCCTATAAGTTTAAGCTTCTAATTCCAAGCCAATCTTTTTCTATAAATCATGGAAGAAGATGGTGAATAGTACTTTCTTGAAATTAATTTTTTTGTTCTTGATTTCTTTGAAAGAACAAGCTTGTAGGAGGTTAGATTAAGGCTTCCATGGGCATTTCAAGGATCTTTCATGGATTAAAAGCTCCAAGGAAGGTATAAACTCCAAACCCTAGCTTTGGTTTTGAGTAATTAGGAATGAATATGATTGATATAGTATATGTGAAGCATGAGGCTTGTTTGTTTAAAGTTTGGTTGAGTTTGTAGATATTAGTTGGTTTTGTGGTGTTTTTGGAGTTGTAAATCTTGTTAATTAGTTAATGAACTTAAGTATAGCTTTTAGTTCATGTTTGAGGGTAGTATAAAGTTGATAATATTGAGTTGTTCGGGCTGTTGGAGTGTGTTTTGGATGGATGTTGGTTGTATGATTGATTTGGGGTTGATTGGTGGTTGTTTTGGAATGGTTTAAATTTGGGAAATCGCGTAAACATAGCCGCCATAATGCCCGATTTACCATAGACTGTTTTTGTTCCTAACATCAGAACCCTTGAACTCACTTCTAGGTTTTGACCATTGCCATCTTTAGATAGTTCATGTTACGAGCTTCGTTTTGATATGTGGTTCGTTTGATTCCAATGAACGGTTTAGGAGAAACGGCCGTTTTAAGTAACGACATTTCGCGAACGAACCCTTACCCCTCGCCTTACTTTGAAACATAGGTTAAAGACCTTAAAGGACTAATTGAAGTATGAAACATTTATGTAAGGTGTAAAAGGCAGTTGGTAAGACACTCGCGAAGGAATCGCCTTAAAACTCGTAATGGTTAAATTATTAAAAATGGTAGAGCCGAGGGTACTCGAGTGACTTAAGAGAATCAGTAAGCGCAAAACAAGCGTTAGAGTCTAAGTTAGTTAAAGTATAGATTTATAAGTGACTTTGGTTTAATTCCAACTTACTTGTTGCTTATAGGTTACCAGACTCGTCCCAAGCCATTCGTAACCCCCAGTCACTCAGGCAAGTTTTCTATCCGTTATACTGTTGTGGTGATGTATATATGTATATGCATTATCTTGCGATAGATGCATGTTGGTTAATTAGCAAATGTTGCGATATATTGAAGCATGCTGATATGGTATATATATGCATGCCTGTTTCGTATTCTTGCCAAATATATCTGTTGGTTCAGTTGATAATACCTATGCTAGAGAATAGGAGTAATTTGCATATACCCTTAGTATAGGGACCCAAAGGTGAAAACATTTTCTAAAACCGGGAGTCGAGGATCCCGAGTAGATTTTATATATATATATATATATATATATGGTTATAGTTTTCAAAACTATTAATCGAATAAGGTTTATTCGATAACTTTATTTTATTATTGAATATTATTTCGAATATTCATCCGAGGACTTATGACTCCTTTATTTTATTATTGAATATTATTTCGAATATTAATCCGAGGACTTATGACTCCTTTATTTTATTATTGAATATTATTTCGAATATTCATTCGAGGGCTTATGACTCAGTTATATTATTAATGATTATTAATTGAATATTCATTTGAGGATGTATGACTCCGTTATTTTATTTAATGAATATTATTTATAATATTCATTCGAGGTATTATGACTCCGCTTATTATTTAATAATATTCTTTATTTTATTAAAGAATAATGTTTCGATAATCAAACTTATTTTTGATTATTCAAATAAAGATAGTACTTTTATATAAGTATATCTTTGGTTATTTAATACTCATTTCAAGTATAAGTCTTACAACTTCTACTTCAATTATTTGTATAAAGATTATTCTTTATGGGAATATTATTTAAATAATAATATTCAGACATTTTCTAAATATATTGGGACTGATTTACTTAATTAAATCAGCATTACTCCAAACACTCTTTAAAGTATTTTCGAGTCTTCAAAATGATTTTTAAAAGTTAGAGCGGATCCCAAAACTCATTTTTATATTTAAGATCTTCCTTTTAAAAAGGGAATTTAAATACTCGCTCAAAACCTGAGGGATCCGGCTCTATGGTGTATTTTATATTCGTAACAAGGTTGCAGTTTTGGTAAATGAATTGATTACTTACCCAAGGTTCGGGAAGTAAGTCCATCTATCGAGTCGGCATAAGCAACATGGGCTCAGTGGGCGTCCATGATAGTGTAAGTGGCTCAGTGGGAGTCCATCAAATGCATAAGTGGCTGAGTGGCAGTCCAGCATAAGGTCCTATTGCGGCCAGGGTGATGACCAGTGGTGAATTCGTCCATCTACTAGTATAAAAGGTTACTTATTGGTATCTTTTCCTGATCAGCAAGATATCAGGTTTATGCCAAAATTCTTTCCTTTCCAAATTTATTGGATATTGCAATTCTGTTCATACTTTACATGACAGAGGTTTTCAGGAAACGTATGTATATATATATAGGTGTATATATATATCGGGACTTAATGAAGTATATCATAACTTCATTTCCTTCAAAATATTTCAAAGATTGAATCTATTCAAGTCTTATCTTGTAGTCTCATCAGTGTGATGAACTTTTGAAACTAATTATAACTTGAACGGTGGTAGTTCAAGTAGTATTTGGAAAAGATATAAGTATATTGGAGTATCTTGTAACTTCATCTTTTAAACTTATATCTAGTAAATGATTATCTTATGCATGACAAAGATTTTCAGAAAAACGTTGAGACAAGGTTAGATATATGAGATCACCTTGCAACGATATTTTTATACAGTTATACACTGGAACTCTGTGTGTATTATGCATGGAAGAGGACTTCCCATATTTTGAAAAGTATATATGTATATATACTGAATATTTTGCGACTTCATCGCATTAAGATATCAAACTTGGTTCATTTCTTTTGACCAAGACTTTCATGAGTACTATGAGAAGGCTCATATATTGTTAATCATTATACATATTATTTTGGCGGGCTTGCTGCTCACCCTTGCTTTCTTCTTTCATCACACAACAACAGATAGAAAAGATGAACAGGACCAAGCTCCCGATTTGCAAGCGATTAGGAAACGTTCCGCAGTTTCCTATAGGCGTTGATGTCGCTGTAGCTGAGGTAGGAACTACCAATAGGCTAGGCTTTCAACTTTTGATGTACCAGACTTATGTATCTTTATCAATTATAATAATGGCAAAGAAATGTAAATCTATTCAGAAACCTTTTTAAGGTGTATTGACATATAATTGTGGAATAAAATGACATGTGATTATTTTTGGATATTCATCTCTGAGACTATAACTTGTGGTGTGTGTGTTTATTGTGGGGTCACAGTACAGAGTAGTTGATTGTGTATTAAGATTGGGTGTTATTAAGGGAAATGGAACTCGTGACAACCCGGATCCCCGACCCCGGATTTGGGGTTGTTACACTGTTGTAGTGCTATCCTGGCTACCTTGTCATCAAGGTCCGGGACTTTTAAAGCTTCCTTTGTAAAACGATTCAAGTAATCTCTCAAGGATTCCTTTGCTCCCTGTACAATGCTCATGAGGGATGCTGAACTTTTCTCATGCACTCTCCCACTGATGAACTGCTTAATAAAAGCCTGACTTAATTCTTCGAAGGACCCAATAGAGTTTGGGGGCAAATGACTATATCATCTTTGAGCCATACCCGACAGGGTTTGAGGAAAGGCCTGACACTTAATAGCGTCATTCACAGGCTGCAATAACAGTGCATTGGAGAAGGTTCTGACGTGATTAGTGGGATCTCCCGCTCCATCATAAGCTTTGATAGTGGGCATATTGAACTTCCTTGAGATGTGGGCATTCATTATCTCTTCAGTGAATGGTGGAATGGGATCATCAGGATCTCCAAGGGGAAGAAGATTGCTTGGATCAACTCTTGGGGCTACAGTCCTTTTTTGTGGCGGACCATCCAGGTTTATGATTGGAAGAGGATTTATCCCCCTAAGTGGTAATTGGAGCCTGGTACGCCTCCAGTTCGCGCTTCAGCCTCTGAATTTCTACCTCGTGCATTTTAATTCTCTCCTGCACCTCTTGGGGATTCACCCCTCGGGTACTCCTAGGATGTTGGTTGCCATCAGCCATAGGTTCTTTTCCAGCATGTCTCCTTCTTGGGGCCACTTCATCGTCCGAAGATTTGGAATCTCTCTTAGTACAAGGACTAGAAAATTCCTGATCCTCCGGGATAGGAGCCAAACCTTAAATGTAAGGGGGTGTTTGCCTCCATGCTTCACTCCGTCCAGCATGCCCACTTCCCCCAACCTCGGGGTAAAGGGACATCCCATAAGGGGGTTAGTAGTCACAATAGTTGAATACTCATACCCAATGGGTTGAGAATTCACAGGTGCATGTAACTGCTGAAGTTGGGAATTCGTCCCTTGAATAGCCGAGGGAATCGTCCCTTGTTGCTGAGGTTCAGTTGCCCCTATCTGGGCTCCTCCTTGGGTAGCGCCATAGGTCAAATGTGGAGGTACTTCCACGGTTGACGAAATCGTTTGGGTTGTCCTCGCGGGTGTTCCTCCTTCAAGGGTGCTGCTTGTTCTCCGTGTTCTCGCCATGGTTGTTGTTGCGAGATTCCCACAGACGGCGCCAAATGTTATGGATGAAAAACTAGAGTATACTAATTGGTGTGTTTATTGCTAAGGTTCGGGAGCTCAGGGCCTTTAATGGCTGCTCTCGTGTTTCGTAGCTTAACTCTGCCTTTACGAGATGCCTACGTATCTCTGTGAATTAGAGAATCAAGCCAAAAAATATAGTTCTGATTTTTGGGGTGAGGCCCCTTATATAGATGTTGGGAGTCCTTGAATTGGACTTGGGTTAGGAGACTTGGTGGACAAGTCTTGGAATTAGAATGGACTTTGGAGTCCTAGGAAGTAGGAAGCTGATTCCTTATCCCAAGAGGTTCTTTGGAGGCCAATCTATAAGGATTCATATCCCCACCAGGACTCATCTTAATAGCTATTTTCCTTCCTTATTAATTAATTACAAAATTAATTGATATTCAGGGTTTTGGGTCTTCTTTGTTCCATCGGGCCTGATCTGGTCCATCAGACCTGATCAATGTGTTAACCTTTTTGTTCTGAATGTCATACATCTTCTTATTGGGCCTTATAGCCCAATTCACGTGTAATTAATGCAATATTAATTACGTAATCATGATTTATGTACTCCCTATCAGAATTAATTGGTTTATTTGATGGTTTTGGTTTGAATTAAGTGAAATAAAAGGAAGGCACTACTAGAAATAGTGCCTACGACATCACCCCTTTAACATCAGTTAGAAATGTCACCAATGTTAAAAGCAGTTTTAACATCGGTCGCTTCAAAACTGATGTTAAACGTATTGTAAGACATCGATATCTTAACCAACCGATGTCTATAATCATTTTTAAAAAAAATAAAAAAGGCCCGCTTCTTTCTTTCCCCCGTTAATACACCAAAAAATTCCCCCCAACCAAAAATTTTATTCTCACTTTTCCCCCTTAACCAAAACAGTTTCCCCCCCTCTCTCTCTCATTCTCTCTTCTCTCTCTCACTCCCTCTTCTTTTTTCTCTCTTATCTCTCTCTCTCACTCTCTCTTCTTTTTTCTCTCTCATTGTCTCGTCTCTCTTCTCTCAGTCTCTCTTCTCTCTCATCTCTCACTGTCTCTCTTCTCAATCACTCTCTCTAAACCTAATTATACCCCTATTTGTACAAACCTTTAATTAAACTCGACTAATTCCTAAATTGAGCTCGATTGGTGCTAAATAATCTTGAAAGAAGTTGGGTCTACTCGATTTGTGTGAGAAAAGTAAGTTTATTTCGAATTTATTTTCAAATTTTAAGTTTTTATTTTAATAGAGTTTTGTTGTAGTGATGTGTAATTGAATTATGATGTTTGTGATTGTTGGTTAGTTTTTGAAATTTGGGGGAATTCTTGAAGTTTAATTGCAATTTTTTTTTGTTCTGTTTTATTTTTTCAGGTTTTATCATGCCTATGATAACTACTTGACACATGCTTTTCCGGTTAGTTAAATTTAAAATTTTTGTTTATGTTATTCTTTAATTATTATAGGTTGTTATGGTCAGAAGATTAGATAGTTGATTATTGCAGCATGATGAACTTAAACCTGTGTCCCAGGTTACCAATTTGCTTAAAACCAGAGATTCTTAAAGTAGTATAGTGATGTAGAAGTTAATGTATTTTCACAAACAATATAATCTTATTTCCAACTAGTTCAAGTGTTATCAATAAGAAAAATAGTAATAGAAATTTATTGTCCTTTAACCTTTACAAAGGTAGAAATTACTAGGTGGTCCTTTTAAACAGGTAAAATTTAAATTAGCCAGATTCAATTGTTTAATCTATAACAATAATACTAAAATAGACAAGATCTTCTAAATTAAGTTCACTGAAAATACATTCTAATAGCATTACCATGCAATTATTTTAAATTTATAATTAAGCTAACATACACAGTTATGTTAACTTAGAAAGTTAGCTTTGGCAGTTGAAGAATTGAAACCCAGTCTATCATTTTCTCATTGTTTATAATCAGTAAGACACATTAGCGAGGTTTTAAATCGTAAAAATATTGTATTAGCAAGATAAATGACATAAAAATGATGTCCTTACTGTTCTGCAGATGAAGTATGTAAATATTTAAATATAGGCTACTCATGAATTTGTAATGCACATCATTTAGAAAAGAGACACCTAGTAGCTTATGTGATTGATACTGATACAAACCAACTGCTGATGAGGTTTAACATTTAATCAGAATTCAGATCATTGATTGTCGAATAATGACAGGCTTCCATGGTTCCTTCTGTCCCCAGACACAATATGAACATTGGGATACACACATTTTTAATGACTTGCTGGTACTCTTCATGCCACTCTTGGTTGATTATATAATATGGTAATTTGAAAATAGTTACCAGGTTGTAAACATCTAATATGGTTACTCGATATTAGGTAGATTATCTAACTTTATGGTCATATTTATTTCTGCTTGAACACTTATCGGAACAGTACAAGGGATTAGCCTCTACACTTATAGAGTCATTATAGAGGTACACCATTTCTATATAAATCGTCCCATTCTAGAAGTCAATGAAAATTTTTACTTTGTTTTATGGTTCCTTTTATTTAGTTTACTTGATTACTTCTTTGATGTTCATTTTCTTATCATAGTCTCGTTATTACGGGGAACATCACAGAGTTTGAAAGAGTAGTCTAGTGGCTAGCTGACAACCTTATATTTGATGTTGATGTAAGGGTCAATCTATTTGAGGTATGCTTATTAAAAGCCTTTTCCACATCGAGGTAGAACTTTAAGTGTCAATATACTCGGTCATTTGTAAATATAAAGATAATAAAAGAAAAGATATCAATGCAATATGTAGAAAAGGGATTGGCAGGAATTCAAGGATCTTTTTACTATGGAACTGTTTATTTTCACAGAAGAAAAGTTATTTACGGGTTATCACCTGATCACATCCCTACCACTAGTATGCATCATATTTTCTCACTTTTGAGTTTCAAGATAATATCTTCTTATCAGGAATATCTATCTTCGTGTACCCATGGCAGTCTCTTTCGAAACATCTCCAATTAAACAAGTTGTAATTCCTAATTATTAAATGTTTAGTAAGACACAACTGCATTATAGAACACTAAACACTACAACTTAAAAAGAATATATGTAACACCCCCAAATCCGGGGTCGGGGATCCGGGTTGTCACGAGTTCCATTTCCCTTAATAACACCCAATCTTAATAAATAATCAACTATTCTGTACTGTGACCCCACAATAAACACACACACCACAAGTTATAGTCTCAGAGATGAATATCCAAAAATAATCACAAGTCGTTTTATTCCACAATTATATTCCAATACACCTTAAAAGGGTTTCTGAATAAATTTACATTTCTTTGCCATTATTACAATTGATAAAGATACATAAGTCTGGTACATCAAAAGTTGAAAGCCTAGCCTATTGGTAGTTCCTACCTCAGCTACAGCGACATCAACGCCTATAGGAAACTGTAGAACATTTTCTAATCGCTTGCGAATCGGGAGCTTGGTCCTGTTCATCTTTTCTATCTGTTGTTGTGTGATGAAAGAAGAAAGCAAGGGTGAGCAGCAAGCCCACCAAAATACTATGTATAATGATTAACAATATATAAGCCTTCTCATAGTACTCATGAAAGTCTTGGTCAAAAGAAATGAACCAAGTTTGATATCTTGATGCGATGAAGTCGCATAATATTCAGTATATGTACATATATACTTTTCACAATCTTTGAAATCCTCTGACGTGTATAATATACACAGAGTTCCAGTTTATAACTGTATAAAAATATCGTTGCAAGGTGATCTCATATATCTAACCTTGTCTCAACGTTTTTCGGAAAATCTTTGACATGCACAAGATAATCATTTACTAGATATAAGTTTAAAAGATGAAGTTACAAGATACTCCAATATACTTATATCCGAATACTACTTGAACTACCACCGTTCAAGTTATAATCAGTTTCAAAAGTTCATCACCCAGATAAGACTACAAGATAAGACTTGCATAGATTCAATCCTTGAAATATCATTATAAATAATGAAGTTACGAGATGCTTCATTAAGTCCCGATATATAAATATATTCATATATATATCTCCCATACATTTCCTGAAAACCTCTGTCATGTAAAGTATGAACAGAGTTGCAATATTCCATAAATTTGGAAAGGAAAGAATTTTGGCATAAACCCGATATCTTGCTGATCAGGCAAAGATACCAATAAGTAACCTTTTATACTAGTAGATGGACGAATTCCCCACTGATCATCACCCTGGTCGCAATAGGACCTTATGTTGGACTGCCACTCAGCCACTTACGCATTTGATGGACTCCCACTGAGCCACTTACACTATCATGGATGCCCACTGAGCCCATGTTGCTTATGCCGACTCGATAGCTGGACTTACTTCCCGAACGTTGGGTAAGTAATCAATTCATTTATCAAAACAGCAACCTTGTTGCGAATATAAAATACACCACAGAGCCGGATCGCCCAGGTTTTGAGCGAGTATTTAAATCCCCTTTAAAAATGAAGATCTTAAATATATAAAAATGAGTTTTGGGATCCGCTCTAACTTTTAAAAATCATTTTAAAGACTCGAAAACACTTTAAAGAGTGTTTGGAGTAATGCTGATTTAATAAAGTAAATCAGTCCCAATATATTAGAAAATATCTGAATATTATTATTTAAATAATATTCCCATAAAGAATAATCTTTATACAAATAATTGAGGTAGAAGTTGTAAAACTTATACTTGAAATGGATATTAAATAATCAAAGATATACTTATACGAAAGTACTATCGTTATTTGAATAATCGAAAATAAGTTTGATTATCGAAACATTATTCTTTAATAAAATAAAGAATATTATTTAATAAATAAGCGGAGTCATAAGTCCTCAATGAATATTCAAAATAATATTCATTAAAAAAAATAAACGGAGTCATAAGTCCTCGAATGAATATTCAGAATAATATTCATTAAATAAAATAAAGCTATCGAATAAACCTTATTCGATTAATAGTTTTGAAACTATATCAATATATATATATATAAATATATACATAATATACTCGGGAACATCGACTCCCGGTTTTAGAAAATGTTCACCTTTGGGTCCCCTATCCTAAGGGTATACGCAACTACTGCTTATCTCTAGCATAGGTATTATGCAACTTATAAGCATTGAAATCAACAGATAGATAACCAGATTACGAAACAGACATGCATATATATACTATCTCAGCATGCTTCAATATATCGCAAAATTTGCTAATTAACCAACATGCATCTATCACAAGATAATGCATATACATATATACATCACCACAACAGTATAACGGGTAGAAAACTTGCCTGAGTGACTGGGGGTAATAAAAGGCCTGGGACGAGTCTGGCAACCTATAAACAACATATAAGTCGCAATTAAACCAAATTCGCTTCTGAATCTATACTGTAACCACTCTAGACTCTAATGCTCGATTTGCGCTCAACGCTTCACTTAAGTCGCTCGAGTACCCTCGGCTCCACCATTTTTAATAAATTAAGCATTAAGAGTTTTAAGGCAATTCTTTCGCGAGTGCCTTACCAACTGCCTATTACACTTTACATAAATGTTTCATACTCCAATTAGTCATTTAGGGTCTTTAACCAATGTTTCAAAGTAAGGCGAGGGGTAATTGTTCGTTCGCAAAACGCCGTTACTTAAAACGGTCGTTTCTCCTAAACCGTACATCAGAATCAAACGAACCACATATCAAAACGAAGCTCATAACATGAACTATCTAAATATGGCAATGGTCAATACCTAGCAGGGAGTTCTCGGGTCCTAATGTTATGAACAAAAGCAGTCTAAAGTAAATCGGACATTACGACAACTATGTTTACGCGATTTCCCAATTTTATACCATCTCAAATCGACCACCAATCAATCCCAATTCATTCATACAACCAACATCCCTCCAAAACACACTACAACAGTCCCAACACCTCAAGTTCTTCCAATTTATGTTATTCTTATCATGAATTTAAACTATACTTAATTCCTTTAACAAATCAACAAGATTCAACATTCATTTCACTACCACTCCAACCCAAACTCTAAACAAACAAGCTTCATGCTTTACATATACTATATCAATCATAACCATTCCTAAATACTCAAAACTAAAGCTAGGGTTTGGAGTTTATACCTTCTTGAAGCTTCTTAACACAACACAAGAGCTTTGAATGCCTAAAGAACCTTGATCCTTGCTTGTATAACCTTAAACTTTCATAAAATTCAAGAAAACTAAAGTTATTTTTTTGAAAGTTACTATTCACCATCTTCTTCCTTGAATTATTGGAAGAGATTGTGAAGGAATTTTAAGCTTAAACTCATGGGATAGCTATATCTATGCATAAGGAGTACTAGATAATTAACTTACCAATTAAGGAAGCTTGGAACTTGAATTTTGAAATTCTTCTGGGGAAAAGCCGAGAGCAAGCTTGGAAGAAAGAGAAATTTTTGTGTTTGTGATTTGTTTAGCTTAGCTTGGTTGGTTTTGTTTTGATTTTTGGTTAATTACCTTATTAACCTTATATTTTTGTGGTTATAAACCAACCACACCTCCTCCTTCCCTATGTCATGCTTGCATCACCTTATTGTGTCATCATCTCTTACTTGCCCTCTTCTTATTGGTTGGATGACCTCATCATCCCTAACCTCCTTGATTAACTTCCTAATTGTTTGCCTAATGACCGCTGATCTGTTATACGGTTCGCTTAACTTTCGTTTTCGTTTATCGTTTGAGGGATCATACCCGGGATCTTATTACTGGGGTTTCCTTAACCTTTCTCAATACATTATAATCCTTTTATGATCCTCTCTTAAAATCCTTGAATTTAAATCCTTTTTATCCTGTTACCTTATACTCAATTCTTTCGGTATCTAGTGGATTTTCAGGAAAAATCAAAGTGTTCGGATTTGGATTCTGACGATCTTTACATACACTTATATCCCATATAAAGTACTAATAAGATCTCAGAATAACAATAGAAGAACCCCTACATAGTGTGGCATGAAAAGTTTTCTCATTCAGCATAATCTGCAAAATCACTATTCATAAAGGTTTCAAAAATTCCAAAATTTGGGGTTATTACAATATATGACTCCATTTTACTTGGAATACCCAACTGAGTTCCTGGAGAATGATTACTCAAATACAAAACTAAATCTTTATATATCGAGGTCAAGTCCTAACGAATTTACAAGTACTCTGCAATCAGTAAGACTCATGTTTTGTAAGAAAATAAGCTTAATAAAGTGTGGAGTACTATCATGTCATCCCTTTTGTATATCTGGAAAAGGTTGTAGATATCAGGGATACCTCCAGTCCGAGCAGCCCTGCAGGAAGTTTATCTATTCACCATAAGAGAGAGAGATATTATTTTGATAGAGACTGCCATGAGGTCTATCTATTAAAAAAATGTATCAATGTAATATACTTTCTTGACCTTCTTTTTCTCTTTTTTTGTTGATAATCTATCTTGAACTGAATACTGTAATTTTGTCTTATTATCTCTCTCTGTGATGGGAGAAGAGGATGACATGTTTATGCAGAAGAAGTTTGGAAAGTCCTTACTAGAGTTCATCAAATCAGCTCAAATATTATCAGGAAGCATTAGTGTTGATAAAGGTGGTCTTTGCTTTCTCTTTATGGTTCAGCAGCATGGAGAATTGCTTGGGGAATGCGGCTTTAGTGAGCTAGATAGGTTAGGAATGTAATTATAAGTGGATAGTTTTTGATGTTGATGTAGATGTAAATATAGAAATATGTTTGTTGAATGCTGATATATAAGTTTTTTGGTATATATTTGTTCTCGTTTAAGATTTTTTTTATTGATATAACTTTTAATTATTAACCAACTGATGTCAAAAATAAGCAAAACACAACAATTATGACAGGAAAAATGATGTAAATAGGGACTTTCACATCGCTAACCTAAGTGAACCCGATGTGATATGCCATATTTAACATTGCTAACCAAATTGAAATCAATATGATATGCCATATTTAACATCGGTTCTATGTAGCAACCGATGTACTATATATTTTTAACATCGGCTAAAAACCGGTGTTAAAGACCCATACCTTTCTCTCCACATGCGAAGACATCGGTTTGAAAAAAAAGACATCGGTTTATAACTGATGTCTAAGGGCATTTTTCTAGTAGTGAGGATTGAGTCATTTTGATATAGGATTGTATAATTGTTATTGTTACGACCGGCATTTTATGTAATATTATTTGTGAATAATATTAAGTTAAATAAAAATATATTCAATGCTTGTACGTTTGTGTGAGTGAAAATTTCTGCATTTTAAATTTGCTCTGGGTAGTATATGATTTTTCAAAGCAAGAATTTATTTAATTTCTTTATTTTTGATTTATAAGGAATATTCTAAGCTTTGGAAAAATTTTCTTTTAAAAGACATTTTGTACACAAATTTTGAAAATGATTTTATAAAGTCTCTAAAAATCCAAGTTATTTTATGGTATAAATTTTATAATTTTTGAACTTGTACTTTATTATATAAAAATAAATCTTTGGAAATTAGTTGCTTAATAATTATCAAATTACATGAATAACCTTGCATGCAAACTCTCTTCTATTTAACCAAAGGGCTAAAGAGTCAATAACCACCCCACTAACTCACAAATTGCTAGCCAAATTACCTCCTTGACCTTGCATGCAAACTTGCCTAACTTTGGCTAGAGGGTTACTCTTGTAATTTCTCACATCCACTCACTTGTGGGCAAATAAAAACCAAACAATCAAGATGATCACTCCACCATTTCTACATTTTTTCTCCCTCTCCTCTCCCTCCTCCCACCTTTCCTCTCGGCTTTTTGCCGAAGCCCTACCCCCCTCCCCTTTTCTTCATTCCACATTCAAGTTTCCACCTCCCATACAAGTAAATATTACTTCCTATATCATGATCATTTATATTCCAAAGAGTTTTGAGTAAAAAGTTTAAGTTTTAAAGTTGCATGTTAAGGTTTTAGTGAAACTCAAATATACAATCTTGATTCTTATGGATTTAAGGTTGTTTTTGAGAGGACTACAATGAATGGATAAGTGCCAAGTCATGAGAAGGAAAATCTTGATGATTTAATGGCCATTTCCATCCATTTCATTCGGCCATGACCATATGGGAGCCGAATGAATGGTCCTTGAAATCATTCTTGTTGTTTTGATCAATTTTTGCATGTTTATGTGATAATGACTTAAATTTTGTGATGATAATTTGATAAAACTCCTTGCATGCTAAGTGATCATCTAGGTATACCTTATGCTAGGCTTGCATGTCAATTTTAAGATGGAATATATGTAGAAAATGGGTTGTTTTGGGTTGAAAAACCCGAAGGCATGCATGCATGTGGAATTCTCTTAGTTTGTTGTAAGATTTTGATCATTTGGAAAAGATTTTGTTAGTGAGCCTTAATTTCAGTAGGAATAATGTGATAATATGGATTTATGCTTCTTGTTGCATGGTAATAATTTGTGGTTATCTTTTATAAAAATATATATCATGTTGTTTCAAAAGCATAAAGGTTTATGAGTTGTAAAGAGTAGTCTCTTTTATTTTGCCATAGTTGCACCATAGGTAAGGATGATCTCACCAAGGGTATTTTGAGAAAAAAAAGAGTTAGTTCAGTAGAACACCAAGTATAGGTCTTGGTTTAAGTATTTAGTTGTTGATAATTGGGTTTGTCAAGTCAAAACCTTGGAAAATAAGAGTTATAGTTTCTGCAGAAAAATCAGTTTAGTACCCTGAGGTTTAGAGTGAGTTTTGACCATGTCATTGATGTGCACTTTGAGGCCCAAGCCACCAGAAGTTAGTATGGGGAGTATATAATAGGTTTTAGGAGTTGGTTGGAGGTTTGCATGTCATTTGGTTAGGTGCACAAGTAGAATAACAAAATCTGTCCAGCAGGGGACAGTTTTGTTGCAACTTGGAAATAGGGAGATTTGGCCATGTCATGGGTAGGCCCTCATTAGGCCCAATTGGGCCTTAGTTAGAGGGTATGTCAGAGAAGTTTTTCCAACCATAGTTCATAGGATATGAGCTAGAACCATGTGTCACAAGTTAATTCAAGTCAGGGCATTTTCTGCCCAGAAAAACAGGGGAACCTTGGACTTTTAGCTTAGGCCCAAGAAGGCCCAAGCCAGGCCTTTGAGCCACATCAAGCTTGTGAGATGCCCTTAGGTCAGGAGAGCCTTGTGTAAAAATTTTGAAGAAAAACTTGTAGTTTAAGAGTGTCTAATGCACTCAAGAAACCTTAGTTACCATTCTGAAATTTGCACCAGTGAGCACTTTCACTTATCACATAGTTTTAGGACACTTAGAAGTGAGTATTAGGTCGACCACCATAGTTGTAAGATAGTGTAAGGTCAGTAGAACAAAAGGCACAAGTGAGGGTCAATAGGTTTTGGATAATTTAAGAAAGGCACATTGAGTTAGGAAGCCCAAATTCGAAGACTTCGTTTAGTTAGCAACCAAGTAACTTGAGTGGTGAGTCGAGATCATCCAAGCCTAGTGTGGCATTATGGTGTATATGATGTTATTTGGTATTAATATACGATATGTGATTATGTGGCTACGTGTGTACATTTAAAAATATAAATGTTGGATATGAATTAAGTATGTATAGGCCTAAGTGCCATCCATGTTTAATTTCGGGTTGTAAATAGGTTAAGATGGAAGGAATATATTATAATGAGGATTATTATTATTTATGTAGGATCTCGAGACGAGGGAAAACTTGCCTTAAAAGTCGAGTGAAGCTCCAGTTGTTGCTCCTACCAGTCAGACCAGACCAGTCTATCTCAAGGCAAGTGATTCAACTTGACCTTCGTATTTGCTGCAAACAGTTCATATATATATCGATGCAATTATCCTGAGTCATTTTGATGTATTTAAATCAAGCGTATCTTTTGTTTATCTTTGAGTTACATAGAGATGCCATGAACCCTCGAGTACATATTGCAAGTAGTTCAAAAGTCTTTCATGATAGTTTAATGCCATGATAAATTAGAGATGCGTTATAATATCTTATTGATTCTTTTGTTTATCATGCTATTGATCCCTGAGAAATCTTGATGTTGCACCCTGATGCTTTGATTCAACTCTTGAAATAACCTCGATAGAAACTTTATCTTGATACCTTAAAGCCAATCATTTCTTAAATACATTCATGATTGTTTGATAACCCTATCCTTACCCTAAAGCTTGATACCCTGTTATATCTTGAGCTGATGATCACTTTCTTTATATTTTAACACCTCTATCCTATTGGAACCAGTGATGCTTATCTTCTTGATGTTCTAATACCTATACCTTGTCTACAACCCTTGCTTTAAGCCTAGTTTGGCATTACTCTTTCATATTATCCAATAGCCTTGCTCAATTTCCTTGTCAAAGTTCTTGTTTATGGAAATCTCTCGATTACCCTAATATAGTAAAGTCTAGTGGATCATGGCCCTGAGATTTAGTGTCATATTTCCAGTGTTTCAAGTTGATCTATAATCCCCTGATAAAAATGATTTCAGTCAAAAGAGATTTTGTCATAAATCGGCATCAGTTTTCAAAATGAATAAAAGGTGGATTTTTCAGTCCCAAAGGGGGACAAATGTTTTCTTGAATGGTGGATCTGGACTGAGACGCGAGTCCTTTCCACACTTATATTAGGCTTAAAAGTTGCCTAGGGATTCCCAATAATGTTTTAGAACCCAGCGAGGTTCGGGATTACTTCGCGGCTGATCACCGGCTGTAATCCGTAGCGTCATAAAATGATTTTGATTAAGAATGGTTTTAAAATTTGTTTTGATGCAAGCAAAATGATGCCAACTCACGTAAGTTTTATCTCTCGATTATCATTGATTATGTCATTCCATTGCCATTCCTAAAGGTATATCTCGATTTATGCTTTGCGCTGTATTGTTTGCACTTGTTGAGCTTTTGGCTCACTTCTTGCTTTACCCTGATATTACAGCTAGCAGCCATGGTTAGATTCAAGCAGACTGCCCGTAAGACCTGTGATGCTGACGCTTATGTTCGAGCTCAGGTAGAATAAGTAATAATAGTTGTGTGAGGACTCGGTATTTGTAATCAGATGTAATAGTTGGTAGTGTTGGGCTGTTTCAAACCCTAAACTGTAAAGATCTTGGATTTTGGTTGTGTAATACTCTTTAAAATGATGTAATAGCTATAATTATTTTGCTATTTAAGTTGGGGGTGTGACAGGTTTTGGTATCAGAGCTACGGTTTAGAGTCCCTGAACAGCCCAAATAGGTTATAGGACTTGTGAGTAGGTTATAGATACTATGCGAGAGAGTAGGTAAAGTAAATTATTATTAATACTCCTCTTATTGGTTGTCAGCAAAGGGCGCATTCCTCGTCATCCTCTGGGTCGGACGACACTATTGCTTTCTCCGTGTATGCTGAGTTGAGGCGCGAGTTCGACATGCTTCAGGGCAAGTACGACCGACTGATAGACCGACTGAAGAACGTGTATCCGGACAGCCGAAACTACGAAGGGAAGCCCAAGGAGCAGATGATTGCGAGACTTGAGACCTTGGTTGGGTACGTCAACACTAAGCTTGAAGAGATGCCAGCGCACCGGGACCGTACCAGCCAGTATGTCATTCAGATGGTGGCGGATGAGCTCCAGAGCATTGTGAAGACACTTCGAGAGGAAAAGTCTACCAAGCCCCGTTCAGATGGAGTGGAGCCTTAGTTCTTTCCATTTACCTTTCATGTTGTTGTACTATCAAACTCTAAGGAATCCCCAGTTGTTTCTGTCTTTCCTTTAAATAAGCCTGTTATTTCTAGAATCAGACTATGTCCCAATCCTATGTACTGTGACCTTTAAAAATTTCAATAATTATGTGCTATTGTTCCATTTGCTCTCAACTGTTATTTTATGTTTTTATCATCATATCTGCTTAATTTGGAAACGTGACCCCATATGTAAACAAGAATGCCATGCGATACCCTCGAATCATTTTATCATTCATATTTGTTATAACACAACTCTTATTTCAGTATCATGCCTCCCAAAAAGAAGAACCCAACAACCACCTTCACCACAGACCCAAACATTCTTCAACTACTGGAAACCTTGCAACAGCAAACCAATGCTATAGCTCAACAACAACTAACTCTTCAACAACGAATTGAAAACCAAGATAACCGTGAGCCATATCAACCACCTGAACCACCAGTACCACCAAGACAAATTGTCACTTTCAAGGCTTTTCAGAATGTGAATCCACCTGTATTTCATGATACCACTGATCCAGTGATAGCAAACACATGGATCAAGGAGATGGAAAGGGCTTTTGAGTTGGTACAGTTAGGGGACGATCAGAAGACGCTGTATGCCACTTACTTCTTGAAGGGAGAAGTCATTTATTGGTGGGAATCAGTAAAAGCTATGGAAGTCACTCAGCAGATTTCTTGGGAGAGATTTAAGAAGTTATTTCTGGACAAGTATTACCCTAAGTACATGCAGAATCAGATGGAGCTAAAATTTCTTGAGTTAAAACAAGGGAACATGACTGTACTGGAATATGAGAAGAAGTTCACTGAGTTGTCAAGGTTTGTGACAAAGTATACCAGCACTGAGGAGGAAAAAGCAAAGAAATTTCAGCAAGGATTGGAGCCTTGGATCAGAGATAGGGTGGCTATGTTTGAGCTTGAGACTTATGTGGGAGTAGTACAGAAAGCTGCTCTAATTGAGAATAATGGGATGCAGTCAAGGAAAGAGAGGGATAACAAGAAGAGGAAGGTTCCATTTTATGGAGAAAAGTCTGAAGCTGGAAGTTCGCAAGATCGGAATGTAAAGAGGATTGGTTTCCAGAAGGGCGGAAATTTTCAAAGGAAAGGAAATTTGGGCAAAAGGCAAGAATCAAAAGGGAACAATCAGGCAAGCCAAGGGCAAGTTGGAGAAAACAGGTTCCAGAGGCCAGAATGCAAGCACTGTGGAAGAAGGCACCCCGGAGTATGCAATAAGCTGAGTATGACCTGTTATAGGTGCAATCAGAAGGGACATTTGGCAAATGAGTGCAAGATGCCGAGGCCAGGAGTTACGTGCTACAAGTGTGGGAAGACTGGACACATGGCTAGGGAGTGTAAGGCAACAGGACCAGTCAGAGCTCTGATGAACGTGGCAAGTACCAGTGCAAGCGTGCCAGCTGAGGTATTGGCATTACCTCCACCACCCGCACCAACCCCGCAAGCAACAGCAAGGACATTTGACCTGAAGATGAAAGATGCTGTTCAGAATTCTGAGGTGATAGCAGGTACACTTTTACTCAATAATGTCAAAGCCAAAGTATTGATTGATTCGGGAGCCACAAGATCTTTCATATCAGAATCCTTTGTTGATAAGATCCAATGTGATAAAACGGTTATGAGTGAGGTAGTAAATGTGGTAATTGCGAACCAAGAGAAGATTCCTGTGAATCAATTTTGTCCAAAATGTGAGATTGATATTTCGGGATATAAGTTCTCAGCCGACTTGATACTCTTCAAGCTGGGAGAATTTGATATAATCTTAGGAATGGATTGGTTAGGAGAGAATAGCGCTCAGATAAATTGTAAGACCAAGAGAGTGTATTTAAAGACGAAGAGTGGAGAGAAGGTAGTATTTAAGGGACAGAGGCAAGAGCGACTATTTCTTACAATTATTCAGGCTAAGAAGTTACTTAGAAAAGGTTGTGAGTCGTTCCTAGCATATGTAGTGGATTCAGAGAGAGGCAGCCCCAGCATGGAGGATATTCCTGTAGTAAATGAGTTCCCCGATGTGTTTCCCGACGAACTACCAGGCTTACCACCAGATCGACAAATTGAGTTCGAGATCAACCTTGCTCCAGGCACGGAACCAGTTTCAAAGGCTCCGTATAGGATGACACCAGCAGAAATGAAAGAGTTAGCGAGCCAGCTACAAGAATTATTGGATAAGGGAGTGATACGACCAAGTACGTCGCCATGGGGAGCACCTGTTCTCTTTGTGAAGAAGAAAGATGGGAGTATGCGTCTATGCATAGATTACCGGGAGTTGAATAAAGTAACGATCAAGAACCGCTACCCGCTACCAAGGATAGATGACCTTTTTGATCAGTTAAAGGGAGCAAAATGTTTTTCGAAGATTGACTTGAGATCGGGATACCATCAATTAAAGATCAAGGAAGGAGATATTCCCAAGACCGCATTTAGGACCAGATATGGGCATTATGAATTCCTAGTAATGCCGTTTGGATTGACCAACGCCCCGGCCGCATTCATGGATCTGATGAATCGAGTATTTAAGAAGTATTTGGATAAATTTGTCGTGGTATTTATTGATGACATCCTTATTTATTCTAAATCGGAAGAAGAACATATGCAGCATCTCTGGATAGCATTGGAGATACTCCGACAAGAGAAGTTGTATGCCAAGTTTACCAAATGTGAGTTTTGGTTAAAGGAAGTTCAATTTTTGGGGCATGTTATTGGAAATGATGGAATTAAAGTGGATCCGGCGAAGATTGATGCAGTTATGAGTTGGGAGAGGCCAAGGACTCCTACGGAAGTGCGAAGTTTTCTAGGATTGGCCGGATACTATAGAAGATTCGTCAAGGATTTCTCGAAGATCGCCACACCATTGACCAAGTTAACCAGAAAGAATCAAAAGTTTGAATGGAGTGCAGAATGTGAAAATAGCTTTCAAGAGTTAAAACAAAAGTTGGTAACAGCTCCGGTGTTAGTACTTCCAGATGATCAAGGGAATTTTGTAATATTCAGCGACGCTTCACATAAGGGTTTGGGTTGTGTGTTGATGCAACACAGTAAGGTAATAGCATATGCGTCAAGACAGTTGAAGCCGCACGAGTTAAAGTATCCGACGCATGACTTGGAATTAGCCGCCATAGTGTTCGCACTCAAGATTTGGAGACACTATCTCTATGGAGAAAAGTGTGAAATCTACACGGATCACAAGAGCTTAAAGTACATTTTTACTCAGAAAGAGCTCAATATGAGGCAGAGGAGATGGCTGGAATTGATTAAAGACTATGACTGTACGATAAATTACCATCCTGGAAAGGCGAACGTAGTGGCTGATGCGCTGAGTCGGAAGGAAAGATTGAATGCAATGATAACATCAAAAGAGTTATCTGAAGAAATCGGAAAATTTGAACTGGAACTTTGTGCTTATGGGAAAGTCAAAGAAGTTTGTCATGCAATGACCTTTCAGCCAATACTACTGGAAAAGATAAAGAAGTATCAAGAGGAAGTAATGGAAAAAAGAGAAAAATCAGTTATCTGGAGAAGAGATTAATACTAAAAGGGATGAGCAAGGAATACTAAGGTTTTCATCCAGAATATGGATTCCCCATGTATCTGAATTAAAGAATGAGATCCTCCATGAAGCCCACCATTCGAAATTCTCAATCCACCCGGGAAGCACCAAGATGTATCAAGACTTAAAGAAGAACTTTTGGTGGCCAAATATGAAGCGAGACGTGGCAGAATGGGTTGCGAAGTGCTATACTTGTCAGAAAGTAAAGGCAGAACATCAACGACCAAGCGGGTTAATTCAGCCCCTGAAGATTCCAGAATGGAAATGGGAAAATATCGCTATGGACTTTATAGTAGGACTACCGCGAACAAAATCCGGACATGACGCAATATGGGTTATAATTGATCGTCTTACGAAGTCGGCGCATTTCCTTCCAATAAATGAGAAGTCGTCACTGGACAAGTTGGTTCATCTGTATGTGCACGAAATCGTATTAAGGCATGGAGTACCTGTATCAATAGTTTCAGACAGAGATCCCCGATTTAACTCAAGATTCTGGAAGCAATTCCAGGAATGTCTTGGCACGAAGTTGAATATGAGCACGGCGTATCACCCGCAGACTGATGGCCAGAGTGAAAGAACAATTCAAACAATTGAAGACATGTTGCGCAGTTGTGCAATCGATTTTGCTGGAAGTTGGGACGACCACCTGCCATTAATTGAATTTTCATATAACAACAGCTATCATTCCAGTATCGGCATGCCACCATATGAAGCTTTGTACGGGCGAAAATGTAGATCACCAACAAGTTGGGATGAAGTAGGAGAAGGAAGAATTCTCGGCTCAGAATTGGTACAACAGTTGCATGACTCAGTCAAGTTAATTCAGAAAAGGTTGCTTGCTGCTCAAGATAGACAGAGGAAGTATGCGGATCCAGCGCGCAAGGATGTTCAATTCCAAATTGGCGAAGCTGTGTTGCTAAAAATGTCACCTAGGAAAGGGTTGATAAGATTTGGCAAGAAAGGAAAGTTAGCACCTAGATACGTAGGTCCTTTTGAGATTTTGAGTCAAGTAGGAAAGGTGGCCTACGAGTTGGCCTTACCACCTCAGTATCAGCATGTGCATAATGTGTTCCATGTGTCGTTGCTTAAGAAGTACAATCCTGACGCTAGCCATGTGATAGAATATGAACCTGTAGAAATTCAGGCAGACCTGTCATTTGTGGAGCAACCGGTTAAAGTACTCGACTGGCAAGTAAAGAGTCTTAGAAATAAATCAGTAAAGTTAGTGAAAGTACTTTGGAGGAACCCTAAGGTCGAAGAGTCGACTTGGGAGTTAGAGTCTGATGTGCGTTCCCGGTATCCTCATCTGTTCTCTTAGATTCTGGGGACAGAATCCCTTAAGGGGGAGAGGATGTTACGACCGGCATTTTATGTAATATTATTTGTGAATAATATTAAGTTAAATAAAAATATATTCAATGCTTGTACGTTTGTGTGAGTGAAAATTTCTGCATTTTAAATTTGCTCTGGGTAGTATATGATTTTTCAAAGCAAGAATTTATTTAATTTCTTTATTTTTGATTTATAAGGAATATTCTAAGCTTTGGAAAAATTTTCTTTTAAAAGACATTTTGTACACAAATTTTGAAAATGATTTTATAAAGTCTCTAAAAATCCAAGTTATTTTATGGTATAAATTTTATAATTTTTGAACTTGTACTTTATTATATAAAAATAAATCTTTGGAAATTAGTTGCTTAATAATTATCAAATTACATGAATAACCTTGCATGCAAACTCTCTTCTATTTAACCAAAGGGCTAAAGAGTCAATAACCACCCCACTAACTCACAAATTGCTAGCCAAATTACCTCCTTGACCTTGCATGCAAACTTGCCTAACTTTGGCTAGAGGGTTACTCTTGTAATTTCTCACATCCACTCACTTGTGGGCAAATAAAAACCAAACAATCAAGATGATCACTCCACCATTTCTACATTTTTTCTCCCTCTCCTCTCCCTCCTCCCACCTTTCCTCTCGGCTTTTTGCCGAAGCCCTACCCCCCTCCCCTTTTCTTCATTCCACATTCAAGTTTCCACCTCCCATACAAGTAAATATTACTTCCTATATCATGATCATTTATATTCCAAAGAGTTTTGAGTAAAAAGTTTAAGTTTTAAAGTTGCATGTTAAGGTTTTAGTGAAACTCAAATATACAATCTTGATTCTTATGGATTTAAGGTTGTTTTTGAGAGGACTACAATGAATGGATAAGTGCCAAGTCATGAGAAGGAAAATCTTGATGATTTAATGGCCATTTCCATCCATTTCATTCGGCCATGACCATATGGGAGCCGAATGAATGGTCCTTGAAATCATTCTTGTTGTTTTGATCAATTTTTGCATGTTTATGTGATAATGACTTAAATTTTGTGATGATAATTTGATAAAACTCCTTGCATGCTAAGTGATCATCTAGGTATACCTTATGCTAGGCTTGCATGTCAATTTTAAGATGGAATATATGTAGAAAATGGGTTGTTTTGGGTTGAAAAACCCGAAGGCATGCATGCATGTGGAATTCTCTTAGTTTGTTGTAAGATTTTGATCATTTGGAAAAGATTTTGTTAGTGAGCCTTAATTTCAGTAGGAATAATGTGATAATATGGATTTATGCTTCTTGTTGCATGGTAATAATTTGTGGTTATCTTTTATAAAAATATATATCATGTTGTTTCAAAAGCATAAAGGTTTATGAGTTGTAAAGAGTAGTCTCTTTTATTTTGCCATAGTTGCACCATAGGTAAGGATGATCTCACCAAGGGTATTTTGAGAAAAAAAAGAGTTAGTTCAGTAGAACACCAAGTATAGGTCTTGGTTTAAGTATTTAGTTGTTGATAATTGGGTTTGTCAAGTCAAAACCTTGGAAAATAAGAGTTATAGTTTCTGCAGAAAAATCAGTTTAGTACCCTGAGGTTTAGAGTGAGTTTTGACCATGTCATTGATGTGCACTTTGAGGCCCAAGCCACCAGAAGTTAGTATGGGGAGTATATAATAGGTTTTAGGAGTTGGTTGGAGGTTTGCATGTCATTTGGTTAGGTGCACAAGTAGAATAACAAAATCTGTCCAGCAGGGGACAGTTTTGTTGCAACTTGGAAATAGGGAGATTTGGCCATGTCATGGGTAGGCCCTCATTAGGCCCAATTGGGCCTTAGTTAGAGGGTATGTCAGAGAAGTTTTTCCAACCATAGTTCATAGGATATGAGCTAGAACCATGTGTCACAAGTTAATTCAAGTCAGGGCATTTTCTGCCCAGAAAAACAGGGGAACCTTGGACTTTTAGCTTAGGCCCAAGAAGGCCCAAGCCAGGCCTTTGAGCCACATCAAGCTTGTGAGATGCCCTTAGGTCAGGAGAGCCTTGTGTAAAAATTTTGAAGAAAAACTTGTAGTTTAAGAGTGTCTAATGCACTCAAGAAACCTTAGTTACCATTCTGAAATTTGCACCAGTGAGCACTTTCACTTATCACATAGTTTTAGGACACTTAGAAGTGAGTATTAGGTCGACCACCATAGTTGTAAGATAGTGTAAGGTCAGTAGAACAAAAGGCACAAGTGAGGGTCAATAGGTTTTGGATAATTTAAGAAAGGCACATTGAGTTAGGAAGCCCAAATTCGAAGACTTCGTTTAGTTAGCAACCAAGTAACTTGAGTGGTGAGTCGAGATCATCCAAGCCTAGTGTGGCATTATGGTGTATATGATGTTATTTGGTATTAATATACGATATGTGATTATGTGGCTACGTGTGTACATTTAAAAATATAAATGTTGGATATGAATTAAGTATGTATAGGCCTAAGTGCCATCCATGTTTAATTTCGGGTTGTAAATAGGTTAAGATGGAAGGAATATATTATAATGAGGATTATTATTATTTATGTAGGATCTCGAGACGAGGGAAAACTTGCCTTAAAAGTCGAGTGAAGCTCCAGTTGTTGCTCCTACCAGTCAGACCAGACCAGTCTATCTCAAGGCAAGTGATTCAACTTGACCTTCGTATTTGCTGCAAACAGTTCATATATATATCGATGCAATTATCCTGAGTCATTTTGATGTATTTAAATCAAGCGTATCTTTTGTTTATCTTTGAGTTACATAGAGATGCCATGAACCCTCGAGTACATATTGCAAGTAGTTCAAAAGTCTTTCATGATAGTTTAATGCCATGATAAATTAGAGATGCGTTATAATATCTTATTGATTCTTTTGTTTATCATGCTATTGATCCCTGAGAAATCTTGATGTTGCACCCTGATGCTTTGATTCAACTCTTGAAATAACCTCGATAGAAACTTTATCTTGATACCTTAAAGCCAATCATTTCTTAAATACATTCATGATTGTTTGATAACCCTATCCTTACCCTAAAGCTTGATACCCTGTTATATCTTGAGCTGATGATCACTTTCTTTATATTTTAACACCTCTATCCTATTGGAACCAGTGATGCTTATCTTCTTGATGTTCTAATACCTATACCTTGTCTACAACCCTTGCTTTAAGCCTAGTTTGGCATTACTCTTTCATATTATCCAATAGCCTTGCTCAATTTCCTTGTCAAAGTTCTTGTTTATGGAAATCTCTCGATTACCCTAATATAGTAAAGTCTAGTGGATCATGGCCCTGAGATTTAGTGTCATATTTCCAGTGTTTCAAGTTGATCTATAATCCCCTGATAAAAATGATTTCAGTCAAAAGAGATTTTGTCATAAATCGGCATCAGTTTTCAAAATGAATAAAAGGTGGATTTTTCAGTCCCAAAGGGGGACAAATGTTTTCTTGAATGGTGGATCTGGACTGAGACGCGAGTCCTTTCCACACTTATATTAGGCTTAAAAGTTGCCTAGGGATTCCCAATAATGTTTTAGAACCCAGCGAGGTTCGGGATTACTTCGCGGCTGATCACCGGCTGTAATCCGTAGCGTCATAAAATGATTTTGATTAAGAATGGTTTTAAAATTTGTTTTGATGCAAGCAAAATGATGCCAACTCACGTAAGTTTTATCTCTCGATTATCATTGATTATGTCATTCCATTGCCATTCCTAAAGGTATATCTCGATTTATGCTTTGCGCTGTATTGTTTGCACTTGTTGAGCTTTTGGCTCACTTCTTGCTTTACCCTGATATTACAGCTAGCAGCCATGGTTAGATTCAAGCAGACTGCCCGTAAGACCTGTGATGCTGACGCTTATGTTCGAGCTCAGGTAGAATAAGTAATAATAGTTGTGTGAGGACTCGGTATTTGTAATCAGATGTAATAGTTGGTAGTGTTGGGCTGTTTCAAACCCTAAACTGTAAAGATCTTGGATTTTGGTTGTGTAATACTCTTTAAAATGATGTAATAGCTATAATTATTTTGCTATTTAAGTTGGGGGTGTGACAGTTATTATAACTCAAGTATAGAGTTTGGATATCAGGATTGTATGTTATGTGTTATGGTTGCGTCGTAATATGTGATTCGATGAATATTAGGTTTAAAGTATACAATTATATTGTATAAGCGTGCTATGTGAATATGATCGAGTATATATATATATACTCTTAGGGTATTACGATAAGTGATAATTATTAAACATTCTGGGAACGTCGAGTGGGAATCTAATTAGGGTTTTGATTGTTGGATTGTAGATTTGGAGCGTGAAGGCTTTCAGGCTAGGAAAGGGAAAGGTATTCTAGGTGGCAATAGTTCAACCCTTGTAAAACAGGAAAGCGAATTACGGCGAGTAACTCTGCCTACTAGTATAAGTTGTGTATTCAAAGGATACTGTTGATGTCATGATAGAGTATTGATGTTTTTTAACACTTGTGAACCTGTTATTGATTCTTGAGAAATTCTATTATTGTTCCTTGTGAACCTGTTATTGATTCTGAGAAACCCTGTTATTGTTCCTTGTGAACCTGTTATTGATTCTTGAGAAACCCTGTAATTGTTCCTTGTGAACCTGTTATTGATTCTTGAGAAACCCTATTATTGTTCTTGTAATGACTTGATATGATTATTGTTCAAACGTTTATAATAACCTTTTTATTCATATCCTGATCACCTGTTGATACCTTGAATTCTTGTAAACCCTATAAGAACCCTTATGAACTCCTTTGCATAATGACCTTTCATTTCTTGTAAACCTTATTTTGTAAGGATCCTTAAAACTATTTTGATTCCCTAACTTGTATACCTTGCTTATCATTTAATCTAGATCCTTAGTATTGATCCTTGCTTACCTTTGATCCGTTCATTATCTTTGAATTCTTGAATTGAACATAAGAATGATTTTCGACTTGAAAGAGTCTGAATGATTTCATATTCTTGGTAATGATAAAATGAACTTAGTAAAACCTTTCTTTTCCAACACAAGGTTTTCCAAATGAATTCCTGATGAATTGGATTGAGACGTAAGAGACTAATGGGACTAGTCCAGTCATATAAGAGACTAGCGGGGCTAGTCCAGTTTAAGGATGAATTTATGCCATAGGTACCTTAACGACCAGATGGAGGTCGGTACAGGCTGATCACCCATATTATTATTTATGAAAGTTAAAGTAGTCCAATCAAGGGTTCCCTATCACTTTATAAAAGATATTGAATACATTGCTTTAGCAAATTTCTTCTTTGAAAATGAAATGACTTATAATGATTTGAAATGAGTTGATTGTGATATTGTTTAACATACAGCTTGTGAACCCTGATTTTTATTCTGATATTATTATCAATCATATAATTGATTCCCAGAGTTGAATAGATTCTTGCTTTCCATTTGAAAGATCCTTGAGATCCTGTTAATGATTTGTGATGAATGTCGGCTTTCGCCTTATCTTGAACCTTGATTCTTGAAAGCCCAACTATTTCTTCATAACCCTTTCATAGCCCAAAGATAGAAATCTGCCACCTAGAGATTTAAAATAGAATCCTTAAAAGTAATTATGGATAAATGTTGATTATTGTATCATAGAACTGTCATTTAGTTACTGGTTGTTTTTTATACTCATATATTATGCTTTGTTCTAACTATGGCAGTTAAGCAAGATGATGTCCAGACTTAGGTGCATGCTCGTAAGAGCATACCTTGTGGCCCCTACCATGTTGTAGGCTTCCAGATGCCAGAGTAGGTAGTACAGGTTGTGTGTGAGCAAGCGCTTAGTTGAAAAGTTTGTAAAGATACGATGGGTTATCTGTCCGTTCCAAGTCAGAATCGATTGTGTAAATTAAATATTATTTTGGGTTGTAATATATATTATCTAGTTGGTAGTTGTAATCTTGTCTCAAACTTAATCCTGTTTGATCCTGTTAGTAGTTAATCGGGGTTTATGCTTAATTATTCTTAGTTTAAAGGTGTGTGGGTCCTCATTTACTAACTCCGAGATTGAGGGCATCACAGTAAAGTCTTGATTTGATGTTTTGTACTCGAGTTATTTGTGTTTTTGATATGTTTTGAAGTATTTTTGTATTTCTGGCTTATATCAGGAACTCAGGTAAATTGTCATTGATTTAATGCTAATATGGTGTTAGGATGGTGTCAAGAAGATTGCTCATGAAAAAACCAACTCAAACCAGCAAGAAAAGCAGAAGTTAGGATTTTCACCAGAGAGTCAGCGTGGTCGCGCTATAGTAGTGCGCGGCCGCGCTATAGTAGTGCGCGGCCGCGCTAGGATTACAGAAGTGCAGCGCGCCTGTGCTGGTGAAGCGTGCGCCCGTGCTGGTGAAGCGTGCGGCTGCGCCGGGTCGATTTCCAGGATTCCTGTTTCTACTCTATTTCTGATCCGAAAGACTTCTAATCTGGATGTGTTGTAATATAAACATAACTTATGATCATTTTTCATAACAAGACGTACCAAATCTTAAGGGGAAGGCGTAAGAAGACCGTAGAGCACAATTCAACCAAGGCGAAGAGGATCTAGTTTATTCTTGTGATTCTTTGTTTTAAGTTATAACTTTGGATGCTAGTTTTCTTACTTGTGAACCTATACTTTTGTTTTATACTTGGTTTATTATTTATCCAATATAAAGACTGCGTTTATTATACCATGCTTTCATCGGAACCCACGTTGATGATGAGTCTGATTATGGGCTAATCGTTATCGTGGGGTTCTAACAGATTAATTTATGGATTTCTTTAGTTGATTCGTTTCGATGCCTTAGTGTGTGGTGATTGTATGATATCCTAGTATTGGTTATTCTTATTCATCTTATAAGTGTTGTGAACTTATAAGATAGCGTGTTAATCTCTAATGAAGCGAAAGTGAATTTAGGGGTTTAGAACTTGCCATGATAGCATAAGTTCATGTAATTGATATGCATGATTCGTAGGTAATTTTAACCATCTTATTGCCCTATGTAATCACGATAGATAACTTGTGCATTAAACCGTTATGTTGTCAAAATCTATAGACATGTAGGGTCTCAATATAATTGGTGTCTATTCATCTTCTATCTCTTTTGTGGATGTATGGTAATATGGTATTCGTACAATGAAAGTTGGCGTATATCAGTTTCGTATTATCTGATTAGTGTCATCACCATTGCATGCTAAGGTTAAGAAAGAAAAGGCTATTGAATGAAGTATTTAATGAAGTTAGAATCCCATATTTTTGTCATATAGTATTCAACTCTCTTTATTCTCTTAGTTAATGTTCTCTAGTATAATCTCTTAGTTAAGCGTAGTTTAAACAACCTCAATTTATTATTCGTCTTAGCATTGGATAATAACCATACCATTGTTGCATAAGTACATTGACTGAAATTAACTTAACCAGTCCCTGTGGAAATGAACTAGAAATAATTCTATATTACTTGTGATCATGTATACTTGCGTGAATATTAGCGCGTGTTCTAGCCCTAACACCAGGCGCGCTCACGCTATGTTGGGCAGACATAATCTTGTTTTTAGTACGTTTTGGATATTCTGAGCGGCCAAGTCAACCGGGAGCATATAAATAAAGAAAAGGAGATAAATTAAACAATAAGGAACAGAGGGAGAACTGTAACGCCCTCCAGACCCGGGGTATCTGGGGGTTACGGGCTAATCACCAAACTTGTACAAGCTTATTCATAAATAATAAAGAAATGAAACTAAACCCCTTAATCACTACCAGGACCTTTTTAGATTGAAGTATGAAAACAAGAACCACTAACTACTTTTATTATAAACCGACATTCAAAATCTCACAAACTTTCTTTATTACCAACCATTGTCTAATTCATTTTAAACTAAGTTCAGCTTTTATTCAAACACACACACACACTATCTATCAACACTCCACCTGCTCGGGCAACTCAAAGCTTTCTTCCTAGATTGTATGATGCTCACGAAGATCCGTGCTAGAACCTCGAGAAGGTAACGACCCATCGACTTCTATCTCATTCATGAACTCCTGCTGTGGAAACTGATATACCCCGGGAATAGGGGCATAAATAGCTAAAGGGGTAGGAAATAAGACTGGCTGCTCCATAGGTGCATACACTGGTGGCTCTGCCTCTGGCTCCATCTGTGGAATATCTGGAATCTCAGGCTGCGGTAGTGGAATCTGCGGCTCTAAGTCCTCCCACTATGGAAGATCAATCATATCAGGAACATCAAACATCGGAAACTCCAAAGGTGGAAAGTCAGGCATCTCTGGCTCAAAATAAGGGAAATAATGAACAAAGTCTGGTACCTCTAGTGGAGGTGGTATCTCTGGTGCTGGTCCAGGTGGTAATGGTGGAGGTGGTGGCAATGGAGGAAAAATCTGCACTGATGCTGGGGCTAGTACTGGGTCTGACTCAGTCCGCTCTGACGAAGAATCCATCTAATAATATACCAAATAAAAGAAAAGGTCATTAAACAATTCTAAGATTTATATTTCCCTATTCTAATCTGACCTAAATCCTAACACTATTCTTCCTAATCTGACTATCCCTATCTTATGTGATCTCTCTATCCTACCTTAATCCTAATGTTCTTGTTTTCAGGGACCAAACCTATAGCTCGGATACCAAACTGTAACGCCCTCCAGACCCGAGGTATAAGTCTGGGGGTTACGAGCTAATCACCAAACCTGTACAAGCTTATTAATAAATAATAAAGAAATAAAACTAAACCCCTTAATCACTATCAGGACCTTTTTAGGTTAAAGTATGAAAACAAGAACCACTAACTACTTTTATTACAAACCAACATTCAAAATCTCACAAACTTTCTTTATTACAAACCATTGTCTAATTCATTTTAAACTAAGTTCTGCTTTTATTCAAACACACACACTATCTATCAACACTCCACCTGCTCGGGCAACTCAAAGCTCTCTTCCTGGATTGGGATCAACACCTTGGGTATAAGAGGATCCCGAGGCTTGACCCGCTTCTTTACCACTCGTGTCCTGACGGGTTTCATATTCCTTCTTAACTGAAAACAATAAGGTGAATAACAACAAAAAGGGGTGAGCCAAAAATTGCTCAATAAGTCTACAAAAATATACACAATATTAAAGCAATATAACTGAATCCGTAACCCAGGTATATCTGCAAAGATATAACCTCCTAAGAATCAAAAGAAGGCCTACTGGAAAATACAAACGAACTAAACTGGACTCAAGTTCGCAGCTATACCCTGCTGATCAGCCAGGATACAGTGCAGATTTATATCTCACTATATAGATCCCGTCGGGCACCCAGGCAGTACGACCCATCTCAAGGATCCGGTTATGTCCCGGTCCTTAGGATTAAGTAAACTTAATCCCCAAAAGTAATGTTTTCCAGTCCCTGGAATAGTAACCGGAACAATCGGTATACTTTGATATATTCTAATCACCAGAATATATCAATAATTGTGAGTAATAATTGGAATATGAATAATGAATTCAAATGAAAAGAATAATTCAAGAATCGAACTGAGATATGAATAAAGAAATTAAAGTAATGCAAATGTAATAAGAATCTGAAGAGAATATCACTATTCTGGAAAATAGAATAGAGAAGAAACTTGCCTTCTGTGCGACTTACTGCAATTAAATCACTTCTGTCTATTCCGTACTTGACCTGCCTTGCTGGCTTAGTTTCTGTTAGCAAAATAGACTGGTTAATTCATTTTGTACTTCAATTTACATCTTAAATCGACTTCATTTTATTCCTACTATCTACCCATACGCTTATAACCGACTCGAATATTACATATAAGCAAGTAAGACTCGATTAACCACATAATACACATAAGCACATAAGCATATAATCATTTTTATAGTTAAAATAATTTTTAGAATCAAAATCGACTCGCTGATTGCTCCATTGATCTCCTTATGCTTCATTTCCCATTTTTCCGGAGTTTTCCGAACTCGTCTCGGCACGCATTTCGACTGATAATCAAGCAATCAATAGAGTCAACTAATTTCGAGAAGAAATTAGGTCTTCATATTATTTTCTGAGTCAACAGGCTTTCGTTTCGCTCAAATCGGACTAACGGTTGAATTATTATCAATTAAACACTGATAATTCAAATTATTATTCAATATAAATAATTATTGCTAATTTTTAAATCCCAAAATAATTTTTAAATAATTATTTAAGAAAAATCAAAGTCAAAAATAAATTTTTTATAATTTTTGGAGTTAAAATGAAGAAGTTATGATTTATTGAAAATTATGTGACTAATTATCGAAATAATTAATCACTTTTTAAATATTTAATAAATAAATAACTAATAAATAATTAATAGATAATTATTTACTAATTTAAAATAATTAATCCCTAATTATTAGGATTAATCACAATTTATTACAAATATTTACAACTTATCGTTATTTATTTGATTAGATCGATTATTTACAAATAATCAATCGATTTAATTAACTGATACGCTATTTATCGAATAACTACGAATTACTCAAATTATAAACCAACTCAACGATTAATTACTCGTATAAATACGAGCTATGCACTATTCTCGAATACTACCGAACTAATATATTATTATTGGAATTTAAACGATTCGTTAAACAATTAATTATCGGTATTTAATTACACGATACGAACAATTACTGCAATATTATTTGAATAACTAACGCTCGAATAATAATTCTCATTATCGAATCACTACTCGCAATATTAACTAATTATCGAATTAGTAATCATATTATTTAATTATTTTTAATCCTTATTCATTAATTAATTACCTAACTATTAATTAATTACCTAATTATTACTTAATTAGATAACTAATAAATAATTAGATAAATAATTAAATAATTAATTAAATAATTAAATCCGAATTTATATTTTAATAAAATAATTTAGAAATTAATAATATTATTTTTCAGAATTTAAAACTAATTTTTATCTAATTATCAGAATTATTAAAACTAATTTCTAATTTTTAGAAAATAAAATAAATATATAAAAATCCAGAAACATAAAACTGAGTTCAGGGTTTGGGTTTTTAGGATCATACCGGGTCGATTTCCGGGTTGGAACCGGGTCGACCTCGGGTCAAGGATGAATAGCCGTCACCGTCCCAGAATCCGGCGATGGCGACGGTTTCCGGCGAGGCAAAAAACACGACCACAACACTTGATTCCTGGCTGGATTTTCTGCGTTTCTGAGGCACAACAACACAATGACGTTCCCTCTGCTGTTTCCCCTTCGTCCTCGACGAGCCCGACGCTGGCAGAACCTAGAGCAGCGGCGGCGATGCCGCTTTCCGGCGAGACAAAACCCGAAGCCAAACTCGACAAAACCAATGTCAATCGATTTCAAAATTGACAATCTACAAGCCTCTAACAACCATAACATCAAACAACTAACGATTTGTAAAACCCGAATTCAAGAACTAAACCCGAAAAATACAAATTTCAATTCGATCAATCAAACGTTAAAAACAATCAAATAATTGAAAACTAGAGATCATAAGCTTCAAAACGAGTACTCACATGACTGATTTGGACTCCGGAATCACCTTCAAATCCTTGCTTGATTCTGCTGCCCTGTTCTTCACCAAACCATAATCCCCTTTTTCTTTTTCTATTTTCTGATTATTTTATGATTTTTAATTAAAATTAACCTGAAAAATTAACAATAAATCAGGTATTTATATTTATGAAAATAATACCCCTAAGTAAAATTAAGGGTCTAATTACACTCCTAATAAAAATATTTGGCCCCAATTTTTATAATTTTTGGGTATTAATATTGAATTTTTAAATATCCAATAAATACAAAATTAATGCTAAAAATTCCCAAAAATTGTGAATATTACTAAAATGCAAAGAAAAATGATATATGATAATTTCATGATCATATAAAAATAAAAATGTTATTTTTGTGGGGTTTTTGGTACCCGAAGGGGCCCGAAAAAGTCATTTTTCGCGAAAAAGGTCAATTTGTAAAACGTCTAGGGCTTCAGAATAGCGATATGGTATAGGGCATTTTTGGCAAAATAGGGCCAATGATTTTGTTTGAAATACGGGCTTTTAAAACATGGTTTTGAGCTGTACGAGTTTTGATATAAGATATATAACTTAAAATAAAACACTCAATAAATATCCAAAACACGTTTGGATCAAAACAGATAACACGTAACACATAGCAGTTAGGATTTAATGACTCAACACATTTAATCACATATAAATGACATATTAATACACATATTTTATTATAAATATGATATAATACAACGTAAATTTCCCGGTCGTTACAAGAACTCTGGAAAAATTAAAGCACACAAGACGGCTAAAAATAAGAAGATTTAGTTCTACATCGTTCTTTTGTTTTCTTCTAACACTACAAGAAAAATGTTAATAGACATCACACATTAGACATCGGTCACTGATGCCACTGATGTCTAAAGGATAATAGACATCACCCCGCATTTATTCGATGTCTTTTTATTCTTAAGACATCGTTTATTTGAAAATCGATGTCTTAATTTCACATTTTAAAAAATGAATGCGCGACCTCCCAAATTCATTTCCCCCTTTAACCAAATTTTGACTCCCTCCCTACCCATTTTTCTTTTCCCCCTTTACATTCAGATGCATTAAATTAAATAACAACTAAAAACAAACACACTCATATCATCTCTCTCGATTCCCTCTCTCTCACAGCTCTCTCTCTCTCTCTCTCTCTCTCTCTCTCTCTCTCTCTCTCTCTCTCTCTCTCTCTCTCTCTCTCTCTCGCTCTCGCTCTCGCTCTCGCTCTCTCTCAAATCTCACAATTAGAAACCCTAAATCTGGTCCTCTACTCACCCAATTACTCAACTCTGTTCTCTGGGCTTTTACCTTTCAAGTACTCATCCCAATTTGGCCATTTCAAACTCCAATTTGATGAGTGGATAAGGTCGGTTGGTTGGCTGGATTGGTTATTTTGAACCCAAATTCAGTGAGTAACTATAGTAGATTACATTTATAAGCATATTTAAATTTTGGATTTTTTAATCAAAACCCTAATTTTTAAATTGGGGTTCTACTTGTAATGTATTGTATTTATTATAAGCATCATATTTTGAATAATAATTAATTTGTCAAGAACTTTAAATGCTTGTTGCTACCATTTCTCTTGTGGAATACTTTTTTATATTTTCACCCTATATCTTGCATTTTTGACTCTGCAATACCTTGTTATTCAATTGTACTTGTTTTCGTTTATCATGATCTCTTGATGTACATGCCCAGATGATGTTAACACTCATTTTATATGCTTCTCGTGTGTGGATCGTGAATCTCTCATTCTCTCCCCTTCTCTCTGAATCACACATCACCACATACATGAAATTTTTTGAATATCTCCACAAACAATATAGTGCCTACTGCCTACAAGTTCCTTATTTATGCAGTTATTCAACTTATTATATGATGATCTACAGGACAACTTTATGAGCTTGATGGTAGGAGGGCCATACCAATTTCTCATGGTGCATCCTCTCCTAGCAGTTTATTACGGGTTATTAATCATCTGTATCAACGTATAGCTGATTCTTTTTTTAAACTTAGAGGTTCCAACTGTTTCCCATGAAAATGTCATTTCCTAGAAAACATTTTCCGCATTTTTTAGCTTTCAGAAAGATGTCAATTTTTAAGTGTCCAGTCTGTAAATCATAGATGTATCTAACATTTATCAAAGGCGTATTGGCAGTATGGGTGATGTAAACAACTCAAAGTTATAGATTCTCTTTTTATCTTTCACAATCTTGGGGAACAACATCAAATTTGTGGCACTACAACAAAAGCTAAACATAGATGTTTGGTAGGCTACTAGAATTATATATGTTAAATCAGTTATGCAGTGAAATTCTTCAGTCTGTGTGTTGACATATTAATCTAAAATAGATTTTGGTTTTGTTTTATAAGTATGTAGGGCTGCCTTAAATATTGTACAAGCTCTTGAGTATTGTATAATGAAGGTACCTGCTCTGTACCATGATCTTAATGCTTACAGGATAGTCTTTCATGACGTAATTAAACTATTAGGATTATTTTGGTCATTTTAAACCTTTTATACCTTGGTGCTTCTATTTTACTAACTTAATGTTACTGTATTTCATCATTTCACAGGATTGTAATCCAAGACTCTCCTGCTTTGCGTTGATGAAGAATAGTAGAGATGGAAAGAGTTACAGGACTAACCTAGCATTTACCCCACTCGAATATCTGATGACTGGTATTTATTCTCTGTAACATTTAATATTATCCTAGTAAATATTGTTTAGAATTGTCCAGTTCTTGCTTACAATATCTAGCAGAATTTTTGTGTTGACTGAATTCTGTTTTGTTCCCTCCATGCCCCTAGTTATGGTATTATAAGAAGCACTCAATTGTTAACCTATACAAATTATGTAAATAAACAGTATTAATAACTCTCAGACTAACCAATAAAACACACTAATAATTATTGAAAGTCTTACATCATAAGGCATATTATAGACAATGGAATATTGATCATACTTGAGCGTACTTGAGCAGTTTCTACAGATATGAAGTATCTACATGAGATGATTAACCTTTATGAGTATTAAGTTTACAACTACAGAGTACACACATAATTTATTTATTTTTTGACACTTCTAAAAACATGATTGATACTTAATACACCTTCTAATGTCAATTTATAAGATTTGGATTTAAATTATTTGACATACTTGTAAATAAACTTGTCTTACTAGTAATCTATAGAAAAATTAAACTTAAAAAAATCAAGCTTTACAAAGAAAAAAGTTTTAAATTTCATATTTTGGTGTGAACATAGAGGAAGTTAAAAATATATGGAAGTTCATTTTGTTAGTTTGGCCCAGGTAATGTGAACATTAAGGATCTCCTCAGACCCTAGCACTTAAAATTAGTTTCCTGTACCCATTTTCATTTCATTTTGTTATGGGCCTATTAAGATACTTTGATAAGAAATATTTGAAGGAATTACCATGTTCAGTGTTTCCTGGCAGAATTGAATGGAGGCATTATTTTGTATGTAAAACTTCAAAATTTTGTAGCAATCTTGCTGGATGTGAAATAATTGGCTAGTGCACATAATGTATTCATAATGTGGTTCTTGGGACCAGCTTTGTTTTTCTGCAATGTCGTAGACTGTAAAATTTAAAACAAACATGTACTCTAGTTATTTCATATTCGTATTTAAGTGATTATGATATTCCGTTTTAAGTTTTAACTGCCACTTAGTGCTTGGATTTTGTGTCATTGTAGTGTGAAAGACATGTATTTCTTTGATGTCAGGTAAAGATATATTTTTGTATGTCTTTGATGTGGTGTTACCTAATACCAAGTTTTGGGGTTTTCATTTATAGACACTGGCCAAAGTTTAAGTTGGGATACACCAAATGTAGAGATGCTGGTTGATTTTTTGAATAATTATCAGAGCTGAGATCCTTCCTACATAAGGCAGAGGACGTCGCATACCCAGCTACTATATATGTTTCGTCCCGAACAACGTACCAGCTTAAACAATTGGATTCTTAGTTTTCTTACAACTTGTATCATATATCCCTTGCTAGAGTGTATTGATGATGATAGATGTGTTAGTTGAATGACAATTAGTTGAATGTATTTTATATATGGTGCAATGGACAGATGTTTTGTGACTGCAAGGTTTTTAATTTTATTTATACATCAATTTTCTTGTAACAAAACTGATGTCTAATAATTCAATATACATCACTTTTATTATGGAAATGCATATGTGAAAAAATAAAATATACATCACTTTTGTTTTTAAAAAGCGATGTCTAAACATACAATAGACATTAGTTTCTTTGTGTTGAAATTGATGTCTAAAAATTGATAGACATCACAGTTTCTGAAAGAAATCGATGTCTAATAGGCTGAAAGACATCGGTGTATGGCCGATGTCTAGAATAGACATCACCGACATCAACATCGGTTGTAAAACAACATTGACATCGGTCAAAAACTGATGTCTATGGACATTTTTCTTGTAGTGTAATTAGGCGATACTTTGGATGCTCATTTTGGATTTGTTCTAAACCCTAGTACTTTTATATTCTCTTGTAGTTTTCTGAACCTTTTTACTATCATGTTTTCATTGGAACCCATGATGACGAGATGTTCATAATAATCGTTATCATGGGATTCTAACAGATTTATTTATGGATTTTACTAGTTGATTGCCTTAAAGTTTTAGTGTGTGGTGAATTATTGATATCCTCGTATGGTTGTGCTTAATCTTCTTGGATGCGTAGCTAACATCTAAGTTGTTTGTTAATCTTTATTGAATGTGAAAGTGGATATAGAGGTTTAGAACTTGCCATGTTAGCATAGGTTTATGGATGTTTTGTCATTCATGATTCGTAGTGTAATTTTAACCATCTTACGCTTTCCTATGTAATCTCAATGGATAACTTGCTCTTAAACCGTTATGTTTTCAAATCTTATAGACATATATGGTCTAAACATAATTGGTGTCTTCTAGCTTCTATCTAAATCGTGGATGCTGAGTAGTAGGGTACACGCATATCGAAAGATAGCGTGCTCTAATTTCGTATTATCTGATTAGTTATCATCACCGTCACATACTATCATTAAAGGTATAAACTCTGAATGAATTATTTAATGAAGTTAAAATCCCATGTTTTATTTCACATAAGTAACTCGATTTCAATCTCTTAGTTAATCCATTATAGCATAATTACTTTTAATTAGTTAAATCAAACACACATTGATACTTGTCTTAGCAGTGAATAATAATCATACATTGTTGCATAAGTGCACATTCTGAAATAAACCAGTCTCCATGGGAATGGACTGAACTTAATCTTATACTACTTGTGACGGCGTCCGTCTGTGTGTTTTTGTGCGAACAAGTTTTTGGCGCCGCTGCCGAGGACTCAGTGTTAAATTTAGTTTATGTGCTTGTCATCAGTGGTCGTTAAAGTTCATTGACTCGGATTATTCTTCCTACAAAGTTTACTTTGCTTGTGTATTTTAGTTATTCGAGAGAGCGTGTATGCGAACATGTTCTCAATCTCATAAGGACACTCTAGTGGAAGTTGAAACAGAAGTGATCATTGCAATGGGAAAACCAGTAGCAGAAACGAAAGCATTGAAGGATTATTCTCAACCAAAAATCAATGACATTCAATCTAGCATTGTCAGACCAGCCATTGTAGCTAATACCTTTGAAATCAAGTCTGGCACGATTCAAATGGTACAGAATTCAGTCCAGTTTGGGGGTGCTCCAACGGAAGATCCCAGTATGCACATTAGGGATTTCATCGAGATCTGCGACACCTTCAAGTTCAACAATGTTTCAGAAGATGTTGTGAAACTGAGACTTTTCCCTTTTTCTCTGAGGGATAAAGCTAAGTGCTGATTGCACTCTCTACCAGAAGGTTCTATTACAACTTGGGAGGATCTTGCTCAGAAATTTATTACTAAATTCTTCCCTATGGCAAAAACAGCTATAATCAGGAATGCTCTTACTCAATTTGCACAACAGTCGGGAGAATCTTTATGTGAAGCTTGGGAGCACTACAAGGAGATGCTCAGGAAGTGTCCTCATCATGAAATGCCTGATTAGATGGTAATCAATTGCTTCTATAATGGTTTGGGAGCACAGTCAAGACCCATGCTCGATGTAGCATCAGGTGGAGCATTATGGGCTAAGAGCTATGAGGAAGCTTATGAGCTAATTGAAATGATGGCTGCTAATAAATATTGAAACCCAACTCAGAGACTGCCACAAGACAGGATAGCAGGAATTCTGGAGGTGGATACAGCTACGGTTATAAAGGCTCAGCTAAAGGCATTGACTATGAAAGTCGATTCTCTAACCAACTATGGAGTTCATCAGATAACAAGTGTTTGTGAGCTTTATGCAGGTACACATACGACGAATTAATGTGCTATATCTAGTCAGTCGGCACAGTTTGTGAGCAATTTTTAGAGACCACAACAACCAGTTCCTACCACTTATCATCCTAACAACCAAAACCATCCTAATTTCAAGTGGAGCAATAATCATAGTGGTATGCAACATTCACAACAGCCTTATCAGCAGTTTGGATCCAAGCCATTCAAGTTTCCTGGTTTTCAACAACAATATACACCAAGGCAATAATTTCAGCAACCGTTAATGCAACAACAATATCATGGAACTGCCGATAAATCTGCTAATGAAAAATCTGAATTAGAGGAATTGAGGCTAATGTGTAAAAGCCAAGCGGTTTCGATCAAAATTTTGGAGAATCAAATAGGACAAATTGCTAATACGCTGCTGAATCGACGACAAGGAACTCTTCCTAGTGATACGGAAGCTAAGACAGGCAAGAGAGAAGTCAAAGAACAGTTGAAAGCAATCAATTTAAGGTCTGGAAAGGTCGCTAACCATCAAAAATAAGAACCTGAAAATTTTTGGTAGAAGCCAGCGCGCCCGCGCTCCATACAGTCGCGCCCGCGCCTACCCCTGTACCAAAAATTATAAATTTTGATAATACAACTGATCAGAAGGATGGCGAAGCGGAAACGAAGAAAAATTCTGCTAAACACACTATTCCTGAGTAGAATATAGGAGACAAACAGGTCTATCCGCCTCCTCCATATCCTAAAAGACTTCAAAAGCAAAAGTTTGACAGGCAATTTGCCAAGTTCTGGAGGTTTTAAATAATCGCATATTAACATACCTTTTGCGGAAGCTCTAGAGCAGATGTAACACCCCCAAATCACGGGTCAAGATTGGGTGTCACTACACAACTTTAAATAATATAAACCTGTATATTAAAACAAATATATAAATAACCCCTCAATATTCCAGATCGCTTACAGGTTATGGTATGAAACAAGAATCTAACCTTCTAAAATTACAATAACTAAATACAATTTACTTACCTCTTTACTAATTTCCTCGTATTGATCACTCTGACACCTCCAAATTCCCTTCCGCTGGAATCTCTTCACTTTTGTTGTCTATTAAAAGCTATTCACTTTTGCCCTCATTTGATATTGAAAGAAATAGGAACTTACAAAGCAAGAGTGAGCCAAAAATGCCCAGTAAGTATCATAAATAGTTTCCAGGTATCAGATCAAAGAAACTTCTGGAAATAATTTTTGAATAATTTCAAAACATCTTTATTTATTTAAAACAGTTGAGCGAATAAAACATCGGCCATCATTGGCCTTTAATCATAAATCACATTTTTCTGTAAAAGAACAATAAACATTTCACTGATTCATCTTTTTGAATCAAATGTTTATTTAATTTTGTAATCACAAACTATTCAAGAAGGAATGCAGTTAATGGCGATCAACAATAAATTAGACTGGACACTAGAAACCAACATATGCACTATAACCTGTTGATCAGTCAGGATACAATACAGATTTGTACCCAACTGCATAGACCCACCAACATATATAAGGTACCCAGGCACTATGGCCTAGTAATCAAGGGTCCAGCCATCTCTGGCCCTTAGAGTCCAGTCCATCACTGGCCCTCGGCATAACCATCCAGTCCGTAGAGTATTTTAATATCAAATAATTTTGATTTCAAAACATCCCAATTCAGGGTTCGCAAATAACCCGAAATAATGGGTATGTGCTCAAGAGATCAATCGATAATCAAGGAACAAGATCAAAGAGGTACTTGCATAAATAAGAGTAATTGCAGTGAAATATAAAAATATTTGACTATTCTGAATTTACAATATGAATGAAGAAATATTTATAATATTTTAGAAGAAAGTTTAGGAATACTTGCCTCAATTGATAATCCTCTGATCTTTAACTATCTGCCATATCACTTAGTCCTGATGCATATGTATTTCCATTGACAGGCTACTTGACCTTTCTTGTCATTCACCATTTTAGGTTTATCTCTATTCTGAATTCACTCGTTTCATGACTACACGTAACCAGGATTTACTTTTACAATCTCTGTCTGGCTTGAATGCCTCGAACTATGTGTATCTATCATAAAGGATACCATTCAATTAACTGACAATATATAATTGTCTTGTTACGACCGGCATTTTATGAAATATTATATGTGGACTTTGTGTGATATTAAAGCCGTAAGTGAATATACTTAATGGTTGTACCTTGTGTGAATGAAAAATTTCTGTATTTTAAATTTGCTTTATGCAGTATATGATTTTTCAAAGCAAGAGTTTATTTATTTTCTTTATTTTTAATTTATAAGGAATATTCTAAACCTTGGAGAAATTTTCTTTTAAAAGTTATTTTATTCACAAATTTCAAAAGTGATTTTATAAAATTTCTAAAAATCCAAGTTATTTTATAATATAAATTTTATAATTTTTGAACTTGTATTTTATTTTATAAAAATAAATCTTTACAAATTTTATTGGTTATAATTATCAAATTACATAAGAGACCTTGCATGCAAATCACCCTTCTATTCTCTCAAAGGGTAAATAAGACTTTTCCAACCCCACTAACTCATTTGATTATTACCAAATTACTACATTAGCCTTGCCTGCAAAATGGCTTAATTTTAGCTAAAGGACATTTTTGTAAGTTCTCACTTCCACTCATTATTTGTCAACCAAAAAGCATAAAACAAAACTTTAAGTGGGAGAAGTCATTCCACTCATTCCACAGTCCAACACCCCACAAATTTTTCTCCTCCCCCCTCCCACCATTGCTCTCGGCCAAAGGCCTATTTCCCCACCCCTTCAATTTTTCAATTCATTCTTCATCTTCCCAAGTGTAAATATTCTACCTACATTCATCTTATATACTTTCCAAGTGTTTTGTGACTTGGAAGTTGAAGTTCCATGGATGCATGCGTAGTTCTTATGTGATCTCCAAAGAGAAACTCTTGATTCTTGTGAATTCAAGAGCTCTCCATGAGATATATTATGTATATGTGCTAACTATGTGTTTTATGGAGATATCATGCTTTAAAATCCTTTTCATGCTACTGAAATTTCATTATATATTTATGTTTAGCCATGCATGCTAGTTTTAAGACATTAAAATGATGATCAACCATGTTTTGCATGCTACTCTTTTCGAAATCATGTTGTTATGTTTAAAAATCTATAAATTCGAAATATGTGTGCCTAAAATAGATTGTTTCTATGATAAATTTTTTATTAATAGTTAAAAGAAGTTATATTTCATGATTATTAAGGATGAGTAATAGGTGCAAGTCGATTTTGCAAAGCATTTAAAACTTTATGCCTAGCCGAAATCTTGTTATGTGTTTTCCATGAGTTGCATGTCATATTTTTTAGTTGCATGTTGTTAATTTTTAGGCATGGATGATCTCCCCTTCTGTTGAGACACTATTTTAGGATATTAAGACACTAGGTTTGCTTTGGAAAGAGTTGGGTGCTTGGTTTTTAAGTGGGAGTTAAGGTGGAAAGGGATTAGTTGGTGTTTTCATTTTTCCAGATTTGATGCACTAGTTTATGGGGAAGTTTGAATGAGCATTTGTTGTGCCATTTGAGGCCCAAGCCACCAGAAGTTAGTATTGGGAGTATATAAAAGGTTTTAGGAGTTGGTTGGAGGTTTGCATGTCGTTTGGTTAGGTGCACAAGTAGAATCACAAAATCTGTCCAGCAGGAGACAGTTTTGTTGCAACTTAGAAATAGGGAGATTTGACCATGTAATGGGTAGGCCCTCATTAGGCCCTGTTGGGCCTTAGTTAGAGGGAGTGTCAGAGGAGTATTTCCAGCCATAGTTCATAATATATGAGTTAGAACCATGTGTCACAAGTTAGTTCAAGTCAGGGTGTTTTCTGCCCAGGAAAGCAGGGGAACCTTGGACTTTAAGCTTAGGCCCAAGAAGGCCCAAGCCAGGCCCTTGAGCCACATCAAGTTTGGGAGATGCCCTAAGGTCAGGAGAGTCTTGTGTGAAAGTTTTGAAGGAAAACTTGTAGTTTAAGAGTGTCTAATGCACTCAAGAAACCATAGTTGTCATTCTGAAATTTACACCAGTGAGCACTTTCACTTAACACATAGTTTTAGAACACTTAGGAGTGAGATCTAGGTTGACCACCATATTTGTAAGATAGTATAAGGTCAGTAGAGCAAAAGGCCCAAGTGAGGGTCAATAGGTCTTGGATAGTTTAGTAAAGGCACCTCGAGTTAGGAAGCCAAAATTAGAAGACTTTGTCTAGTTTAGCGACCAAGTGACTTAAGTTGGGGGATTGAGATCATCCAAGCCTATTGTTGCATTATGGTGTATATGGTGTTATTTGGTATTAATATATGATATGTGAGTATATGTGGCTATGTGTGTGCAATTATATTTATAAGGTGAATATAAATTAAGTGCATACAGGCCTAAGTGCCATCCGTGTTTAATTTTGGGTTGTAAATAGGTTAAGTTGGTGAGAATATATTATAATGAGGATTATTATTATTATTTATGTAGGATCTCGGGACGAGGGTAAACTTGCCATAAAGGTCGAGTGAAGCTTCCAGTTGCTCATACCAGTCAGACCAGACCAGCCTTTTTCAAGGTAAGTGATTCAACCTGTCTTTCGTATTCACTGTAAATAGTTCATATATATCGATGCAATTATCCTGAGTCATTTCGATATATTTAAATCAAGCGTATCTTTTGTTTATCTTTGAATCATATAAAAATGCCATGAACCCTCGAGTACGTATTGCAAGTAGTTCAAAAGTCATATCATGATAGTATATTAAAGTAATTTGAATGTCATGATAAAATAAAGGGTTGTTATAATACTTGATTGATCCTCTTGATTAACATGCTAACGATCCCTAAAGTGCTGATATCTCAACCTGATGCTTGAACCCCTATAGAAACTTCACCTTGATACCTAAAAGCCAGATATTTATCAAAGTTGTTCCTCATTGATTGATACCCCTCTTTCTTATCCTAAAGCTTAACAATTCTGATATATCCTGAGTTAAAGATCATTCTTCATACCTTAACACCCTTAGTATTCATGAAGCTTATCTTCTTGATGATCTAGCACTTGCACCTTGACGAGAAACCATTGCTTTAAGCCCAGTTTGGCACTACCCCTCCATAATATCCAATAGCCTCACTAAATTTCCTTGTCCAAGTTATATATGAAATCCTTTTAGTTACCCTAATAAAGTAAAGTTTAGTGGATCATGTCCTTGAGATTTAGTACCATATTTCCCGTGTTTCGGGTTGTTCTATAATTCCTTGATAAAAATGTTTACTGTTAAAAGAGATTTTGGTCATAAATCGGCATCAGTTTTTGAAATAAATAAAATGTGGATTTTCAGTCCCAAAGGGGGATAAATGTTTTCTTTGAATAGTGGATCTGGACTGAGACGTGAGTCCTTTCCACACTTATATTAGGCTTAAAAGTTGCCTAGGGATCCCATTAATGTTTTAGAACCCAGCGAGGTTCGGGATTACTTCGCGGCTGATCACCGGCTGTAATCCGTAGCGTCATAAAATGATTTTGATTAAGATATGATTTTGAAATTGTTTTGATACAAGCAAAATGATGCCATCACCCATAGTTTTATCTCTCGTTATCATTGGTTATGTCTTCCCATTGTCATTCTTTAATGTATATCTCAATTTGTGTTTTGTATCGTACTGTTTAGTACTTGTTGAGCATTTAGCTCACTCCTTTCTTTACCCTGATATTACAGCTAGCAGCTATGGTTAGATTCAAGCAGACCGCCCGTAAGACCTGTGATGCTGATGCTTATGTTCGAGCTCAGGTAGAATAAGAGATAGTAGTTTTGTGTGAGGACTCGATATTTAAATCAGTTGTAATAGATGGTAGTGTTGGGCTGTTCCAAACCCTAAATTGTAAGATCTTGGAGTTGGTTATGTTTACTTCTTTTTAAAATGTTGTAATAGTTATATTTAATTTGCTGTTTAAGTTGGGGGCGTGACAGGTTTTGGTATCAGAGCTTTGTTTTAGAGTCCCTGGACAACCCAATTAGGTTATAGGATATATGTGTAGGTTATAGATAATATGCGAGAGAGTAGGTTAAGTAAATTTATTATTAATACTCCTCTTATTGGTTTGTCAGCAAAGGGCGCATTCCTCGTCATCCTCTGGGTCAGACGACACTATTGCTTTCTCTGTGTATGCTGAGTTGAGGCGCGAGTTCGACATGCTTCAGGGCAAGTACGACCGACTGATAGACCGACTGAAGAACGTGTACCCGGACAGCCGAAACTATGAAGGGAAGCCCAAGGAGAAGATGACTGCGAGACTTGAGACCTTGGTTCAGTACGTCAACACTAAGCTTGAGGAGATGCCAGCGCACCGAGACCGCACCAGCCAGTATATCATCCAGATGGTGGCAGATGAGCTCCATAGCATTGTGAAGACGCTTCGAGAGGAAAAGACTCCCAAGCCCCGTTCAGATGGAGTGGAGCCTTAGTTCTTTCCATTTACCTTTCATGTTGTTGTACTATCAGACTCCGTAGAATCCCCAGTTGTTTCCGTTGTTTCCTTTAAATAAGCCTGTTGATCCTAGAATCAGACTTTGTCATAATCCAGATGTATTGTGACCTTTAAATTTCAATAATCATGCACTATTGTTCCGTTTGCTCTCAACTGTTATTGTACACTTTTATATGCATCGCCATATCTGCTTAATTTGAAACTTGACCTCATATGTAAATAAGAATGCCATGCGATACCCTCGAATTATTTTATCATTCATATATGTTTTGACATAACTCTTATTTCAGGATCATGCCTCCCAAAAAGAAGAACCCAACAACCACATCCACCACAGGCCCAAATATTCTTCGACTACTGGAAACTTTGCAACAGCAAACCAATACTATAGCTCAACAACAACTAACTCTTCAACAACGAATTGTAAACCAAGATAACCGTGAACCACACCAACCACCTGAACCACCAGTACCACCTAGACAAGTTGTCACTTTCAAGTCATTTCAGAATGTGAATCCACCTGCATTTCATGATACCACTGATCCAGTAATAGCTAACATATGGATTAAGGAAATGGAAAGGGCTTTTGAGTTGGTACAGTTAGGAGACGATCAGAAGACGCCGTATGCTACTTACTTCTTGAAGGGCGAAGTCATCTATTGGTGGGAATTAGTAAAATCTATGGAAGTAACCCAGAAAGTTTCTTGGGAGAGATTTAAGAAGTTATTTCTGGACAAGTATTACCCTAAGTACATGCAGAATCAGATGGAGCTTAAATTTTTGGAGTTGAAGCAAGGGAACATGACGGTACTGGAGTATGAGAAGAAGTTCACTGAGTTGTCAAGGTTTGTGACAAAGTATACCAGCACTGAGGAGGAAAAAGCAAAGAAATTTCAGCAAGGATTGGAGCCTTGGATTAGAGATAGAGTGGCTATGTTTGAACTTGAAACCTATGCGAGAGTAGTACAGAAAGCTGCTCTGATTGAGAATAATGGGACGCAGTCAAGGAAGGAAAGGGATAACAAGAAGAGGAAGGTTCCATTTTATGGAGAAAAGTCTGAAGCAGGAAGTTCACAAGATCGGAATGTAAAGAGGATTGGATTCCATAAGGGCGGAAATTTTCAAAAGAAAGGAAATTTGGGCAAAAGGCAAGAATCGAAGGGGAAGAATCAGGCAAGCCAAGGGCAAGTAGAAGAAAACAGGTTCCAGAGATCGGAATGCAAGCACTGTGGAAGAAGGCACCCCAGAGTGTGTAATAAGTTGAGCATGACATGTTATAGGTGCAATCAGAAGGGACATTTGGCAAATGAGTGCAAGATACCGAAGCCAGGAGTTACATGTTACAAGTGTGGGAAAACTGGACACATAGCTAGGGAGTGCAAGGCAACCGGACCAGTCAAAGCTCTGATGAACGTGGCAAGTACCAGTGCGAGCGTACCAGCTGAGGTATTGGCATTACCTCCACCACCTATAATAATCCCGCAACCAACAGCAAGGACATTTGATCTGAAGATGAAGGATGTTGTTCAGAATTCTGAGGTGATAGCAGGTACACTTTTACTCAATAATGTCAAAGCTAAAGTATTGATTGATTCGGGAGCAACAAGATCTTTCATATCAGAAACTTTTGTTGATAAGCTTTAATGTGATAACATGATTATGAGTGAGGTAGTAAATGTGGTAATTGTGAACCAAGAGAAGATTCCTGTGAATCAATTATGTCCGAAGTGTGAGATTGATATTTCGGGGTATAAGTTTTCAGCCGACTTGATACTCTTCAAGTTGGGAGAATTTGATATAATTTTAGGTATGGATTGGTTAGGAGAGAATAACGCCCAGATTAATTATAAGACCAAGAAAGTGTATTTAAAGGCGAAGAGTGGAGAAAAGGTAGTATTTAAGGGGCAGAGGCAAGAGCAACTATTTCTTACAATCATTTAGGCTAAGAAGCTACTTAGAAAAGGTTGTGAGTCGTTCCTAGCATATGTAGTGGATTCAGAAAAGGGCAACCCCGACATAGAAGATATCCCTGTAGTTAACGAGTTTCCCGATGTGTTTCCAGACGAACTACCAGGCTTACCACCAGATCAACAAATCGAGTTCGAGATCAACCTTGCTCCAGGCACGGGACCAGTTTCAAAGGCCCCATATAGAATGGCACCAGCAGAAATAAAAGAGTTGGCGAGCCAGCTACAAGAATTGTTGGATAAAGGAGTGATACGGCCAAGTACGTCACCATGGGGAGCACCTATTCTGTTTGTAAAGAAGAAAGATGGGAGTATGCGGCTATGCATAGATTATCGGGAGTTGAATAAGGTAACGATCAAGAACCGCTACCCGCTACCAAGAATAGGTGACCTTTTTGACCAGTTGAAGGGAGCAAAATGCTTTTCAAAGATTGACTTGAGATCGGGATTGTAATAACCCCAATTTTTGGGAAATTTTGAAACCCTTATGAATAGTGTTTTTGCTGAATGAGAAAACTTTTCATGCCACACTATGTAGGGGTTCTGATATGGATATTCTGAGATTTTATTAGTACTTTATATAGGATATAAGTGTATGTAAAGATCGTCAGAATCCAATTCCCGAACACTTGGATTTTTCCCGGAAATCCACTAGATACGGAGAGAATGGAGTATAAGGTAACAGGATAAAAAAAGGATTTAAATTAAAGGATTATGATAGAGGATCATAAAAAGAAATATAATGTATTGAGAAAGGTTAAGGGAACCTAAGTAATAAGATCCCGGGTATGATCCTTCAAACGATAAACGAGAATGAAAGTTAAGCGAACCGTATAACAGATCAGCGGTCATTAGGCAAACGATTAGGAAGTTAATCAAGGGGATTAGTGGGGATGATGTCATCCAACCAATAGAAAGAGGACAAGGAGGGGAGGATGACATCATGAGGATGACACAAGCATGACATGGGAAGGAAGGCGGTGTGGTTGAATGAGAACCACACAAATTCAAGGGCAACAAGGTAATTGACTAAATCAAACACAAAAACAAAGCAACCAAGCCAAGTAAAATCATTTTCATCAAAAAATCAAAAAGAACCAAGGCTTGTTCTTGAAGAAGCTCTCGGCTTTTTACTATTCAAAAGAGCAAGAAATTCAAAATCAAAGATCCAAGCTACCTAAATTGGTGAGTTAATTCCCTAATCATCTTCATGCTTAGTTAGGGCTATATCATGAGTTTAAGCCATCAATTCCTTCTCCATCTTCTTCATTAAATCAAAAAAGAAGATTATGAATAGTGTTTCAAGTTTTTAACTTGAAGTTTTTCTTGTTTTCCTTGAAGATCCAAGCATTCCTAAGACTTCTCAAAGCTTCTTAAGGCTTCCTAGCTCCTCCCACCACTTCAAGGAAGGTATACCATCTCCAAACCCTAGATTCCTATGTATTATAAGATGATTTTGATTAGTAGGATGATATTGTAGCTTGATGTTGTGATTTAGAGTTTGGGATTTGAAATGGTATTGAATTGGAATGGTAAATGTTGTTGTTTTGATTAAAAGAACTTAAGAATGGTTAAAGTTAAGCTTAGGCATAAGTATGAATGTTAAAATTGAATTGGTTGGGGTTGTTATGATGTGATAAGGATGGATGTTGGTTGTATGTTGGATTTGAGGTTGAATTGGGAGGGTTTTGAATGGTTTAAAATATTGGAAATCGCGTAAACATATCTGTCGTAACGTCCAATTTTCTTTAGATTGTTTTTGTGCATAACATTAGGACCCGAGAACCCCCTTCTAGATTATGACCATTGCCATGTCTAGATAGCTCATGTTACGAGCTTCGTTTTGATATGTAGTTCGTTCGATTCCGATGCACGGTTTAGGAGAAACGACCGTTTCAAGTAACGGCGTTTCGCGAACAAAACTTTCCCCCCGCCTTACTTTGAAACATAGGTTAAAGACCAAAAAGGGTTAATTATTGTATGAAACATTTATGGTAAGTGTGCTAGGCAGTTAGTAAGACACTCGCGAAGGAATCGCCTTAAAATTCGTAAAGGTTAAATTATTAAAAATGGTGGAGCCGAGGGTACCCGGGTGACTTAAGCAAACCAGTAAGCGCAAAACAAGCATTAGAGTCTAAGTTAGTTAAAGTATAGATTTACAAGTGACTTTGGTTTAATTCCAACTTACTTGTTGTTTATAGGTTACCAGACTCGTCCCGAGCCTTTTATCACTCCATGTCGCTCAGGCAAGTTTTCTACCCGTTATACTGTTGTTGTGATGTATATATGTATATGCATTATCTTGTGATAGATGCATGTTGGTTGATTAGCAAATTTTGCGATATATTGAAGCATGCTGATATGGTATATATATGCATGCCTGTTTCGTATTCTTGCCATATATATCTGTTGGTTCAGTTAATAATACCTATGCTAGAGAATAGCGGTAATTTGCATATACCCTTAGTATAGGGACCCAAAGGTGAAAACATTTTCTAAAACCGGGAGTCGAGGATCCCGAGTAGATTTTATATATATATATGGTTATAGTTTTCAGAACTATTAATCGAATAAGGTTTATTCTATAACTTTATTTTATTAATGAATATTACCTTGAATATTCATTCGAGGACTTATGACTCCTTTACATTATTTATTGGATATTACTTGGATATTCATTTGAGGATGTATCACTCCTTTATTTTATTTAATGAATATTATTTATAATATTCATTCGAGGTATTATGACTCAGCTTATTTTATTTATTGAATATTATTTGAATATTCATTTGAGGATCTATGACTCCGATTATTTGTTGAGATATATTCTTTATTTTATTAAAGAATAAGGTGTCGATAATCAAACTTATTTTTGATTATTCAAATAAAGATATTACTTTCGTATAAGTATATCTTTGATTATTTGCTATTCCTTTCAAGTATAAGTTTTAATACTTCTACTTCAATTATTTTATAAAGATTATTCTTTATGGGAATATTATTTAAATAATAATATTCAGACATTTTCTAAATATTCTGGGGACTGATTTACTTCATTAAATCAGCTTCACTCCAAACATTCTTAAAAAGGTTTTGCGAGTCTGCAAAATGATTTTTAAAAGTTAGAGCGGATCCCAAAACTCATTTTTTTAAGATCCTCCTTTCGAAGGGGATTTAAATACTCGCTCAAAACCTGAGGGATCCGGCTCTGTGGTGTGTTTTATATTCTCAATGAGGTTGTTGTTTTGATAAATGAATTGATTACTTACCCAACACTCGGGAAGTAAAATTCTTGGAACAAGTTAATCCATTAACAGGCATCGCCTGGGAAATATCGGTGAGTTCTCCTTTCCAAATAGATACGACTTCTTGGTGGAGCCGTATCAACAAGTTTCTACTTGGGGAAAGTGGGGACGAGCTTTACGTTTCAGAGTCATGGATTTCATCTGAACTAGGAGTGGCGTAAGTGGCCGAGTAGCGCCGGCCCAGCCTTATTATATTGGCCCAAATGGCCTGGAAGTTCCGCTAAGGCGGTCCATTCCTTAGGAGTTCAGTGTTCGGTTGACAAGTAAATCCGACAGGTTCTCCTCTACATGTAGAAAATGGTGGGGTTGTACTACTACGACTGATCATCGTAAGTGGTCTTCCTGGCGCGGCAAACTCCCGTAATGAGTTCATCATCCAATTGGATAATTTCTGCAACACTACCCAGAGCACTTCGATAGAAAGGCTACGGTTGGGCGATTGTTGAGTGTTGGCAGGGTCAAGTTTTCAAAATGATGTTTACATCAAATGAAGTATCTCGTAACTTCATTTTATTTTGATAATATTTTAAAGATTTAATCTATTCAAATCTTGTCTTATAGTCTCATCTATGTGATGAACTTTTGAAGCTAATTATAACTTGAACGGTGGTAGTTCAAGTAGTATTTGGGAAAGATATAAGTATATTGGGGTATCTTGTAACTTCATCTTTTAAACTTATATCTAATTAATAATTGTCTTATGAATGACAAAGATTTTCAGAAAAACGTTGAGACAAGGTTAGATATATGAGATCACCTTGCAACGATATTTTTTTTATACAGTTATACACTGGGACTTTGTGTATATTATGCATGGAAGAGGACTTCCAATATTTTGAAAAGTATATATGTATATATATATATACTGAATACTTTGCGACTTCATCGCATTAAGATATCAACTTGGTTCATTTCTTTGACCAAGACTTTCATGAGTACTAAGAGAAGGCTCATATACTATTAATCATTATACATATTATTTTGGTGGGCTTGCTGCTCACCCTTGCTTTCTTCTTTCATCACACAACAACAGATAGAAAGGATGAACAGGACCAAGCTCCCGATTCGCAAGCGATTAGGAGACGTTCCGCAGTTTTCTAGAAGCATTGATGCCGCCGTAGCTGAGGTAGGAGCTACTAATAGGCTAGGCTTTCAACTTCTAATGTACCAGATTATGTATATTTATGAATTGTAATAATGGCAAAGAAATGTAAATTTATTCAGAAAACCTTTTAAGGTGTATTGGCAGATAATTGTGGAATAAAATGACTTGTGGTTATTTTTGGATGTTCATCTCTGAGACTATAACGTGTGGTGTGTGTGTTTATTGTGGGGTCACAGTACAGAGTAGTTGAGTAATTGTTAAGATTGGGTGTTGTTAAGGGAAATGGAACTCATGACAACCCGGATCCCCGACCCCGGATTTGGGGGTGTTACAGAAATGGTATCAGAGCTAAGCGTTATAAACCTCAGAGATGATGGGACGTTAAGATAATAAGTTCACTAAGATAATAAGAACTCTTGCCAAGTTCATAGTCGGACTACCTAACGTAGTACTGACAGTTAAAACCCTTACGAGAACCCTTATAAGTATCGTGATAGTAACATAGTTCGTTCTCGTATAGGGCAGCGGGGCACCGAACCTTGAGGTTCAGGAGCATCAGCATGAGGATGTTTTATTACAAGTTGGAGATCAAATTGTGAATCCAATGGGGTACCCTAATGAGGGACCGGATGAGGTTCAGATAGAGAATGTTGCGGTTGAGGATGTTATTCCGGAAAGGATTGTGGCTGAAGAGGATCTCATGGAGGATCCTAATGAGAATGAAGAGAGGACCACTGAGGAACTGATGACCGTAGTCAGGGCGACTACCAGAGCAAGAATGGCCGCGAGGGTGGCACTAGAGGATGAAGAGTTACCAAGGGCACAAAGGTTAATGAGGGCAGAAGGAGTGGGGCCTTTCACGACACCAATTATACCAGTATCAGACCCTCTTCTAGAGGTTCCTGTAGACATCCATAAGGTCCCACCAATTCCTGTCCCATCCCCGGTACAAAGCCCATCACCTAATGAGGAAATGCCACCTTTATCTCCTGCACCATTGTCACCTGATACCGTGCTTGGTTATCCATTTGGATCTCCTGGGTCTGCGCCACCTGCGCCCCATGGACTGCTAGATGCTACCACTCAGGCTTCTCTTATCGCCAATTATTATATGACTTTGGGTGGCCTGTCTGAGGCCCGTAATGTTAGGAGTGATCTGTTGGATCGACTTACTGCACCAAGGATTGAGGGTGGGATACTTCCGGTAGGATTAACATATAGCATGGAAAGGATTGAGGCTACCACCCGTGTTACAGCTAGAGGCCATCTTGAGGGTCAGGTTGATCCAGCTCTACTTATGACTATCTTCGACCTCATCACCTCTGTGATGGAGCAGGTTAGGGATGTCGTGCGTGCTCGCATCTCTTAATCCATGGTAGTGTGCAGAGCCAGAGCAATCAAGCAAGGGTTTTATGTAGCACCGCTTTTGGAGGATTAGCCTAAGTTATGAATGATTAGTTTTAATGACGAGATGACTATCTATGGTAGTACTTTTGGGATAGGAGCGATAAGTTCATATGATGTAATCCTCTTTAATATGTTCAGTTGTTGTACCCTCGAACAAATGGTTATGTATATATTCGTTAATTTCAGTTCAGATCAGTTTGTTTGTGATAAATCACATTGTTAATTGCTCTATTAACACTTAAGAGAGTGTCATGAAGTTTATCAAACTTAAGAATTCATAATTTGCAATCGTGCAAGGACTAAACGAGGGGAAGACTTAAGCAAAGTAAGTAAGACAAATATCCGGAGATTCTCAAAATTTTCCAAGTAATATGCCCCCACAAGGAATAAGATGAAGGGCAAACCTTGAACGTGATAATCAGGGAGGTCGCAATTAAGATATAAAGAACCCGGAATATAATAAAGTGGAAAATGAAGATTTTAAATTAAAAGATGACTCCAATTATGGGGAGTAGGAAGGAATATTTAGACTAAGAAAGCAAAAGTCGAGCGAGATAAGGAGATCCGAGACGGTACTCCTATACGGAAATTCATGAACCTGTCTAAACAGAACTTATATTTTATTCCCAACCACCACCTTGAGGAAACAATGTGGTGTGAAATTCTTTCATGACCTTTAAATCGCTAAGCTCTCAGAGTTCCAAGGAACAGGCTGACCCAGCCGAGGCAAGAGCCTGGCTAAAGGAAATATAGGAATCATTTGAGATTCAAAATGATTGATGAACCACAAAAGACCGTTTTTGTCACTTACCCTCCTAAGAGAGAGACCACCCGCTGGTGAAAGACCAAGAAAGGCATGGAGCCAGAGGTTAGAATAAACTGATTTAAGTTCAGTCAATTGTTTTCGGGAAAGTAATTCCCAAAGATAAGGAGATAGTGTAAAAGCTTTAGAGCCAGAACAAAGGCAGACGAGTATGATGAATTATGAATCTAAGATGTAAAAGTTGTCAAGATTCGTTCTGAGGACACGAATCCAGAATGACGGGATGGTTGAAATCAATGCTTATGTAGTGTTGGTTCAGGTAATGGCTGTAATGGAAATGAAAATAAAAAGAAACTGAAGTGGAAAGGAATATAAAGGCGATAGAGTTGGAGGAATGATAAGGAAGATGGGTATGAGGAAACCCTAAAGACTCGTAGCAATAGAAATAGAAAAGTATGTAATCGTCAGGATGAGGGTGATTTACCATGAGTTAAAATTGATGGTTGAAGGCATAAGAGATACATATATTTTATCCCCTTTAAGTTGGGAGGATTCAAGGAAACCTTTAGATAGTTCGAAGGATAAATAATAAGACGCGGATAGACTAAGGAGACAAGAAAGTAGGAAAGTAGGAAAATTGGATGAAGGAAGTGACCTTCAATAATGTGAAATGTAAGACCGGTGGCTCGATACTCAGAAAGGGAGACGCCAGGTATGAGAGATATCCCAACATTGAGGTGACTGTTGAGATAAACAACAAAAGTAAATAAGGAATTATTAAGAAGAAGTTCACGTTGAACATGACCAATATCTTCCAGAACATCCATGTTATCATTACCAAATCAGGAAAGAAAAGCGGATGACCATTGTTATCTTTTGGAAGCCATATGGATTGACCCCAATTTGAATAAGGATGCTATTATGAAGTTAGGCATAGACTATCGAGGTGGGAATGATGAATAAAATAATCTATCAAGGATATATGACTTGGTTTATCCATGGATGGATGCATGTACCTTTTCAAAGGTGGAATTAAGGATAGAACATCGGTAACTTAAAATGAATCCTAGGGGAATGCATAAAGGTTGGCATTTCACCCTTAATAGGGATAGTGTGAGTTTTGACAATATGAATTGGAAAGGATTAAGGTAAGAGGATAATTATAGGCGCTTGTGCCAAAAGAATACAGTGATGATGGTTAAAACTGTGAAGGTTGTATTATGGTTTGGAAGATTGACATTCCTTCTGATGACTGTGCAATACCCAACCGTAATAGTAGTTGGTAAAGGTTTAATTCGTGTAATCGCCATGAACGGGCTATCTATCTTAGAAGGTCCTATCTTGAGATAAGCCAGGACCATGTTTCAAAAAGGACTAGACGAACCTTTGAGTAAGTCTTCTATTTAAGGCATATGATTTAGAATGGTATTAACCTGCTATCGTTGCTTTGATTGAAACTCTTCTGCACTTTTATCTGCTTCATGTCATGTATGTATGTCAGGATCAGGAGTGTTCTTCATGAATCAGAAATGGTGATTATGTTACCTCCCTAGAAGGATTTGATACGACATGTATGGACTCCGTATGGTTAGCTATTAAGACTTCATGGAAAATGAATGACGACAGTAGGTCAGTAGTGGACCATAGTAATGCAGCAATGATTCTGCGAGTAATGAGCTGGTTACAACCGTGAGAGTTGTATTGGAATGGATGTTGAGATTGAATACCACTAATCGGGTAGTGGTAGTGTATAAGTTATCATTGATAGACTAATTAAGTAGAGTATCTACCTATTGAATATTTATTCTTTCTTATCAATAGAGAGCCGTATTATTATACGAGGAAGGTTGCGATGCAAGCATAGAATTCTAGTAACGATGATGTCTAGAATGAAATCCCAGGTTCGATTTTCGACATCGAGGGAGTTTCAAAGGTAATTGTGTATAAGCTAAAGGAAGTGCATGGGTCCATAGAATGATGGACGGAATAGCAAATATTTAAGCATGTGAATTGCGATGCGATAATACTCGATGTTGATATAAATACATATATGTTTTGTTCTCCTATGACAAACCTCTATAGTTCAGAAGTAGATTCCAAGCCAGATATTTTATGGCAATATTTTTACATATATATACAATTCTCTTCAGTTCGCTCTTTTCTCTTCTTTTCATTTCATGTAAGCTGAGAAGAACAACCCTTCCAGAAGGGGAGGTATTGCCGAATGACTATCTATCTTTGTGATAGAAGCCTAGTAGGATACCACATATTGTTTAATTGCTTGTCAAGTACTAAAGGCTGGCCACCTTCTGTACTAACTATGCGATATAACAAGTGTTCATGATCATAGTGATCTCTCAACAAATTCCTTTACTTCTATTTGATTGATCAAATTTTGGAAAATAGAAACAACTGAAAAAGGAGTAATAAAGTGGTGGTAGTATGCGGAATGGGAACACATTCGTGATACTAAGGTTGACGTGGTTATTAAAAGGTTATAGAACGCTAACGAGCAAAAGTATAACCAGTATAATATTAGGAACGGAAGGTAGTAGCGATTACGAACTGGAAAAGAATGGGTATTAAGAAGCAAAAGCTATAATGCTAGAAGCTATAATGAGAGTCTGTGCAATAGACTTGAAAGGAATTGGAATGATCACATAACGCGGATTGAGTTTTCTTACGACAATAGATCATATGTCAGTATTGATATATCGCCTTATGAGATCCTTGAGGGAAGACAATGTCGATCTCCCTTATATTAGGATGAAGTTGTAGAGCGCAAGATGCTCGGACCCGCAGTAGTCCAAAGGACCAAGGATATGATAGATCTAATCAGAGGATGGCTGGTAGTAGCCCAAGATGGACATGATAAGTATGTTGATTTGACACGAAAGGATAAAGAGTATGAAATAGGGAACCTAGTAATGTTATAGGTATCCCTTGGAAAGGATTGATGAGGTTCGGAAAGAAAGGAAAGCTAAGTCTACAATTTGTTGGACCCTTGGATATATTAAGACGTTTGGGAAGTTAGCATATGAGCTAGCCCTAACCCCGAACATGTAGCAGGTCGTAACGTGTTCACGTATCAATGTTAAGGAAGTGTAATTCGGATGCCAGACAAATAGGGGCATATGAGCGCATAGATATGCAACCAGATGTAACCTATATGGAGCAACCAAGAAGGGTTATAGAGTGAAAAGGAACAAGTGCTTAGGAGAAGGGTTATCAAACTAGGCGGAGTTTGGTGGTAGGACCACAATGTGGGAAAATTGACTTGAGAGTTAGAAAGTGCAATACTAAGAAGGTATCCCTATTCATTTCTATCTGATTCCGGGACGGAATCCTTTTAAGGAGGGGAGACTGTAATAACCCCAATTTTTGGGAAATTTTGAAACCCTTATGAATAGTGTTTTTGTTGAATGAGAAAACTTTTCATGCCACACTATGTAGGGGTTCTGATATGGATATTCTGAGATTTTATTAGTACTTTATATAGGATATAAGTGTATGTAAAGATCGTCAGAATCCAATTCCCGAACACTTGGATTTTTCCCGGAAATCCACTAGATACGGAGAGAATGGAGTATAAGGTAATAGGATAAAAAAAAGGATTTAAATTAAAGGATTATGATAGAGGATCATAAAAAGAAATATAATGTATTGAGAAAGGTTAAGGGAACCTAAGTAATAAGATCCCGGGTATGATCCTTCAAACGATAAACGAGAACGAAAGTTAAGCGAACCGTATAACAGATCAGCGGTCATTAGGCAAATGATTAGGAAGTTAATCAAGGGGATTAGTGGGGATGATGTCATCCAACCAATAGAAAGAGGACAAGGAGGGGAGGATGACATCATGAGGATGACACAAGCATGACATGGGAAGGAAGGAGGTGTGGTTGAATGAGAACCACACAAATTCAAGGGCAACAAGGTAATTGACTAAATCAAACACAAAAACAAAGCAACCAAGCCAAGTAAAATCATTTTCATCAAAAAATCAAAAAGAACCAAGGCTTGTTCTTGAAGAAGCTCTCGGCTTTTTACTATTCAAAAGAGCAAGAAATTCAAAATCAAAGATCCAAGCTTCCTAAATTGGTGAGTTAATTCCCTAATCATCTTCATGCTTAGTTAGGGCTATATCATGAGTTTAAGCCATCAATTCCTTCTCCATCTTCTTCATTTAATCAAAGAAGAAGACAATGAATAGTGTTTCAAGTTTTTAACTTGAAGTTTTTCTTGTTTTCCTTGAAGATCCAAGCATTCCTAAGACTTCTCAAAGCTTCTTAAGGCTTCCTAGCTCCTCCCACCACTTCAAGGAAGGTATACCATCTCCAAACCCTAGATTCCTATGTATTATAAGATGATTTTGATTAGTAGGATGATATTGTAGCTTGATGTTGTGATTTAGAGTTTGGGATTTGAAATGGTATTGAATTGGAATGGTAAATGTTGTTGTTTTGATTAAAAGAACTTAAGAATGGTTAAAGTTAAGCTTAGGCATAAGTATGAATGTTAAAATTGAATTGGTTGGGGTTGTTATGATGTGATAAGGATGGATGTTGGTTGTATGTTGGATTTGAGGTTGAATTGGGAGGGTTTTGAATGGTTTAAAATATTGGAAATCGCGTAAACATAGCCGTCATAACGTTCGATTTTCTTTAGACTGTTTTTGTGCATAACATTGGGACCCGAGAACCCCCTGCTAGATTATGACCATTGCATGTCTAGATAGCTCATGTTACGAGCTTCGTTTTGATATGTAGTTCGTTCGATTCCGATGCACGGTTTAGGAGAAACGACCGTTTCAAGTAACGGCGTTTCACGAACGAAACTTTCCCCCCGCCTTACTTTGAAACATAGGTTAAAGACCAAAAAGGGTTAATTATTGTATGAAACATTTATGGTAAGTGTGCTAGGCAGTTAGTAAGACTCTCGCGAAGGAATCGCCTTAAAACTCGTAAAGGTTAAATTATTAAAAATGGTGGAGCCGAGGGTACCCGGGTGACTTAAGCAAACCAGTAAGCGCAAAACAAGCGTTAGAGTCTAAGTTAGTTAAAGTATAGATTTACAAGTGACTTTGGTTTAATTCCAACTTACTTGTTGTTTATAGGTTACCAGACTCGTCCCGAGCCTTTTATCACTCCAAGTCGCTCAGGCAAGTTTTCTACCCGTTATACTGTTGTTGTGATGTATATATGTATATGCATTATCTTGTGATAGATGCATGTTGGTCGATTAGCAAATTTTGCGATATATTGAAGCATGCTGATATGGTATATATATGCATGCCTGTTTCGTATTCTTGCCATATATATCTGTTGGTTCAGTTAATAATATCTATGCTAGAGAATAGCGGTAATTTGCATATACCCTTAGTATAGGGACCCAAAGGTGTAAACATTTTCTAAAACCGGGAGTCGAGGATCCCGAGTAGATTTTATATATATATATGGTTATAGTTTTCAGAACTATTAATCGAATAAGGTTTATTCTATAACTTTATTTTATTAATGAATATTACCTTGAATATTCATTCGAGGACTTATGACTCCTTTACATTATTTATTGGATATTACTTGGATATTCATTTGAGGATGTATGACTCCTTTATTTTATTTAATGAATATTATTTATAATATTCATTCGAGGTATTATGACTCAGCTTATTTTATTTATTGAATATTATTTGAATATTCATTTGAGGATCTATGACTCCGATTATTTGCTGAGATATATTCTTTATTTTATTAAAGAATAAGGTGTCGATAATCAAACTTATTTTTGATTATTCAAATAAAGATATTACTTTCGTATAAGTATATCTTTGATTATTTGCTATTCCTTTCAAGTATAAGTTTTAATACTTCTACTTCAATTATTTTATAAAGATTATTCTTTATGGGAATATTATTTAAATAATAATATTCAGACATTTTCTAAATATTCTGGGGACTGATTTACTTCATTAAATCATCTTCACTCCAAACATTCTTAAAAAGGTTTTGCGAGTCTGCAAAATGATTTTTAAAAGTTAGAGCGGATCCCAAAACTCATTTTTTAAGATCCTCCTTTCGAAGGGGATTTAAATACTCGCTCAAAACCTGAGGGATCCGGCTCTGTGGTGTGTTTTATATTCACAATGAGGTTGCTGTTTTGATAAATGAATTGATTACTTACCCAACACTCGGGAAGTAAAATTCTTGGAACAAGTTAATCCATTAACAGGCATCGCCTGGGAAATATCGGTGAGTTCTCCTTTCCAAATAGATACGACTTCTTGGTGGAGCCGTATCAACAAGTTTCTACTTGGGGAAAGTTGGGATGAGCTTTACGTTTCAGAGTCATGGATTTCATCTGAACTAGGAGTGGCGTAAGTGGCCGAGTAGCGCCGGCCCAGCCTTATTATATTGGCCCAAATGGCCTGGAAGTTCCGCTAAGGCGGTCCATTCCTTAGGAGTTCAGTGTTCGGTTGACAAGTAAATCCGACAGGTTCTCCTCTACATGTAGAAAATGGTGGGGTTGTACTACTACGACTGATCATCGTAAGTGATCTTCCTGGCGCGGCAAACTCCCGTAATGAGTTCATCATCCAATTGGATAATTTCTGCAACACTACCCAGAGCACTTCGATAGAAAGGCTACGGTTGGGCGATTGTTGAGTGTTGGCAGGGTCAAGTTTTCAAAATGATGTTTACATCAAATGAAGTATCTCACAACTTCATTTTATTTTGATAATATTTTAAAGATTTAATCTATTCAAATCTTGTCTTATAGTCTCATCTATGTGATGAACTTTTGAAGCTAATTATAACTTGAACGGTGGTAGTTCAAGTAGTATTTGGGAAAGATATAAGTATATTGGGGTATCTTGTAACTTCATCTTTTAAACTTATATCTAATTAATAATTGTCTTATGAATGACAAAGATTTTCAGAAAAACGTTGAGACAAGGTTAGATATATGAGATCACCTTGCAACGATATTTTTTTTATACAGTTATACACTGGGACTTTGTGTATATTATACATGGAAGAGGACTTCCAATATTTTGAAAAGTATATATGTATATATATATATACTGAATACTTTGCGACTTCATCGCATTAAGATATCAACTTGGTTCATTTCTTTGACCAAGACTTTCATGAGTACTAAGAGAAGGCTCATATACTATTAATCATTATACATATTATTTTGGTGGGCTTGCTGCTCACCCTTGCTTTCTTCTTTCATCACACAACAACAGATAGAAAGGATGAACAGGACCAAGCTCCCGATTCGCAAGCCACCGTAGCTGAGGTATGAGCTACCAATAGGCTAGGCTTTCAACTTCTAATGTACCAGATTATGTATATTTATGAATTGTAATAATGGCAAAGAAATGTAAATTTATTCAGAAAACCTTTTAAGGTGTATTGGCAGATAATTGTGGAATAAAATGACTTATGGTTATTTTTGGATGTTCATCTCTGAGACTATAACGTGTGGTGTGTGTGTTTATTGTGGGGTCACAGTACAGAGTAGTTGAGTAATTGTTAAGATTGGGTGTTGTTAAGGGAAATGGAACTCGTGATAACCCGGATCCCCGACCCCGGATTTGGGGGTGTTACAGGGATACCATCGATTAAAGATCAAAGAAGAAGATATTCCTAAGACAGCATTTAGGACCAGATATGGGCATTATGAATTCCTAGTAATGCCGTTTGGATTGACCAACGCCCCGACCGCATTTATAGATTTGATGAATCGAGTATTTAAGAAGTATTTGGACAAGTTTGTCGTGGTATTCATTGATGACATTCTTATTTATTCTAAGTCGGAAGAAGAATATAAACAGCACCTCTGGATAGCATTGGAGATACTTCGTCAAGATAAGTTGTATGCCAAGTTTACCAAATGTGAGTTTTGGTTAAAGGAAGTTCAATTTTTGGGGCATGTTATTGGAAATGAAGGAGTTAAAGTGGATCCGGCAAAGATTGAGGCAGTTATGAGTTGGGAGAGGCCAAAGACTCCTACGGAAGTGCGAAGTTTTCTAGGATTGGCAGGATACTACAGAAGGTTTGTCAAGGATTTTTCGAAAATCACCACGCCATTGACCAAGTTAACCAGAAAGAATCAAAAGTTTGAATGGAGTGCAAAATGTGAGGATAACTTCCAAGAGTTGAAGCAGAGATTGGTAAAAGCTCCGGTGTTAGTGCTTCCAGATGACCAGGGAAACTTTGTGATATTCAGTGATGCTTCACATAAGGGTTTGGGCTGTGTGTTAATGCAACACAGTAAGGTGATCACGTATACGTCAAGACAGTTGAAACCGCATGAGTTGAAGTACCCGACGCATGACTTGGAACTAGCCGCCATAGTAGTCGCACTTAAGATTTGGAGACATTACCTCTACAGAGAGAAGTGTGAAATCTACACAGATCACAAGAGTTTAAAGTACATTTTCACTCAGAAGGAGCTCAATATGAGGCAAAGGAGATGGTTGGAATTGATCAAGGACTACGATTGCTCGATAAGTTACCATCCCGGAAAGGCGAATGTTGTGGCCGATGCACTAAGCAGAAAAGAGAGATTGAATATGATGGCAACACCAAAGGAATTATCTGAAGAGATTAAGAAATTCAGATTAGAACTTTGTAATTATGGAATGGTTGAAGAAGTTTGTCGTGTAATGACTTTTCAGCCAACACTAGTGGAAAAGATAAAGAAATGTCAAGAAAAAGTAATGGAGAAAGAGAAGAATCAGTTAACTGGAGAGGAGATTAATACTCAAAGGGATGAGCAAGGGATACTAAGGTTTTCCTCAAGAATTTGGATTCCTCATGTACCTGAATTGAAGAATAAGATCCTACAAGAAGCCCACAATTCAAGATTTTCAATCCACCCGGGAAGCACCAAGATGTATCGAGACTTAAAGCAGAACTTTTGGTGGCCAAATATGAAGCGAGACGTGGCAGAATGGGTTGCAAAGTGTTATACTTGTCAAAAGGTGAAGGTAGAACATCAATGACCAAGCGGATTAATTCAGCCCCTAAAGATTTCAGAATGGAAATGGGAAAATATTGCTATGGATTTTATAGTGGGACTACCACGAATGAAATCCGGTCATGTTGCTATATGGGTTATAGTTGATCGTCTTACGAAGTCGGCGCATTTCCTTCCAATTAACGAGAAGTCATCATTGGACAAATTGGTTCATCTGTATGTGCCTGAAATCGTACTAAGGCATGGAGTACCCGTATCAATAGTTTCAGATAGAGATCCCCGATTTAACTCGAGATTCTGGAAGCAATTTCAGGAATGTCTTGGCACGAAGTTGAATATGAGCACGGCATACCACCCGCAGACTGATGGTCAGAGTGAAAGGACAATTCAAACAATCGAAGACATGTTGCACAGTTGTGCAATCGATTTTGCAGGAAGTTGGGATGACCACTTGCCATTGATTGAATTATCTTACAACAATAGCTATCATTCCAGTATCGGCATGCCACCATACGAAGCTTTGTACGGGCGAAAATGTAGATCACTAACAAGTTGGGATGAAGTAGGAGAAGGAAGAATTCTCGGCTCGGAATTGGTACAACAGTTGCATGACACAGTCAAGTTAATTCAGAAAAGGTTACTTGCTGCTCAAGATAGACAGAGGAAGTATGCGGATCCAGCGCGTAAGGATGTTCGATACCAAGTTGGTGAAGCTGTTTTGCTGAAGGTGTCACCAAGAAAAGGGTTGTCTAGATTTGGCAAGAAAGGGAAGTTAGCACCTAGATATATAGGTCCTTTTGAAATTTTGAGTCAAGTAGGGAAGGTGGCCTACGAGTTGGCCTTACCACCTCAGTATCAGCATGTGCATAATGTGTTCCATATGTCGTTGCTTAAGAAGTATAATCCTGACGCTAGCCATGTGATAGAATATGAACTTGTAGAAATTCAGGCAGACCTGTCATTTGTGGAGCAACCTATCAAAATACTCGACTTGCAAGAGAAGAGTCTTAGGAATAAGACAGTAAAGTTAGTAAAAGTACTTTGGAGGAACCCCAAGGTCGAAGAATCAACTTGGGAGTTAGAGTCTGATATGCGTTCCCGGTATCCTCATCTGTTCTCTTAGATTCTGGGGACAGAATCCCTTAAGGGGGAGAGGATGTTACGACCGGCATTTTATGAAATATTATACGTGGACTTTGTGTGATATTAAAGCCGTAAGTGAATATACTTAATGGTTGTACCTTGTGTGAATGAAAAATTTCTGCATTTTAAATTTGCTTTATGTAGTATATGATTTTTCAAAGCAAGAGTTTATTTATTTCCTTTATTTTTAATTTATAAGGAATATTCTAAACCTTGGAGAAAATTTCTTTTAAAAGTTATTTTATTCACAAATTTCAAAAGTGATTTTATAAAATTTCTAAAAATCCAAGTTATTTTATGGTATAAATTTTATATTTTTTGAACTTGTATTTTATTTTATAAAAATAAATCTTTACAAATTTTATTGGTTATAATTATCAAATTATATAAGAGACCTTGCATGCAAATCACCCTTCTATTCTCTCAAAGGGCAAATAAGACTTTTCCAACCCCACTAACTTATTTGATTATTACCAAATTACTACATTAGCCTTGCAAGCAAAATGGCCTAACTTTAGCTAAAGGACATTTTTGTAAGTTCTCACTTCCACTCATTATTTGTCAACCAAAAAATATAAAACAAAAGTTTAAGTGGGAGAAGTCATTCCACTCATTCCACACTCCAACACCCCACAAATTTTTCTCCTCCCCCCTCCCACCATTGCTCTCGGCCGAAGGCCTATTTCCCCACCCCTTTCAATTTTTCAATTCATTCTTCATCTTCCCAAGTGTAAATCTTCTACCTACATTCATCTTATATACTTTCCAAGTGTTTTGTGACTTGGAAGTTGAAGTTCCATGGATGCATGTGTAGTTCTTATGTGATCTCCAAAGAGAAACTCTTGATTCTTGTGAATTCAAGAGCTCTTCATGAGATATATTATGTATATGTGCTAACTATGTGTTTTATAGAGATATCATACTTTAAAATCCTTTCCATGCTACTGAAATTTCATTATATATTTATGTTTAGCCATGCATGCTAGTTTTAAGACATTAAAATGATGATCAACCATGTTTTGCATGCTACTCTTTTCGAAATCATGTTGTTATGTTTAAAAATCTATAAATTCGAAATATGTGTGCCTAAAATAGATTGTTTCTATGATAAATTTTTTATTAATAGTTAAAAGAAGTTATATTTCATGATTATTAAGGATGAGTAATAGGTGCAAGTCGATTTTGCAAAGCATTTAAAACTTTATGCCTAGCCGAAATCTTGTTATGTGTTTTCCATGAGTTGCATGTCATATTTTTTAGTTGCATGTTGTTAATTTTTGGGCATGGATGATCTCCCCTTCTGTTGAGACACTATTTTAGGACATTAAGACACTAGGTTTGCTTTGGAAAGAGTTGGGTGCTTGGTTTTTAAGTGGGAGTTAAGGTGGAAAGGGATTAGTTGGTGTTTTCATTTTTCCAGATTTGATGCACTAGTTTATGGGGAAGTTTGAATGAGAATTTGTTGTGCAATTTGAGGCCCAAGCCACCAGAAGTTATTATTGGGAGTATATAAAAGGTTTTAGGAGTTGGTTGGAGGTTTGCATGTCGTTTGGTTAGGTGCACAAGTAGAATCACAAAATCTGTCTAGCAGGAGACAGTTTTGTTGCAACTTAGAAATAGGGAGATTTGACCATGTAATGGGTAGGCCCTCATTAGGCCCTGTTGGGCCTTAGTTAGAGGGAGTGTCAGAGGAGTTTTTCCAGCCATAGTTCATAATATATGAGTTAGAACCATGTGTCACAAGTTAGTTCAAGTCAGGGCGTTTTCTGCCCAGGAAAACTGGGGAACCTTGGACTTTAAGCTTAGGCCCAAGAAGGCCCAAGCCAGGCCCTTGAGCCACATCAAGTTTGGGAGATGCCCTAAGGTCAGGAGAGTCTTGTGTGAAAGTTTTGAAGGAAAACTTGTAGTTTAAGAGTGTCTAATGCACTCAAGAAACCATAGTTGTCATTCTGAAATTTACACCAGTGAGCACTTTCACTTAACACATAGTTTTAGAACACTTAGGAGTGAGATCTAGGTTGACCACCATATTTGTAAGATAGTATAAGGTCAGTAGAGCAAAAGGCCCAAGTGAGGGTCAATAGGTCTTGGATAGTTTAGTAAAGGCACCTCGAGTTAGGAAGCCAAAATTAGAAGACGTTGTCTAGTTTAGCGACCAAGTGACTTAAGTTGGGGGATTGAGATCATCCAAGCCTAGTGTTGCATTATGGTGTATATGGTGTTATTTGGTATTAATATATGATATGTGAGTATATGTGGCTATATGTGTGCAATTATATTTATAAGGTGAATATAAATTAAGTGCATATAGGCCTAAGTGCCATCCGTGTTTAATTTTGGGTTGTAAATAGGTTAAGTTGGTGAGAATATATTATAATAAGGATTATTATTATTATTTATGTAGGATCTCGAGACGAGGGTAAACTTGCCATAAATGTAACACCCCCAAATCCGGGGTCGGGGATCCGGGTTGTCACGAGTTCCATTTCCCTTAATAACACCCAATCTTAATACACAATCAACTACTCTGTACTGTGACCCCACAATAAACACACACACCACAAGTTATAGTCTCAGAGATGGATATCCAAAAATAATCACAAGTCGTTTTATTCCACAATTATATTTCAATACACCTTAAAAAGGTTTCTGAATAGATTTACATTTCTTTGCCATTATTACAATTGATAAAGATACATAAGTCTGGTACATCAAAAGTTGAAAGCCTAGCCTATTGGTAGTTCCTACCTCAGCTACAGCGACATCAACGCCTATAGGAAACTACGGAATGTTTCCTAATCGCTTGCGAATCGGGAGCTTGGTCCTGTTCATCTTTTCTATCTGTTGTTGTGTGATGAAAGAAGAAAGCAAGGGTGAGCAGCAAGCCCACCAAAATAATTTGTATAATGATTAATAATATATGAGCCTTCTCATAGTACTCATGAAAGTCTTGGTCAAAAGAAATGAACCAAGTTGATATCTTAATGCGATGAAGTCGCAAAATATTCAGTATATATATATATATATACTTTTCAAAATATTGGAAGTCCTCTTCCATGCATAATATACACAGAGTTCCAGTTTATAACTGTATAAAAATATCGTTGCTAGGTGATCACATATATCTACCCTTGTCTCAACGTTTTTCTGAAAATCTTTGATATGCATAAGATAATCATTTACTAGATATAAGTTTAAAAGATGAAGTTACAAGATACTCCAATATACTTATATCTTTTCCAAATACTACTTGAACTACCACCGTTCAAGTTATAATTAGTTTCAAAAGTTCATCACACTGATGAGACTACAAGATAAGACATGAATAGATTCAATCTTTGAAATATTTTGAAGGAAATGAAGTTATGATATACTTCATTAAGTCCCGATATATATATATACACCTATATATATACATACGTTTCCTGAAAACCTCTGTCATGTAAAGTATGAACAGAATTATAATATCCAATAAATTTGGAAAGGAAAGAATTTTGGCATATACCTGATATCTTGCTGATCAGGCAAAGATACCAATAAGTAACCTTTTCTACTAGTAGATGGACGAATTCCCCACTGGTCATCACCCTGGTCGTAATAGGACCTTATGCTGGACTGCCACTCAGCCACTTATGCATTTGATGGACTCCCACTGAGCCACTTACACTATCATGGACGCCCACTGAGCCCATGTTGCTTATGCCGACTCGATAGATGGACTTACTTCCCAAACGTTGGGTAAGTAATCAATTCATTTACCAAAACAGCAACCTCGTTGCGAATATAAAATACACCACAGAGCCGGATCCCTCAGGTTTTGAGCGAGTATTTAAATCCCCTTTAAAAGGAAGATCTTAAATATAAAAATGAGTTTTGGGATCCGCTCTAACTTTTAAAAATCATTTTGAAGACTCGAAAACACTTTAAAGAGTGTTTGGAGTAAAGCTGATTTAATGAAGTAAATCAGTCCCCATATATTTTTAGAAAATGTCTGAATATTATTATTTAAATAGTATTCTCATAAAGATAATCCTTATAAAAATAATCGAAGTAGAAGTATTAAAACTTATACTTGAAATGGATATTAAATAACCAAAGATATACTTATATAAAAGTACTATCTTTATTTGAATAATCGAAAATAAGTTTGATTATTGACACCTTATTCTTTAATAAAATAAAGAATATATCTCAGCAAATAATCGGAGTCATAGATTCTCAAATGAATATTCAAATAATATTCAATAAATAAAATAAGCTGAGTCATAAGCCCTCGAATGAATATTCGAAATAATATTCAATAAATAAATAAGCTGAGTCATAAGCCCTCGAATGAATATTCGAAATAATATTCATTAAATAATAAGCTGAGTCATAATACCTCGAATGAATATTATAAATAATATTCATTAAATAAAATAAAGGAGTCATACATCCTCAAATGAATATCCAAGTAATATTCAATAAATAATATAAAGGAGTCATAAGTCCTCGAATGAATATTCAAGATAATATTCATTAATAAAATGAAGTTATCGAATAAACCTTATTCGATTAATAGTTTTAAAAACTATAACCATATATATATATATATATATGAATACATATATATATATATATTTACATATATACAAAATCTACTCGGGATCCTCGACTCCCGGTTTTAGAAAGTGTTTTCATCTTTTGGGTCCCTATAATAAGGGTATATGCAAATTACCGCTATCCTCTAGCATAGGTATTATCAATTGAACCAACAGATATATATGGCAAGAATACGAAACAGGCGTGCATATATATACCATATCAGCATGCTTCAATATCTCGCAACATTTGCTAATTAACCAACATGCATCTACTGCAAGATAATGCATATACATATATACATCACATCAACAGTATAACGGGTAGAAAACTTGCCTGAGCGACTTGGGGTTACGAATGGCTCGGGATGAGTCTGGTAACCTATAAACAACAAGTAAGTTGGAATTAAACCAAAGTCACTTGTAAATCTATACTCTAACCAACTCAGACTCTAACGATCGTTTTGCGCTTACTGATTCTCTTAAGTCACTCGAGTACCCTTGGCTCCACCATTTTTAATAAATTAACCATTACGAGTTTTAAAGCGATTCCTTCGCGAGTGTCTTACCAACTGCCTAACATTCTTACCATAATTGTTTCATACATTAATTAACCATTTTTGGTCTTTAACCTATGTTTCAAAGTAAGGCGAGGGGAAATGTTTCGTTCGCGAAACGCCGTTACTTGAAACAGTCGTTTCTCCTAAACCGTGCATCGGAATCAAATGAACTACATATCAAAACAAAGCTCATAACACGAACTATCTAGATATGGAAATGGTCATAATCTAGCAGGGGGTTCTCGGGTCCTAATGTTATGCACAAAAACAGTCTAAAGAAAACCGGACGTTACGACGGCTATGTTTACGTGATTTCCCAAATTTAAACCATTCAAAACCAACCACAATTCAACCCCAAATCAATCATACAACCAACATCCCTCCAAAACACATCATAACAGCCCCAACAAATCCACATTAATCATTTATACTTATTCCCCACATGAACTAAAAGCTTTACTTAGGTTCTTTAACTAATTATCAAGATTTACAACTCCACCAATACCACAAAACCAACTAATCTCTACAAACTCAACCAAACTTCAAACAATCAAGCATCATGCTTCACATATACTATATCAATCATATTCAATCCTAATTACTTAAAACTAAAGCTAGGGTTTGTAGTTTATACCTTCCTTGAAGAGTGGAGAATCAAGAGGATGGCTTGGAATCACCCTTAAAGTCCTTATCCAAGCTTAATCTAAACAAAACTTCAAGAACACAAATCTTAGTTCTTGAAAAACACTATTCACCATCTTCTTTCATGATTATAGAAAAAGATTGGCTTGGAATTAGAAGCTTAAACTTATAGGAAGTATGTAACTTAACTAGGAGAAGCTAGGATAATTACCTTGCTAAATAGTAAGTGGTGGAGCTTGGATCTTCAATTTCCTAAGAAAGAAGCCGAGAGCTTCAATGGAAAAAAGAGGGTTTTGTGTTTTGTTTGGTGAAATGAAATGTTTTGGCTTGGTTGGTTGCTTTTTGATTTGTTTTAGGTTAATTACCTAATTAACCTTGATTTTGTGTGGTTATAATTCAACCACACTTCCTTCCCTCCTATGTCATGCTTGTGTCATGCTATGATGTCATCTTTCCCTCCTTGTCCTCTTCTCATTGGTTGGGTGACATCATCCTCTCTAATCCCTTTGATTAACTTCCTAATTGTTTGCCTAATGACCGCTGATCTGTTATACGGTTCGCTTAACTTTCGTTTTCGTTTCTCGTTCGAGGGATCATACCCGGGATCTTATTACTTAGGTTCCCTTAACCTTTCTCAATACATTGTATTCCTTTTTATGATCCTCTCTTATAATCCTCTAATTTAAATCCTTTTGATCCTGTTACCTTTTTCTCAATTATTTCCGTATCTAGTGGATTTCTGGGAAAAATCAAAGTGTTCGGATTTGGATTCTGACGATCTTTACATACACTTATATCCCATATAAAGTACTAATAAAATCTCAGAATATCCATATCAGAACCCCTACATAGTGTGGCATGAAAAGTTTTCTCATTCAGCAAAAACACTATTCATAAGGGTTTCAAAATTTCCCAAAAATTGGGGTTATTACAGTCTCCCCTCCTTAAAAGGATTCCGTCCCGGAATCAGATAGAAAATGAATAGGGATACTCTCTTAGCATTGCACTTTCTAACTCTCGAGTAAATTTTCCCACATTATGGTCCTACCACCAAACTCTGCCTAGTTTGATAACCCTTCTCCTAAGCACTTGTTCCTTTTCCCTCTATAACCCTTCCTGGTTGCTCCATATAGGTTACGTCGGGTTGCATGTCTATGCGCTCATATGCCCCTATTTATCTGGCATCCGAATTACACTTCCTTAACATTGATACGTGGAACACGCTATGAACTTGCTACATGTTCGGGGTTAGGGCTAGCTCCTATGCTAACTTCCCAATACGTCTTAATATATCCAAGGGTCCAACAATTCGTGGGCTTAGCTTTCCTTTCTTTCCGAACCTCATCCATCCTTTCCAAGGCTTTCCAAGGGGATACCTTTAAGAACACTAGGTCCCCTACTTCCTATTCTTTGTCCTTTCGTGTCAAGTCAACATACTTCTTATGTCCATCTTGGCTACTACCAGCCATCCTCTGATTAGATCTATTATATCCTTGGTCCTTTGGACTACTGTGGGTCCGAGCATCTTGCGCTCTACAACTTCATCCTAATATAAGGGAAATCGACATTGTCTTCCCTCAAAATCTCATAAGACGATATCTCAATACTGACATATGATCTATTGTCGTAAGAAAACTAAATCTGTGTTAAGTGATCATTCTAATTTCTTTCAAGTCTATTGCACAAACTCTCATTATAGCTTTTAGCATTAGAGCTTTTGCTTCTCAATACCCATTCTTTTCCAGTTCGTAATCGCTACTACCTTCCGTTCCTAATATTATACTGGTTATACTTTTGCTCGTTAGCGTTCTATAACCTTTTAATAACCACGTCAACCTTAGTATCACGAATGTGTTTCCATTCCGAATACTACCATAACTTTACTACTCCTTTTTCAGCTGTTTCTATTTCCCAAAGTTTGATCAATCATATAGAAGTAAAAGAATTTATTGAGAGATCACTATGATCATGAACACTTGTTATATCGCATAGTTAGTACAGAAGGTGGCCAGCCTTTAGTACTTGACAAGCAATTAAACAATAGATGGTATCCTACTAGGCTTCTATCACACAAATAGATAGTCATTCGGCAATACCTCCCCTTTCTGGAAGGGTTGTTCTTCTCAGCTTACATGAAATGAAAAGAAGAGAAAAGAACGAATTGAAGAGAATTGTATATATGAAAAAAATACACTGCCACAAAATATCTGGCTTGGAACCTACCTCTGAACTATAGAGGTTTGTCATAGGAGAACAAAACATATATGTATTTATATCAACATCAAGTATTATAGCATCGCATTTCACATGCCTAAATATTTTCGCCATTCCGTCCATCATTCTATGGACCCATGCTCTTCCTCGAGCTTATACACAATCACCTTTGAAACTCCCTCGACATCGAAAATCGAATCTGGGATCTCATTCTAGACATCATCGTTACTAGAATTCTATGCTTGCACCGCAACCTTCCTCATATAGTAATACGACTCTCTTTTCATAAGAAGGAATAAATATTCAATAGGTAGATACTCTACTTAATTAGTCTATCAATGATAACTTATACATTACCACGACCCGATTAATGGTACTCAATCTCAACATCCATTCTAATAAATCTCTCATGGTTGTAATCAGCTCATTACTCGCAGAATCATTGCTGCATTACAATGGTCCACCACTGACCTACTGTCGTCATTCACTTTCCATGAAATCTTAATATCTAACCATACGGAGTCCATACATGTCGTATCAAATCCTTCTAAGGAGGTAACATAATCACCATTCATGATTCATGAAGAACACTCCTTATCCTGCCATACATACATGACATGAAGCAGATAAAATTACAGAAGAGTTTCAATCAAAGCAACGATAGCAGGTTAATACCATTCTTAATCATATGCCTTCGATAGAAGACTTAACTCAAAGGTTCGTCTAGTCCTTTTTGAAATATTGTCCTGGATTATTCTCAAGATAGTACCTTCTGAGATAGATAGCCCGCTCATGGCGATTACACGAATTAAACCTTCACCAACTACTATTACGGTTGGGTATTGCACAGTCATCAGAAGGAATGTCAATCTTCCAAACCATAATACAACCTGCATAGCTTTAACCATCATCATTGTATTCTTTTGGCACAAGCGCCTATAATTATCCTCTTACCTTTAAGGTGTCGGCCACCTCTTTGGCCTTTCCTGATAGTAAAATTTCCTTACAGTCAATGTCATTTTAACCACCTCCAAATAAATTTTCTACCTTATTTCAATCACAGCTTATGTGAAGATGTTTTCCTTAAAATCTGATGAGTAAAAAAAAATTACCATTTTTCCATAAGTTATTGCCTCAGTCTTTAGAGGTTAATCACTGTCATGACTGACTCTCAATCATAATTAGAACATCTTTTATCTTAAGTCCTAATTGCCCTGAACAATTTCGACCATTACTGGTTCGATCCATACCTTCTCGTGGTTTAACACGTGCCTCACTTGGCATCAATATAATTACGTCATATTTCCTTTATCAACATTTCTATTCTTGAAAATTTTGAATTTTACCTTTCTCCTTGTAACACCTCTAAGGTTATCCTTGAATCGTTCCTCCTGTATTCCCTAGATACAGGGCATATCAAAATACCATTTACTAATATTAAAACCATTGTCTATATACTTCTGAAAAATTTCTCCACTGATCCTTAAAGGTCGTTATTACCTTAATCCTTTCCAAATCATACTGTCAAAACTCATACTGTCCCTATTAAGGGTGAAATGCCAACCTTTATGCATTCCCCTAGGATTCATTTTAAGTTACCGATGTTCTATTCTTAATTCCACCTTTAAAAGGTACCTGCATCCTTCCATGGATAAATCAAGTCATATATCCCTGATAAGGGTGTCTTATTCAATCATTCCCACCTCGATAGTATATGCCTAATTTCACAATAACATCTGTATACAAAATGAGGTTAATCAAAATGGCCTCCAAAAGATAACAACGGTTATCCGCTTTTCTTGCCTAATCTGGTAACGATAACAAGGATGTTCTGGAAGATATTGGTCGTGTTCAATGTGAACTTCTTCTTAATAATTCCTTATTTACTTTTGTTGTTTATCTCAACAGTCACCTCAATGTTGGGATATCTTTCATATCTGGCGTCTCCCTTTCTGGGTATCGTGCCACCGGTCTTACACTTCACCTTCTTGAAGGTCACTTCCTTCATCCAATTTTCTTAATTTCTTACTTTCTTGTCTCCTCAGTCTATCCGCGTCTCATTATTTATCCTTCGAATTATCTCAAGGTTTCCTCGAATCTTCCCAACTTACAGGGGATAAAATATATGTATCTCTTATGCCCTCAACCATCAATTTTAACTCATGGTGAATCACCCTCGTCCTGACGATTACATACTCTTCTATTTCTATTTCTACGAGTCTTTAGGGTTTCCTCATACCCAACTCCCTTATCATTCCTCAAACTCTATTGCCGTTATATTCCTTTCCACCTTAATTTCTTTTTATTTTCCTTTCTCTTATCATTATTTCATGAACCCACTAATCATTGACTTCAAGCATCACATCGTTCTGGGATTCTTGTCATCAGAACGAATCTTGACAACTTTTACAACTTAGCTTCATATTTCATCATACTCGTCCGCCTTTGTTCTGACTCTAAAGCTTTTACACTATCTCCACAACCTTGGGAATTACTTTCCCGAAAACAATTGACTGAACTTTAATCAGTTTATTCTAACCTCTGGCTCCGTGCCTTTCTTGGTCTTTCACCAGCGGGTGGCCTCTCTCTTAGGAGGGTAAGTGATAAAACAGTCTTTTATGATTCGTCCATCATTTAGAATCTCAAATGATTCCTATATTTCCTTTAGCGAGGTTCTTGCCTCGACTGGTTCAGCTTGTTCCTTGGAACTCTAAGGGCTTAGCGACTTAAAGGCCCTGAAAGAATTTCTCACCGCATTGTTTCCTCAAGGTGGTGGTTGGGGATAGTAGTCTAAGTTCTTTTTAGACAGGTCCATAAATTACCGTATAGGAGTACCGTCTCGGGTCTCCCTTCCTTACTCGTCTTTCTGTTTCCTTAGTATAAAATGTTTCATCCTTCTCCCATACTTGGGGTTATCTTATACGTTAAAATCCTCATTTTCCACTTCATTATGTTATGGGTTCCTTCTATCTTGATGGCGTCCTCCCTGACTATCACATTCAGGGTTTGCCCTAAATCTTATTCCTCAAACTAGCTTTCATCTAAGATCTCATCTTTAAGCTCTTGAACATTTGGAACCCAAATTCTGTAGGAATACCTCATTATTCCCTTATCATCTTTCTCGGTATTAATCTTTTATCTAATTGTTAGCTCTCTGCCTTCATTCATCACTTTTTCTGGCACAATATGTTCTCTTCCGATAATTCAGACTGTATTGCAATATCAAACATCTTTTCGGTACCGGCTCCGGTTACCTTCACTTCTATTTCCATTTTCTCAAAATCTCTTATAAACTCTCTCAAAGACATGATCATCTTGAGTCTCTCCTTTTTACTAAGGGCATCAGCCACCACATGGGCTTTCCCCGAATGATACAGAATCTCCCAATCATAATTCTTAATTAGCTCTAACCGCCTCCTCGGGCGTATGTTGAGCTCTTTCTACGTAAAAATGTACTAGAGCTCCTATGGTTTGTGAATCTCGCACTTCTCTCCATACAAGTAGTGCCTCCAATCTTTAGGGCAAAACTATTGCCATGAGCCCAAGCTCATAGGTGGGGATATCGAATTTTATATTCCCTTAATTATCTTGACGCGTACGCGATTACCTTGTTATGTTGTATAAGAAGCACCCTAATTCCTTATACGAAGCGTCAATACAAATCACAAAATCTCCTTTTTCCATCCGACAATGCCAACATAGGGGCCGTCACCAATCTTTGCTTCAGTTCTTGAAAGTTATTCTAGCATTTCTCTGTCCATTCGAACTTTTCAGTCTTACGAGTAAGCCGCGTTAAAGGGGGCTACTATCTTTACAAACTTGAACGAACCTCCGGTAGTGACCGACCAATCCTACCTCTGGTAGTCGACCTAACCATGGTCATCAATTCCTCAGTGGTCCTTTATTCATTCTTGTCAGGATCCTCCATGGGATCCTCCTCAGCAACTATCCCTTCTAGGACAACATCCTCAACCGCTATATCCTCAATATGAACATCATCCGATCCCGCATTAGGACGCTCTATCGGATCCATAATCTGATCTCTAATAAGTAATAAACATCATCGCACTGTTACTCCTCTACCTCAGGGTTCGGAGTCCCGCTACTATATACGATAACGAACTACGCTACTATCACGATATTTATAAGGGTTCCCATAAGGGTTTTAACTGTCAGTGCTACGTTAGGTAGCCCGACTATGAACTTGGCAAGAGTTCTTATTATCTTAGTGAACTTATTATCTTAACATCACATCATTTCTGAGGTTTATAACGCTTAGCTCTGATACCACTTCTGTAACACCCCCAAATCCGGGGTCGGGGATCCGGGTTGTCACGAGTTCCATTTCCCTTAATAACACCCAATCTTAATACACAATCAACTACTCTGTACTGTGACCCCACAATAAACACACATACCACAAGTTATAGTCTCAGAGATGGATATCCAAAAATAATCACAAGTCGTTTTATTCCACAATTATATGTCAATACACCTTAAAAAGGTTTCTAAATAGATTTACATTTATTTGCCATTATTACAATTGATAAAGATACATAAGTCTGGTACATCAAAAGTTGAAAGCCTAGCCTATTGGTAGTTCCTACCTCAGCTACAGCGACATCAACGCCTATAGGAAACTGCGAAACATTTCCTAATCGCTTACGAATCGGGAGCTTGGTCCTGTTCATCTTTTCTATCTGTTGTTGTGTGATGAAAGAAGAAAGCAAGGGTGAGCAGCATGCCCACCAAAATAATTTGTATAATGATTAATAATATATGAGCCTTCTCATAGTACTCATGAAAGTCTTGGTCAAAAGAAATGAACCAAGTTAATATCTTAATGCAATGAAGTCGCAAAATATTCAGTATATATATATATATATAATTTTCAAAATATTGGAAGTCCTCTTCCATGCATAATATACACAGAGTTCCGGTTTATAACTGTATAAAAATATCGTTGCAAGGTGATCACATATATCTACCCTTGTCTCAACGTTTTTCTGAAAATCTTTGATATGCATAAGATAATCATTTACTAGATATAAGTTTAAAAGATGAAGTTACAAGATACTCCAATATACTTATATCTTTTCCAAATACTACTTGAACTACCACCGTTCAAGTTATAATTAGTTTCAAAAGTTCATCACACTGATGAGACTACAAGATAAGACTTGAATAGATTCAATCTTTGAAATATTTTGAAGGAAATGAAGTTATGATATACTTCATTAAGTCCTGATATATATATACACCTATATATATACATATGTTTCCTGAAAACCTCTGTCATGTAAAGTATGAACAGAATTGCAATATCCAATAAATTTGGAAAGGAAAGAATTTTGGCATAAACCTGATATCTTGCTGATCAGGCAAAGATACCAATAAGTAACCTTTTCTACTAGTAGATGGACGAATTCCCCACTGGTCATCACCCTGGTCGCAATAGGACCTTATGCTGGACTGCCACTCAGCCACTTATGCATTTGATGGACTCCCACTGAGCCACTTACACTATCATGGACGCCCACTGAGCCCATGTTGCTTATGCCGACTCGATAGATGAACTTACTTCCCGAACGTTGGGTAAGTAATTAATTCATTTACCAAAACAGCAACCTCGTTGCGAATATAAAATACACCACAGAGCCGGATCCCTCAGGTTTTGAGCGAGTATTTAAATCCCCTTTAAAAGGAAGATCTTAAATATAAAAATGAGTTTTGGGATCCGCTCTAACTTTTAAAAATCATTTTGAAGACTCGAAAACACTTTAAAGAGTGTTTGGAGTAAAGCTGATTTAATGAAGTAAATCAGTCCCCATATATTTTTAGAAAATGTCTGAATATTATTATTTAAATAATATTCTCATAAAGATAATCCTTATAAAAATAATCGAAGTAGAAGTATTAAAACTTATACTTGAAATGGATATTAAATAACCAAAGATATACTTATATAAAAGTACTATCTTTATTTGAATAATCGAAAATAAGTTTGATTATTGACACCTTATTCTTTAATAAAATAAAGAATATATCTCAGCAAATAATCGGAGTCATAGATCCTCAAATGAATATTCAAATAATATTCAATAAATAAAATAAGCTGAGTCATAAGCCCTCGAATGAATATTCGAAATAATATTCAATAAATAAATAAGCTGAGTCATAAGCCCTCGAATGAATATTCGAAATAATATTCATTAGATAATAAGCTGAGTCATAATACCTCGAATGAATATTATAAATAATATTCATTAAATAAAATAAAGGAGTCATACATCCTCAAATGAATATCCAAGTAATATTCAATAAATAATAGTAATATCCAAGTAATATTCAAGATAATATTCATTAATAAAATAAAGTTATCGAATAAACCTTATTCGATTAATAGTTTTGAAAACTATAACCATATATATATATATGAATACATATATATATATATACATATATACAAAATCTACTCGGGATCCTCGACTCCCGGTTTTAGAAAGTGTTTTCATCTTTTGGGTCCCTATAATAAGGGTATATGCAAATTACCGCTATCCTCTAGCATAGGTATTATCAATTGAACCAACAGATATATATGGCAAGAATACGAAACAGGCGTGCATATATATATACCATATCAGCATCATCCCTCCAACCACAATTCAACCATTCAAAACCAACCACAATTCAACCCCAAATCAATCATACAACCAACATCCCTCCAAACCACATCATAACAGCCCCAACAAATCCACATTAACCATTTATACTTATTCCCCACATGAACTAAAAGCTTTACTTAGGTTCTTTAACTAATTATCAAGATTTACAACTCCACCAATACCACAAAACCAACTAATCTCTACAAACTCAACCAAACTTCAAACAATCAAGCATCATGCTTCACATATACTATATCAATCATATTCAATCCTAATTACTTAAAACTAAAGCTAGGGTTTGTAGTTTATACCTTCCTTGGAGAGTGGAGAATCAAGAGGATGGCTTGGAATCACCCTTAAAGTCCTTATCCAAGCTTAATCTAAACAAAACTTCAAGAACACAAATCTTAGTTCTTGAAAAACACTATTCACCATCTTCTTTCATGATTATAGAAAAAGATTGGCTTGGAATTAGAAGCTTAAACTTATAGGAAGTATGTAACTTAACTAGGAGAAGCTAGGATAATTACCTTGCTAAATAGTAAGTGGTGGAGCTTGGATCTTCAATTTCCTAAGAAAGAAGCCGAGAGCTTCAATGGAAAAAAGAGGGTTTTGTGTTTTGTTTGGTGAAATGAAATGTTTTGGCTTGGTTGGTTGCTTTTTGATTTGTTTTAGGTTAATTACCTAATTAACCTTGATTTTGTGTGGTTATAATTCAACCACACTTCCTTCCCTCCTATGTCACGCTTGTGTCATGCTATGATGTCATCTTTCCCTCCTTGTCCTCTTCTCATTGGTTGGGTGACATCATCCTCTCTAATCCCTTTGATTAACTTCCTAATTGTTTGCCTAATGACCGCTGATCTGTTATACGGTTCGCTTAACTTTCGTTTTCGTTTCTCGTTTGAGGGATCATACCCGGGATCTTATTACTTAGGTTCCCTTAACCTTTCTCAATACATTGTATTCCTTTTTATGATCCTCTCTTATAATCCTTTAATTTAAATCCTTTTGATCCTGTTACCTTTTTCTCAATTATTTCCATATCTAGTGGATTTCCGGGAAAAATCAAAGTGTTCGGATTTGGATTCTGACGATCTTTACATACACTTATATCCCATATAAAGTACTAATAAAATCTCAGAATATCCATATCAGAACCCCTACATAGTGTGGCATGAAAAGTTTTCTCATTCAGCAAAAACACTATTCATAAGGGTTTCAAAATTTCCCAAAAATTGGGGTTATTACAATAAAGGTCGAGTGAAGCTTCCAGTTGCTCCTACCGGTCAGACCAGACTAGCCTTTTTCAAGGCAAGTGATTCAACCTGTCTTTCGTATTCACTGTAAATAGTTCATATATATCGATGCAATTATCCTGAGTCATTTTGATATATTTAAATCAAGCGTATCTTTTGTTTATCTTTGAATCATATAAAAATGCCATGAACCCACGAGTACGTAATGCAAGTAGTTCAAAAGTCATATCATGATAGTATATTAAAGTAATTTGAATGCCATGATAAAATAAAGGGTTGTTATAATACTTGATTGATCCTCTTGATTAACATGCTAACGATCCCTAAAGTGCTGATATCTCACCCTGATGCTTGAACCCCTATAGAAACTGCACCTTGATACCTAAAAGCCAGATATTTATCAAAGTTGTTCCTCATTGATTGATACCCCTCTTTCTTATCCTAAAGCTTAACAATTCTGATATATCCTGAGTTAAAGATCATTCTTCATACCTTAACACCCTTAGTATTCATGAAGCTTATCTTCTTGATGATCTAGCACTTGCACCTTGACGAGAAACCATTGCTTTAAGCCTAGTTTGGCACTACCCCTCCATAATATCCAATAGCCTCACTAAATTTCCTTGTCCAAGTTATATATGAAATCCTTTTAGTTACCCTAATAAAGTAAACTTTAGTGGATCATGGCCTTGAGATTTAGTACCATATTTCCCGTGTTTCGAGTTGTTCTATAATTCCTTGATAAAAATGTTTACTGTTAAAAGAGATTTTGGTCATAAATCGGCATCAGTTTTTGAAATAAATAAAATGTGGATTTTCAGTCCCAAAGGGGTATAAATGTTTTCTTTGAATAGTGGATCTGGAGTGAGACACGAGTCCTTTCCACACTTATATTAGGCTTAAAAGTTGCTTAGGGATCCCATTAATGTTTTAGAACCCAGCGAGGTTCGGGATTACTTCGCGGCTGATCACCGGCTGTAATCCGTAGCGTCATAAAATGATTTTGATTAAGATATGATTTTGAAATTGTTTTGATACAAGCAAAATGATGCCATCACCCATAGTTTTATCTCTCGTTATCATTGGTTATGTCTTCCCATTGTCATTCTTTAATGTATATCTCAATTTGTGTTTTGTATTGTACTGTTTAGTACTTGTTGAGCATTTGGCTCACTCCTTGCTTTACCCTGATATTACAGCTAGCAGTTATGGTTAGATTCAAGCAGACCGCCCGTAAGACCTGTGATGCTGATGCTTATGTTCGAGCTCAGGTAGAATAAGAGATAGTAGTTTTGTGTGAGGACTCGATATTTAAATCAGTTGTAATAGATGGTAGTGTTGGGCTGTTCCACACCCTAAACTGTAAGATCTTGGAGTTGGTTATGTTTACTTCTTTTTAAAATTTTGTAATAGTTATATTTAATTTGCTGTTTAAGTTGGGGGCGTGACATGTCTAGTCGATACGTTTATCCTTATTGTCTACCCACCCGTTAATAACAGACACGGGTCATATTTTAATCAGATAGCGTTTAAAAGACACGTTGACTCATAAATCACATAACATGTTCTCATAAGGCACATAATCATGTTATTCATATAACACGTCGTCTAATAATTCATGTAACACATAAGTTGAATAGCCAAAAGATAGGCCTCGATACTTTTAGAATTGAAATCGAGCCAAAAGAGGTATTTATCGATCAATAGTTGACTCAGAATGATTCGCAAAACTAATGATCTTTTGATACAAAAGAATTTAGGCTTCGAAAGTATTTTTATGGGAAGCGGAATATTTTCTGAGTCTAGAGGCGTTCGATTCGTATTAAACGGACGAACGGTCTATTTAATATGAATTAAATAAGAATAATTCAATTAATGATAATATTAATTGAATTTTAAATACCTTTATACAATTTTTCAAAACTTAAAATAATTTTTAAATCATTATTTGGCTTAATTATAAATAATTATATTTTATTTACTTAGTTAAAGATAAAATTAATCAATTAATGAATTAATTAATTAATTAAATCCATAAATAAATAATACAAATAATTAAATCAAACTTAGATTTTTAGAAATAATAAAATAAATAAAATTTTGGAACTTAAAATAATTCAGTTAATTATTAAAATTAACTAACTACATTAATTTTAAATTAGAAATGATTTTTAAAAATTAAAAGAAATGAATTTTGAATTAAAAATTAAAAAATATATGATTTTTGAATTAGTTTTAAAAGAAAATCTATAGAAATAGATTAATAAAATTGAAATAGGGGAAAAGAGGATTGAAAGCGGGTCTGAATTAAAACCCGTGGTTAAAAATCGGGACGGGTGGAGTTCCTGGGTGGCCGCAGAAGACCAACAGAACCGGTGGAAGGTTCACCCGAATCTGGGTTTGCCCCAGAAACCGGCAGCCTCGCCGGAACCGGCGAATCTCCAATCAGGCCCCAAATCACGGCGATTTTCTACGGTTTTTGATTGAATAACTTGCAAATCAGTCCAGCTACTTCATTAACATCACAACATCAACACAACTTCCTGGAAACTCAATTTCCGGCTAAACCAACGAAGACCACCGACAAGTTCCGGCCGAAAACCAACCTCAATCATTTCTCAATCAAAATTAATGAGTTATATACGAAATTAAAGCTTATTTCATATAAAAACTATCCATGGCATCCTAATCATGTAACAATTAAATTGTAACTCAGAAAATCAAAACTAAAATTATTCAAAACCATATAGCTCGACTTAATACCTCCAGGGGTTATATTTACTAATTCTATATACCAATCAATTGCAAATTCAATGATAAATCTTATTTAAGCATCAAAACCATCAAATGATACATAAATCAAAAACCCCCAATTTCGAACATAAACCCTAAAATCGAATTTCAAAAATTACTGATCAGAGGTACCTTTTGATGGTATAAACTTGTAGAGCTCCTCGAGAGCTTCGATTTGGTTACAAACACGACCTAATTTGGTTTCCAGATCAGGCCAAAATCATGCTTTGATTCTCAAGAACATTCAAAGACGAATTTTAGGGAATTTTCTGATTTTTATTTAATAAAATAATAAGTAAATGGTATTTATAGTCATATAGAAATTAATATTCGTTTGATCGTATTGGATCGAAAAATAGGTTATTTAGCCGCTAAGTAACTGTAAAACGATCCAATTTGATACATGTTTTGAATAATGATCAAAATTGGGCTTTTTATAAAACACTTTATACGAAAATAATGTAATATTATCCCGTATTTTAAGAATAGGGGTTTTTATGATTTATAGAAATGATTATCGTATCGAAAATTTTACGTCGGGCCGCGCACGGGGTAAACCGTACCGAATCGAAAAAGTCAAAACACGGAAAATGTCCGGAATTATCATATTAGTTTAGGAAGGAATTTTTGGAAAAGTTTCGGGTTGTAAAATGTAAAAAAACGGTTGAAGTTGAACGATTCCCAGCTTTATAGAATAGTTTCATAATTATTCAGAAAATAATTAATAAATTCATAAATCATTATAAAATCATATAACACTCCAAAAATTATCAAAAAAATACCTTAATTATCTATATTTTATTCTAGACATATCAAAATTAACATTCTCACATTTTATTATATACAAACATCCAAATATTATTATCAATCATCAGATAATTCACCAAAAATTCACATTATAATCACATAATAATGATTTATTGACAAAGATAATTATATGCTATGTCCCGGATGTTACATTCTTCCCCCCTTAAAAGGATTTTGTCCTCAGAATCACACTAAAGAATAAATACTGATACTTTTCAAGTATCTCACTTTCATTTTCTCAAGTGAATCTTTCAACCTTACAACTTTTCATAACTTTAACGTACAATATCAATCATTCCTCAACAGGCTCTCGCTAACATCATATTCTATTTGTTGCTCGTATAACTCAACTCAAATCTCCATCTTTTATATATAATGGAGCTAAATTACTCTTCCTGAGTATACACATATAAACATCCTATGAATCTGCTATACATGTGGCGGTGAAGCCAACCCACTTACACTTACCCTGCCTATTTTACTGTCTCAAAAGGACCAACATAATGCATATAAATTTTCTTTTCTTTCTAATTCGAGTAATTCGTGCTCATGAACATTTCCAATAGTTACTTGTTGTTGGACCTCATTCCCATATGTCTCTTTGTTTAATTAACCTAGTTTGAAATCGCTTCCGATCGCATTCGAGGCTCTTTAATCGTTCCCTTAATCTTCTTATCCATCTGCGAATGGTATACTGAAACCCTGGCGTATTCGATTTCTAACGTTCTTGAAATTACTTCAGAATTAAGAATCAATGAGAAAATCTCGATTGTATATGATTGACACACAAGCTTATCATCATACCTTAATTCCCTTGAATTACAATCAAGTATATTGGTTGAGCGAAAAACTCTTACTATTTAGAAGAAATGTTCTAACCTGGAGATATTACCCACATATTCTAACCCATATTATCATTTATTTTGGTTCCAAGGAGTTCTGATACGAAACTAACTGCAATGCTCTCCCTTGACGTCTAGTCACATATAATGTCTATTCTTTTCTTTATGTCATATTATTAGAAAGTCTTCTTTGACATCTATGTCTTGCATCATATTCTTGGAATAACTTAAATCCCTTGAGTTAACGATGTTTAGACAAATTCTTCTCCTTTAGTTCTTCCTTACTGAATGTTTGTTCATCTAGGAGTCGTATATACTATTCTGGTTCAACATAATTCACCGTGTTCTAAATATTTCTGTCATATCTCCAATCAAATAGTATTGATCATTTACAATCAATTCCTGGATCTGATGACGTACCACCATTTCTTCAAACAACAACTAACCCACTTATTGGACAAGCTGTTCATTAATAAAAGAGAATGACTAGGTTTGGGATAACCTATCAATAATGATTCAATTGACATTTTCCCCCATTTTCTCTTTATGTCTGGTCACTAGATATTTCTTTTAGCCCTTGATACTTAATTGTATTCCTGAGATGCATTCCCTATCTCAATTTACAAATGTTTCATCAAATTCTTCACTTTACTTCTGTCCAAAAATATTAGATTAAGTAATAATATTGATCAATTCCCAATCCACACTTGAATCTGTTAGCGCACCACAATCTCCTTGTAGCAATATCAATTTATTCCTCAGGTAAAGTATTTGTTAACAAAAGAATGGTTGGGTTTAGTTAACCTACCCTTAATAATTTAAATAACACTTGCTTCATCTCTGGTTTTCAGGTGATTCTCTATATTGCTCCTTAACGAGCTATACCCATTTTTGAAAAGGTTACGGTAATAGGTTCATCCTCTGATGCTGGCTTTGATTCTTTAATAAATATGACATTTACTTATATGACCTTCTATTTCCAGTCTTATGCCATGTCAATCAACACCTTCGTTTAAATTTCCATATTTAATCGCTGTCTTCGAATGAATTTCCTATCTCTAAATATAGGCGTCTCACTCCATGCCTTACATTAGCTCTGACATCCTGACGTTCATAACTTTCTTATATCCTGGACAATCTTATAAAAAAAATTTTATCATCCTTTTGATTCCACTTCCCTTTCTAATTTAAGTTCTCTATTCTCATAACTTATTGTCTCTTCTTAACATAAGCGATTCCTTCTTTCTAATTGTACCGATTTGGGTTATTATTAGATAAGCCATTCTGAGGCTAATACTGGAATGAAAACTTTCTGATTAATAAATATTTGAATTCTTGTTAACAGAACTATTAAAATCTATTGACAGCTATTTCCTTAGCCTTACGGACATAATCACTAATCACACAACTTTCATTTCTAATCAACTCCAACTATCCTCTATCACAGCTTTGGCTTCTTCACATTGAAGATATGTTTCAAATTATTGTCTATGCTCGCTATACATCATCTCTCTTGCATAATCACGAGATCTTCTTCTTTAGTTTACATGCCTGCATTGTCAGCTTATATCATACATCAAATACTTGAATTCGCGAGTTCTCAGGTATTTTGGAATAATTCTTGTTACATTGTCATTCTGTATTGATATACTTCCAAATTCTTTAATAAAACTTTATTGCAGATGATAAAATTTCTCTAATCGCCTAACAACATCCATATTGGCGTAGTTTCTAATTTCTTCTTTATTCAACTTCTCTTCTTCATTCTCTTCATTTCATCTCTTGGTTCTTATCTTGACCCTTGAGTTCTTGAAAACATTCTTCTCACTCGCATGTGCAAATAACATTTTAATTCTCTTATCTATTATAAAATCATATTTATCCAATTAAAGTCTCGCACACTTACAGTAACATTGCGCTAATTCCGCTAAACTTCTGAATTCTACTGGTGTCCTTACTTCCTCCAAATTTCTCATTGCTTTGACTTCAGATCCGAAAATCACATCAGAATTTGACTTAATCTAATTGGAATCAATTTCCATCTAACTGACCATAAGTTGGTAAAATTAACCAATTAACTCTTTTAATTGATCAATCGAACAAAGTGATGACTAGCTAAATGAAATCAGAGACCAATTATATAAAGTCAGTTAGGCTACAACCACTTCTTTCAATAACTGAGATCGCAATCATTTGGAGTATCAACAGGATTATTAATAACACACGGATGTATACTTTTGCCTTAGTAGGGTATTTCTAAAAATTTGGGTAGCATCTCCTTTATATTATAGGCTACCAGTCGGACTCAAGCCGACACCAACAATCAACCAAACAACCAATAACCATATCAATCTACCATTATCAACCAAACCCATTATTTCACTATACTTCAGAACATATCATACTAATATCTACATATATTATTAATTAACATAGCATACATCTTTTTATCAAACTAGGGACATAACCATACCTTTCATTTATTTCTTCACAATATCTCGGAACTCCACTAATGAATATAAAATTATTCTGCTATTTCTCAAAATTTTATTCCAGAATTCTTCTTGTCCATTTTTTTTCAAGCTCTCTAATTAACAATTCATATCACTTATACCTGATCATAAATCCATTTTGAAGAAATCTTCTAATCTTATTTTCCATGGCTCATACTTGTATATGGGTACTTTTAAGAACCTATACCGCATCTTCCAGCCGATCAAACAAGTCCTCTACCCTTGATAATATATGCTTGTTATCATTAGTTAACTTGTCTAATTTTTAATAACCCACACATGGTCTCAATCCATACTATCATATTCTATGAAAACTCATTTGGTTTTAAGGTGTTACTTCTTAAAAGATTTGACGCAGTTGGATCACCAGTTCTTTATCTTTATTTATATTTTCCTATACGGAACCTTCGTTGCTGGCTCAGTCATGAGTGTCAAATTTACCATAACTCACTTACTTGAGTTGAACAACCTAACAATTCCTTGAAAAACACGCTCAAAATTTATTTGTAACTAGAATTTCTTTGATCTTGAACCTTCATGACAAGTATCTCCCATATAATTGAGGTATGCTTCATCTTCATAATATATTAATCGATTGTCTAGTTATTACTAAGAATTCCTTCATCTACTCCTATTCTCCCATCAATCGTTTGCCTCGTCTTGTGTACGTAACTTTACTTGCTTATTTTTATGGTTAATTTACCTCATACGGTTTGCTAACTACTTCAATTCATGTCCAAAATCTCAAACTTGAAACTTATCATGTATATATATTTCTGCTTTTGATTTGATGTCTTCGTAACAACCATGCTATTGGCATAGTGATTCTTCTTTGCACGAAAATGTTCACCATTTATTGGCTTGCAATCATCTTTATATTTAACAAGTAATTCCATCTCCTACCCGAGGTTATTTCACTTCTTTTAGAACGCTCAAAAAGTAGACTTTACATAAGAAGAGAATTTGTGTATATGATTCTGATTAAAAACCTTTTGTAAAGAATAAGAGTACAAGAAAACAATCGGAAGGGTCCATAAATCAATAAGTCATAATGGAAGAGGAAAGAATGAATAATGATTTAGATATGAATGAGACAACCATATTTGTACTCAAGATGGCCAGTCTTTGATACTATATGGCATACAGTACATGATTACGTGGTGTCCCACCAGGCTCCTCGTCATTTTTGACAAAGATCACATCATAATACTGCTTGTCTCGATCAAAAGAAATATTCTGAAAAGAGAAATAATTTGAAGGGATACGATAAATTTTCTTTTCCTCTTGCCTCATATATTTGTCACTGAGAGAAGCTCACACGTATTCAAAAATCAAGAAGAGTATACGCAGTCGTGGAAAAGAATGTCACCGTTGGTCATCATCTACGTTGCGCTTATGCATACTTTTAGGGCTTGTTCGAGTAACAAATTCCAGATCCACGTCAGATGATAGATTCAGAATATCTTCTGGAAATACCTTTAATGTTTTAACAATTTGAGCATAATTGTCTTCTCGTTGGATTTGCCGTCATCACTTCTTGCTTCATTCATTCCGTATAAGTCTGGTATTTTTAGCGTCATGCTTCCCTGTTTGATACTTTAGTAATTCGACCATAATCGCGTTTTTACGAAATTTATAATCATAATTTCTAATTTCTTCTATGTCATAGCGTAACCATTAATCCTCCAATGCCTCGACTCCGTCGAGAAAAATATTATTCTTCTTCAATCGTCTGGAAGATTCCTCCATTTTCTTCAATCATCCTTGAGCTTCTTTTGGGTCAACGAACCTTTTTAAACTTTAATAATTCCATAAATTGGATAAATAAAGTTTTTGCACGTTGATTTGATTATCGATACTATCCGACAAGGTTTGCACTCTTTTTTTGAGAAAATTTTAAACTCCTCCATATTAACGGCTCTACTTGGCCCTCTGAACTACAATACTGAGTTCGATCAAGTATTCTTCCGGGTAATCTAATACTTATAACAACAAGAACTCAAGTATTAGTTTGATAACCAAAATTTTAAAACTCATTTTGTGTTAAGATCTTTTAGGAATTCTGTTAAGAAAGTCTTTTTCGAAAATTTGTTTTAGAATTTTAAAAATCAAATATGTGGTCGTCCTTACTATATAAGTGGGTTGATGTTCTCTTCAACCACAACAAGGTACCTAATTGAAGAAACGATCACCTAAGGGTCTATCCAAATCAGTATATCTTTTACCCCTTATTGGGTTCATTTTGCTTTCATTAGTCGGCAAAAACATCATTTACCGTTGCATACCATTTTATTCATAACTCTAACTCCAGTGTTGGCATCTGGTACTATCTTTGATATTTTCATCGTCGCCCTTGATGTCGTATTTACAACCAGTTAACGTAATTCAACATTCTATTCGTAAATAAAAGCGTATTTTTCTTGTTAATCTTTAGTATATCTAATAAGGTAGATGTCATTCCTTGCGCAGCGCCTGCAAAGTGATAATAAGCTTCTCGCCATAGTGGTGCCTTTAAACTTGCGATGTTGACTCTTCGTTAGCTTCAATCAACTTGTTGCCTCCAGTTTGGAGCTTGACCTGCTATACTATTCTAAGTTGGCTCATACCAAAACTCTTCTATCTTTCCTTATACAAATTTCTCACAGAAATCAATCACATTTTCCTTTAAAACCATATGAAAAGCAGGGTAATTTACCAATCTCCGTCGAGATGTCGACTCTTCACAACTCTAGGATCAGGGAACTCAATATATCTATAGTGTCAATATATTCACCTTCCACTTATCTTAACAATACCCTATCTTACTGATCCATATCAGATGCGCTAATCCTAATTCACAATCAATTCAAACTCAAAATTAGGAGACCTAGAATCTTTCTTATCTTGTATGACTTGTCAATCCTATCTTACTTCCACCTATTCTTATTTCAGGGACCAATAACCTTTAGCTCTGATACCAACTGTAACACCCCCAAATCCGGGGTCAGGATTGGGTGTCACTACACAACTTTAAATAATATAAACCTGTATATTAAAACAAATATACACTTAACCCCTCAATATTCCAGACCGCTTACAGGTTATGGTATGAAACAAAAATCTAACCTTCCAAAATTATAATAACTAAATACAATTTCATTACCTCTTTACTAATTTCCTCGTATTGATCACTCTAACACCTCCAAATTCCCTTCCGCTGGAATCTCTGCACTTTTGTTGTCTATTGAAAGCTATTCACTTTTGCCCTCATCTGATATTGAAAGAAATAGGATTTCACAAAGCAAGAGTGAGCCAAAAATGCCCAGCAAGTATTATAAATGGTTTCCAGGTATCAGATCAAAGAAACTTCTGGAAATGATTTTTGAATGATTTCAAAACATCTTTATTTATTTAAAACAATTGAGCAAATAAAACATCGGCCTTCATTGGCCTTTAGTCATAAATCACATATTTTTATAAAAGAATAGTGAACGTTTCACTAATTCATATCTTTGAATCAAATCTTTATTTGATTTTGTAATCACAAACTATTCAAGAAGGAATGCCATTAATGGCGATCAACAATAAATTAGACTGGACACTAGAAACCAACATATGCACTAACCTGCTGATCAGTCAGGATACAGAGCGGATCTGTACCCAACGGCATAGACCCACCAACATATATAGGGTACCCAGGCACTATGGCCTAATAATCAAGGATCCATCCATCTCTGGCCCTTAAGGTCCATTTTATCACTGGCCCTCAGCATAACCATCCAGTCCGTAGAGTAATTTGATATCAAATAATTTTGATTTCAAAACATCCCAATTCAGGGTTCACAAATAACCTGAAATAATGGGTATTTGTTCGAGAGATTAATCGATAATCAAGGAACAAGATCAAAGAGGTACTTGCATAAATCAGAGTAATTGCAGCAAAATATAAAAACATTTAACTATTCTGAACTTAGAATAGGAATGAAGAAATATTTGCAATATTTTAGAAGAAAGTTTAGGAATACTTGCCTCAATTGATAATCCTCTGATCTTTAACTATCTGCCATATCACTCAGTATTGATGCATATGTATTTCCATTGACAGGCTACTTGACCTTTCTTGTCATTCACCATTTTAGGTTTATCTCTATTCTGAATTCACTCGTTTCATGACTACACATAATCAGGCTTTACTTTTACAATCTCTTCCTGGCTTGAATACCTCAAACAATGTATATCTATCATAAAGGATACCATTCAATTAACTGACAATATATAATTGTCTAGTCTATACGTTTATCTTTATCGTCTACCCACCCGTTAATAACATACAAGGGTCATATTTTAATCAGATAGCGTTTAAAAGACACGTTGACTCATAAATCACATAACACATTCTCATAAGGCACATAATCATGTTATTCATATAACACGTAATCACATAATTCATGTAACACATATGTTAAATAGCCAAAAGATAGGTCTCAATACTTTTAGAATTGAAATCGGGTCAAAAGGGGTATTTATCGATCAATAGTTGACTCGGAATGAATTCACAAAATAAATGATCTTTTGATACAAAAGAATTTAGACTTTGAAAGTATTTTATGGGAAGTGGAATATTTTTCTGAGTCTAGAGGCATTCATTTCGTATTAAATGGACGAACGGTCTATTTATTATGAATTAAATAAGAATAATTCAATTAATGATAATATTAATTGAATTTTAAATACCTTTATATATGTTAGGTCACACACACTGTAGAGGGGGGTGAACACAGTGTATATCACAATCAAATCGAATTCTAATAACAAAAGTAACAGAAAACTGACTTTATTCAAAGCAATAAATTCTGTTACAGTATGGAACTGTCCTCTCTCAGTGATGAACAAATATCACGAGAGCTGCTAGGGTTACAATGAATAATCTTCTCGATAATGATACTTATAGTATAAACCCTATGTCTGTGTTTATATACTACACAGTTACAAGATAATCGCTAATTGATATGGAATATAATTCTGCTTCCTAAAATATATCAATCAGATCTTTTCTTCCAAGTATTCTATTCTTCATAGAATTCCTTCTTCATGAATATCTCTTCTTACGTTTGTCTTGATCCTCTTTTCCTTTCAATCAGCCGCCTTCCTTATCTGAACGTTTCCTTTAAGTCCTGATATTATCTTCTGATAAATATCTCCTGAACCTTAAGTACTGATGACTTAAGTTCTGACTTCAGTATAAGTGTTGATTTCAGTTAAGTACTGATTTTTCCTGTTTAAGTAAGATCTGAAAACTAAACATAAATCATATTAGACATGACATTATCAAATATATCTAACAATCTCCCCCAACTTGTAAATTAGCATAATATACATGTTAACAGATATTTGATGATGTCAAAAACATTAAGTACACATGCATGAAAATTTGACTAGATAACTACAACTTACAGTCCTTAAAGCTTTACCAACTTTAACTTCTGATAACAACTTCAGTCTGTATTCATATCAGAATTTGAGCAGTTGTAGATCTTGACTTGGCTTCACTTTCTGATCTCTCTGATGTCAGGAGTTGTTATGAGATAGTTCTTTAACAAACATCTCTCAGCATATCTGAGTTCATCAATCATCCTCCTTTTATCATCTTTAAGTTCTGCAGAATCTTCACCAGTTTGAAAGATTGCAGCCATGAGATCATTAATTTTAGATTTCTTTATGTCCTGATCCAGTCTGATCAAATACGCCTTGTCAGACTCAAGATTGAATTCCACAGCCTTGTAACCCAGAAAGGTAGTTATAATCTTAGCAGAGTTAGGCTTCATCTCAACAATATCACCCTTGTGATCTCTGTACTTTGGAAGATATGTGCTATCAGACTTTACAGAGTAAAGCCTTTTCTGTCTCTGAATTTGACTCTTCAAATAGTTTGCAGCACTTTCTGTTATTTTGTCATTCACTTGAAGTAAGAATAATACATGTTCCAATTCTTCAAAATACTTTAGTGGAATGGCATTTTCCCTTATATGATAAACCCTACCATCTGTCATGAAGTATAACAAGATGTGTTCTCTCAAGTAGGTATGGTAAACCATCTGTACAGATTCTAGTTGATTCAATCTTTCAGGATTTGCTCCAATACCTGGTTCACTTAAGGAAGTTGGATCATTGGTTGTGTTATGTATTCTTCTTTCATCAGCACTACCCAATCCAGATTTATCTCTTGCTTCCTTTCCAGTAACCACTCTTGCTTCAAAACCACTTACAGCAGTCTTCAAAGGTTGAGTCTGTTTGGCTTTGGTGAATCCTGGTAGGAGTAACTTTGAAGGTTTAACATGAGCAATGTCAGAGGTTTCCTTTGATTTATCTTCTGATATCAAGTTAACTTGAGCTATGTCAGAGGTTACTTGCTTCTTTGAGATATCAGAACTAACTATATCTTGACTCTGAACAACTTGAGCCATATCAGAGGTTGTCTTAGAAATTTTTCTTGAAGTCAGAGCAAGATCAGCATCTTCAACAGTAATTTCTTCATCCACAGGAGGCACATAAACATTGATAGGTTCACCAACTTTTTCTTTGCCCTTGGACCTTGGATCTATCTGCAATTGTGATTTAGCCTTGGTTGCTTCAGGATTTGTTCTTTCTTTTATCACAATGCCTTTGGCCTTTGGAAGTTTCTTTTTACCAACTGAAGCTTCAGATTTAGATTTGACTTTTTCTGACTTAAGTCTAGCTTCTTCTTCCACCAGACTCTCAAAGTCCATTCCTGGATTTTCTTTCAGAAATAACTGTCTTGATATTTCTTCATCAAGATCCAAAATTTCATCAGAACTTATCCTTTTACCAGTAGCAGAAGTAATTCTTTTTTCAGCATCAAAACTTGTCCTGTGACTTATAATTTCAGCTCTTCTTGATGAGAAACTTCTACCTTGACTATGACCTCCACCCATTCCAGAGTTTCCCTGGTCATCTTTTTCATCATCCTTCCCCTTCAGTGTCTTAACAATTTTGCATTTGGACTTAATTAATTTCTTCCCCTTTTTGGCATCAGCAGGTAAGAGAAGAGAGACAAGCAATTCCACTGAGGCTTGGATTTTATCGAGTTGAGATTGCTGAGAAGCTTGATTTTTCAAAATATCATCAATCTGAGACTGTTGCTTCTCTTGGGTCTTCTCAATGTAAGCAACTCTGTCAAAGTTAGGTTGGAAGAATTTTTTGTTATCAATTTTCTGAGTCGTTTCTTGCTTGAGCAATTCTTCCTGAATTTTATGTAACTCTGTATGAGTTGTTGAATGGAGACCTTGAAGATGTCTAGTACTCAATGCAGTGACTCGAAGCTGTGTCTTGAAATCATCATTAATTAACATTTTATCAGCTTTTTCCAAGTGCTCCGCAAGAATCTTTTCAGATGGAACAAAGGTAACTAAGTTCCATTCCTTATTCCACTCCTGTCCTCTAGGAGTTTCAGTCCAAGGTACTGGTGCTGCTCTTGTAACAAACTTCTTAACTAGTTCAGATTTATGAACAGTTTGTTGAGGTGCATGTCGTGAAGGACCAGCTTCATCAGCATCTGTATTAATAGCAGCATCACCAGTAGTATCAGCATTTGTAGCATCAGAACTGACAGAATCATCATCTTCTGATAAAACAACAGTATGAGAAGAAATTGAGGCTTCAGCATCATCCTCTAAGTGCTGATATGTTTCCAAGTTCTGATCAACAGCCATATCCTGATGCTCACCTATATTCTGATCATCAACAACTAGATGCAGAGAATGTGTTGTAGACAATTCTGGAGTTTGAGTAGCATCAGTAAAAGGTGTTGTTGATGGATTAATTGTTGTTGGAGCTTCTAAGTAGAGAACCTCAGGCACAACCAGGTTGTGAATATCAATTTCAGCACATGTGCCTGGGTCTACAGGAGATACAGTTTCATGTACAGGAGACACAGATGGTGTGTTTGCCTTGTCTATAGCAGCTTACTGAGTTGGGGACAATGGAGAGGGAGATGCAGTAGTTTCAGCAAATTATGGTTCTTTTGAGATCAGAGATTCCTGATCTCCTTCCATAGCTGCTGCTTCCTCATCATCTGAAGCTGGCCTTTTAGCTCTCCGTTTCTTGTATCTCTTTGAAGGTGGGGATTCCTTGGGAGGTTCAGCATAAGTCATTCTTCTAAGCCTTTTGAGAAGCTTAGATCCCCCATTTACAGAATCCTTCTAAGAAGGGACCTTCTCAGCTTCTTTAACAATAGGTTCTGATGCAGAAACCTATTCCTCACTATCAGACTCATCTCTCAGAACAATCATCCTTCTCTTCTGTGGTGTCTGAGGGACAGTCTTTGTCCTCTTGGGCTTGGAAGATGAAGGCTTCATAGTATGTGTTGATGATGAAGGTTGAGCTATCTGTGAAGGTTTGAGATATGTTCTGATAGAGGATTGAGGTATAAATGTATGAGTGTTATGTTCTGATGGTTATTGTGGTGTTTGGAATGTGGTGGTAGGTTGTACATCAGGATAAACAGATCTATAGGTTTGAGGATCAGCATTTACCAGGATATATTTTACAGACTGAGGAATCTGTAAAGGTCTAACCACCGTTTTCTTAAGGTCAGCATTTACCAAGTCATTAAAAGCCCGTTTTGCAAGTTTAAAAGGTGGAAATAAAGAACTGGCTAGTTGAGGGTCATCAGCACAGCAAAAGGTATATATAAGCTGACAGAATCTAGCAAAGTAAACTACATTTCTATCCTCTGTCATCCTATCCCCAATAAACCCTAGCACAACACTTGCAAAATCAAAATGAGTTTGGTTAATAATAGCATACCCGATGTGCTGACTCATTATTGGAATGGCATCAAAGTTGGAACACTTATTCCCGAAGGCTATAGTGATGCAGTCGAAGAAAAAGCTCCATTCCTTTCTGATATGTGCTCGTTTCAACTGTCCAAGCTTAGCCAAACTCTTCTCATACCCCAAATTGGCCATGAGCTGCTGTAGAACTGGTTCCTCTGGTGTTGAGAAAATGCAGCCTTCTGGTAAATGTAGAGCTTTACGAACTGTTCCAGGAGTTACCACATATTCAACATCATTGACTTTAAAAACAATGCTGGGAGTACCAGTAGCACCACCATTATCAAAATGCCCAGTACGCCAAAACGTCAGAACTTGTTGGCTGGAAATGACTTGAGGCTGGGTCAATGCATACCCAATTTCACTGTGTGCCAGAAGATCTTGCACAAAGTGCAACTCAGATGGAGCTTCATCATGATTTAGGATTGTAGCATAGTTGTTGGGAACGAACTTGGCTCCATCTATAATCAAATCCTTAGGTGCCATAAGAAAAAAATTGAGAATTAAGATTGTCTGTAAGGTATTTGATAAAATATCTGTATAAAAACCAACGTCAGGAGATGAGAGAGAGTAAAAGTAAAGAAAGAGAGATAAAGTGTAAAAGTAAATAAAAGATTGTATAATCTTCTCTCTCTCTTACTTATACACGGTTAAAAAAAATAACTGTTGGACACCTGTCAGACATGCAACAATAATGAATAGTTAATGGGCATGGGAAAACAGTAATCATTACTTATCACATGCAGTTTTTCAAGGAAAAACCGTTCCACTTACCAAGTAATCCCATTATTTGAGGTAAGTCAGTTTTAATTCAAAATTTAAACTGTTCCCACTTATTTAATCATTTTCACTGCAAAACCAATATTCTGTAATAATATTGAAGTGTGAGAATGACCAAAAAAAATAAATCAAGTAAACAAGTACTGATATTTTAAAATCAGAACTTAATTTATATCAGTAATTAAAATGGTCATCAGAATATGGATATATCAGGATTTAAAAATGCAGTAGAATTTAAAACATCTCAGAGACAAAATCTTGTAAAAATATAAAATTCCATTAATATATTAAGAGAATACATTCATGAAATTGAAATTTACATCAAAACATTACAAGACTGTCCTAAGCTGCAAACTCCAACATCAACAGCTTTTGTCCTTGGCTAAGAAGCCGGACAAAGCTGACGATGAAGAAAAACAGGAAGAAGAAAACAAATTATTTCTTCTTCCGACTCTACAAAAAGAATAGCGAGTTGAATGATTCACTCTTGTTGGCGGAGAGCTTCCAGCCTTTCTTCTTCCAATCGCTCCAGATGGCAATGATAGTCCATGTAAAAGAACATGAGGTGTGTGAGAACCTTCTGGGGAACCGAGTCCCAAATCTCATCAGGAATGACAGTTACGTGCCATTCCTACTTCCAGTCCTCACAGCTTAACTCCATCTTGAAGGTCTCATAGTTTAAAAACATATTGTAGTTGACCATGATTGTTTTGGTATGAAGGAAAAGAGAGTGAGTATGTGAGAAAAGAAATGATGTGTAGGCTGATTTGAGGTGTTGGTTTATATAGGCAATAGAATGCCAGGAGATGCAAGGAAATTTAATGCTGACAGGTAGAAATAATTCTACCTCATCTCCCTAGACTGGGAAGAAGAAAAACAGTCATTGGAAGTGTAAAACATGGTTTAATGCGCACAAGAAACAAGTAAATATTACTGTGCATGTACGTGTTCCACTAACCCTAATTGTATTGACTATTAATATCTCACTCATAAATATTCTAATTTAAAATAAGACTGTTTCAGATTTTAACCACAAATAAGTCAAATAGAGGATCGGATTTTATTATCAGCACTTAGACTTATATCAGAACTTAATAGTCATCAAAACATGATTTCTTAACTCGAAAAATGAATGCCTATCTCTGTGATTCTTCACACAAATTTTGATTTCGGTTCTTCAGAACTTATTTATCAGAACTTCCATCAGAACTTGTCATCATAATTTATGCAATCTGACACATAAACTGTTCATCTAAAACAACATTGCACACCACAGTAATTTTCATCATTCATATGGAGTGTAAGTGTGTGCATTAAGCAAAATATCAGACAAAGAGTAAAGTCTGATTCACTTCAGTACATCTTAGAAATAAGGCATAACTAAGAACTTTACTAAAAATCTGTCATTATTCTGAAGGTTACTTTTGAATGAGTTCATGCACGAGTCCACCTCAACTGTTTTGTGCTTATTTTATGCATCTTTTGAAATTCCATTTTACAGTGGCTTCTCAGTTTAAGTGAGTCACGACTGCTTATCATAATTTATGCTATTATCAGAGTATTTCTCTAGTAATCATAGAGTGTTAAAAGTCACCAAGAAAAATAATTATTTGCTTTTCTGATGCATATTACTTAATACCAGCAATGCACTTGGGTCGTCCCTTCCACATTTTTACTCTAGATCTCAAAGGAGTACCTGATTTTTATTCTCTTTTCTTTTACTTTTTCTTTTGATGAGTGAGGTTTATCAGCACTTAGTACATCCATCAGATTTACTAACATCAGAACTTAACAGATGAGAAGCATTATTCTAGTTTTTAACTTAGTAATAAGATAGACAAAGTAAACGTGACTAAGCTCAATATCAGAATTTGCTTGTGTCAATAGATTTCCACTTAAATAATTACTGCTAACATGGGATCTCTAGTATGTTAAAGACTACTAGGTCAGCATCTAGCATAGTTATCCTCATAGGATTGAATAGTCACAGAAACAGTCAGTTCACTATCAGAGTTTAGAAATTCACATCAAACAACAATCAGTACTTATGCAATTTTCAATTAAGCACAGAATACACAAAGAGAGTAATTTCTGTAAATACTGATCATAAAGTCTGATGCATCAGAACAAAAGCTAAGCAGATTTAGAGAAAGAACCTGAAATCATTCCAAGTTCATTTACCAATCTTGTAAAAGTAGCTTCACACAGTGGTTTTGTGAAGATATCTGCTAGTTGTTGATCTGTTGGAACAAAGTGCAATTCCACTGTACCTTCATCCACATGTTCCCTTATGAAGTGGTACCTAATGCTGATGTGCTTTGTCATTGAGTGTTGAACTGGATTACCTGTCATAGCAATAGCACTTTGATTATTACAGTAAATAGGGATTTTAAAATATGTTAACCCATAATCCAGTAACTGATTCTTCATCCAAAGAATCTGTGCACAACAGCTTCCTGCGCACAACAGCTTCCTGCAGCAATGTATTATGCTTCTGCAGTTGATGTGGAAATTAACTTTTGTTTCTTGCTAAACCAAGAAACCAATCTGCCTCCAAGAAATTGGCAGCTTCCACTTTTGTTTTTCCTGTCAATTTTGCAACCTGCAAAATCTGCATTTGAGTAACCTATTAGTTTAAAATCTGATTCTCTGGGATACCACAATCCCAGATCAGCTGTTCCCTTAAGATACTTGAAAATTCTTTTCACAGCTGTTAAGTGAGGTTCTCTTGGATCTGCTTGAAATCTTGCACAAAGACATGTAGCATACATGATATCAGGTCTACTAGCTGTTAGATAGAGTAGAGAGCCAATCATACCTCTGTAATCAGTAATATCCACTGATTTACCAGTATCCTTATCCAGTTTTGTTGCAGTGGCCATGGGAGTGGATGCACTTGAACAATCTTGCATTCCAAATTTCTTCAGCAAATTTCTGGTGTACTTGGTTTGATAAATAAAAGTGCCTTCTTCATTCTTCTTGATTTGAAGGCCCAGAAAATAGCTAAGTTCCCCCATCATACTCATTTGATATCTTGACTGCATCAGTTTGGCAAACTTCTTGCAAAGTCTGTCATTTATAGAAGCAAAGATGATATCATCAACATATATCTGAACCAGAAGTAAGTCCTTTCCATGGTTGAGGTAGAATAGTGTTTTGTCTATGGTTTCCTCTGTTAAATCCACTTTCTAGAAGAAACTGAGCTAAAGTCTCATACCATGCTCTTGGAGCTTGCTTAAGGCCATAAAGTGCTTTATCAAGACTGTAGACATGATTAGGATATTTGGGATCTACAAAGCCTGGAGGTTGTTCAACATAAACTTCCTCCTCCAATTCTCCATTGAGAAAAGCACTTTTCACATCCATTTGAAAGACAGTAAATTTTTTGTGAGCAGCATAAGCCAAAAATATCCTTATGGCTTCCAATCTAACAACTGGTGCAAATGTTTCATCATAATCAATTCCCTCCTGTTGAGAATATCCTTTTGCAACCAACCTTGCCTTATTCCTTGTAATTATGCCATCACTATCAGTTTTGTTTCTGAATACCCACTTTGTACCAACAACAGATCTGTTCTTTGGTCTTGGCACTAGGGTCCAGACTTTGTTTCATTCAAATTCATTTAACTCTTCCTGCATTGCTTGCACCCGATCAGCATCTTGAAGAGCTTCTTCCACTTTCTTTGGTTCAGTCTGAGAAAGAAAAGAATTGTAAAGACATTCACTCGAAGTAGTTGTTCTAGTTCTGACACCTGCATCAGGATTTCCAATAATTAAGTCAGGTGTATGTGATTTAGTCCACTTCCTTGCAGATGGAAGGTTTTCTCTAGAACTGGATGCTCCCCCATGATCCATGCTATCTTCATCAACATTTTCTGATGTTCCCCCTGAAACTATGCTCTCTGAGTTGGATCCTTCAGAATTTAAGTTTTCAGAACTATCAGAACTTGGCTTATCAGAACTTGACGAATCAGAACTTGAAGAGCCAGTTGTATGTTCTGATGCTTCTTGAGATGTGGTTGTATCTTGAGTATGCTCCCCCTGCATAGGTGCATCTTCCTTTGGCGTAGTCACCATAATTTCAATAACATCAGAGTTTAATCCATCTTCCTTTGGTTGTATCTTGATCATGATCATTGAAATCTTAAAGTCCAGTAATCTTCTTATCATCAAAAGAGACATCGATAGATTCCATGACCACTCTTGTTCTCAAGTTATAGACTCTGAAGGCTTTTGTGGAAAGTGGATATCCAACAAAGATTCATTCACCAGCTTTTAGATCAAATTTGGATAGTTGTTCAGGGTGAGTCTTAAGAACAAACCATTTGCATCCAAATACATGAAAATACTTCAGATTTGGCTTATTTTTCTTCACCATCTCATATGGTGTCTTTCCTTGCTTGTTAATGAGTGTTGCATTCTGAGTAAAACAAGCAGTCTGCACAGCTTCAACCCAGAAATAGGTTGGAAGCTTTGCTTCATCAAGCATTGTACGTGCAACTTCAATGAGAGTTCTATTCTTTCTTTCAACAACTCCATTTTGCTGTGGAGTTCCGGGAGCAAAAAATTCCTGCTTGATTCCATGGTTTTTGCAGAACTCTTCCATTATCAAATTCTTGAACTCAGTACCATTATCACTTCTTATTATCTTCACAGAATCTTTGACCAAATATCCAGTTGCCTGACATGATCAATCAAGATAGATGCAGTTTCACTTTTTGTGTGCAAGAAATACACCCATGTGTATCTGGTGAACTCATCCACTATGACCATAGCATATTTCTTCTTTGTAATAGATATGACATTTACTGGACCAAATAGATCAACATGTAGTTGGTGATAAGGCTCAAGAATTGATGATTCAGTCTTGCTCTTGAATGAGGATTTCCTTTGTTTAGCCTTCTGACAAGAATCACAAAGGCCATCAGGAGCAAATACTGATTTTGGCAGTCCTCTCACAAGATCTTTCTTGACTAGTTCATTTATATTGTTGAAATTTAAATGAGAGAGTTTCTTGTGCCAATTCCAGCTTTCTTCAATTGATGCTCTACTCATCAGACAGATTGCCGAACCATCAGTACTTATTGAAAGCTTGGCTTCATATATGTTACCATGCCTGTATCCTTTCAGAACAGCTTTTCCTGTAGATTTACTAATAACTTCACAGTGTTCTTCAAAGAAATCCACATGATAACCTCTGTCACAGATTTGACTAACACTCAGCATATTGTGTTTATGGCCTGAGACCAGAGCTACTTCTTTAATGATGACATTCCCAAGATTGATATTGCCATATCCCAACATTTTTCCAATGTTGCCATCTCCATAAGAAACACTTGGACCAGCCTTCTCCACAAAGTCTGATAGCAGGGCTTTATTTCCAGTCATATGTCCTGAACATCCACTGTCCAGAACTAGGATGTTTTCCTTGTTTCCCTGCAATCACAAAGACCACTAATGATTAGTTTTGAGGACCCAGACTTGCTTGGATCCTTTGGCCTTATTAAGTTTGTTAACATTTGCAGCGGATTTAGCATCAAAGTTTATGTTAACATTTTTCTTATCAGAATTTACACTATCAGACTTTGAATCAGAACTTACACTAGAAGGAACAATGCTAACTTTCTTTAAAGAAGGTTTTATTTGATAATAATCATAGTACAGACTATGATATTCCTTACAAGTATAAATGGAATGCCATAAACTACCACAATGAAAACAAGGATTTTGTGGCTTATATCTAACAGACTGACTCTTAACTCCTGACTTTGAAGGTAAGGAGTTTATGTTCTTATTCTTCCTGCAAAAAGAAGCCAGATGGTTAGAACTTCCACAGTTATGACACGTTTTTCTAGGAGCATCAGGAGCAGGCTTATAATCATTGGTTTTATTCACACCTTCCTTTCCATTCCTATTTTTCCTAGGTGATTTTACCTTGTTTGCATTCTTAACATCTTTCAGCTTATGCTTAAGCTGCTTCTTTGTCATTAAGCCTACATTTACTTCAGTTGTCTTTTTCTGTTTTAGTTTGTCAGAAGTTAATTCCTTTTTAACTTCTGATTTCTCATTATTAGACTTTACAGCTACAAACTTAACAGGCTTTAACTTAGATTTTTGATTAACAACTATAGGCTTAATTTCTACAGTTCCTTTATCATTCTTATCATCTCCATAACCTAAGCCCTCTTTCCAGTTTTCACTACTTAACAAATTCTGAGTTGTTCTGCCAGAGTTAGTCCAAGTCCTGATAATCTCTCTTTCCTTTTCTAACTCAGCTTTCAGAGATTCATTCATTTTAAGCACTTCATCCCTAACATAGAAAGCATCATCTCTATCTTTCTGAGTTTGATGGAACATGACTAACTCTTTTTCTAAATAATTATTCCTCTTTTTGCAAGCAAGATTTTCAGAAGTTAATCTTTCACATGTTAAAGTTTGATCTCTAAAGCTAATGAACTTGGTTTTAAGATATCTTCTCAACTCATTAATATCATCAGTATGAAAGGCATGAGTAGTTTGAGGTACCTTTAACTCAGCAGCTTCAAAACTGCTTTCAGCACTTGCCATATCAGCATTTGCCATCAAGGCATAATTCTCCTCACTTTCAGAATCTGAGGTGTCTATCCAGCTTTTGTTCTTTGTGACAAGAGCCTTTCCTTTATCACTCTTCACTTTCTTGCAATCAGGAGATATGCGGCCTTTCTCACCACAGTTGTAGCATTTGACATTTGTATAATCTCCTCTGTCAGACTTTCCTCCTTTGCCCTCAGATTTTCTGAAATTCTTCTTATCAGAACTTGCACCTTTCCTGGAAAACTTCTTTCCCTTCCTGAACTTCCTGTATGCAATCTTTGTGATTCCTTTCACCATAAGGGCACACAGCTTCATCATCTCTTCATCAGCATCCGTCTCAGGCAAGCTTTCAGATTCTGAGTCATCATCACTATCAGAACTTGATGACTCAGTATCAGACTTTGTGAAGAGAGCTTTACTGTAACGCCTCCAAATCCGGGGTCAGAGGATTTGGTCATCACTATAAAACTTCAATCCAAATTAACCTGTTAAATCAATAAATAAATGCCAGCGGAAGATAATTATCATAAATGATCCCAACTAATCCAAGATCTTTTAAGGTTACAGTTCTAGAAACAAGAATTCCAAATTCCATCAATAATTTTTTTCATTTTCTTTTAAAACTCTTTTCAATAAATTCCAACTCAAACTAAAGCCACTAGTATAACTTCGAAATGAAGTATACTAGGCCCAAATAAAATACAGAACTATAATATAATATAATATAAACAACTTTACACAATAAAACTTACACTAGCCCGCAAACCCTGGATCAACCATCTTCCAAGAGCTTCTTCTTTGCTTCCTCAAATTATGCAGCTAAACAGCGCAAGCTAATCCTCACTAGAGGTTAAATTTGAAAACAGGCAAGTATGAGCGAAAGGCTCAGCAAGATCATTATAGCGAATATAGGGTCGTTTTGATATAAAACTGACATCTGCATTAGAGCAGAACATTTAAAATCATAATTACCGAATCATAAAATTTTAGTTGAGGAATCCCAGAATTGATTCCTTAATCGTATTCAAAACCATTTTGATATTTTTGAGCAAAATGCTTCAGCAATACTTTGAATCTTGACGAGGATAAAACTCGTAAAACAGTGTTTACGAAAATATCGTAAACAACAATAACATGAAACAATGATTATGGATTGAATCATAAACTTTACTCAAAACTGAACTCTTGAAATTAATACTTATTTTGTTATCATATCAAATTAGATATCACTACGAACTTTGATGCTCACAACATCCATACTGAAGTCAACATCAATCATCTATACTAATACCACCTTTGATATTTAACAACAACGTAAGTATCAGCATAATTCAGAATCTGAATCAAAACTGCATTTCACCATTATTCCAAAATAGAAACAGTTGATAAATCATTTATGCTATGATTATCAAAACAATAAAGAATTTTAGATATTTATTTAGATTGGAACCAATTATGCACTATGTTGTTCCTGATGATCAGTCACGAAACAACACCGGTATCCCGCAGCCATACCGTAAATATAGGTACTACCCGTATCCCGAAGACATACGGTACCTATAGGGCGCCAGAAAAGGCATAACAAGCCTTGTAAGATATTACACTTCCGTATAATAGCTCATGCTGGACCGGTGCCTGGGCCTCTTACGCAACCAGTAACCATCCAATCTTAAAACATTTTATTGAAAAAGGGGTCATAATATTCGACACCCGAAATAATTTTATTCCCTCATTCACTTGGGCAGGAATACTTGCAACAAAATCATTTTTCTCAAAACCCAAAACATTTGTAAATCTATTCTGAACATAGAATAGCAGAAGAGTGCTTGTATAAACAGAATTATTTAATTCAGCGATATGTAAAACATTTATCTATCTTGAACTGAATAGGGAAAACAATACTTGCATGATAAGATTCAAAATAAATATCACTTGAACAATAAGTGATGATAGAAATACTTGCCTTTAGGTTTTAGCAGTTAGTCACACTCGCAAAGACGCATTTATTATGACATTCTGTCTCAAAATATCACCATCCTTCTTTTCAACACTTTACTGATATGTTGCTCCTGCGATTGCTAGAAGCCAGATATCCAATTCCATTCCATCTCACTCTTTATCCAACATCTTGTCCTGATCAACTCGAATGATCCGCATCTATAATTAAAATATATAACTTTAATTGTCTAAACGATAATCACTCGACGAACTGCGCGTCAAAAGCCTATCATCTACCCATACGATAGCCAACACATAAATATAACAGACAAACACAGGACCCTTGATCCACATATGCACATAATTCACATAGCATATAAGCACATAACTCATGTATCACATAGTTCATATCACATATGACTCGGCTCGTCAAAACATTTGACTCGGTATGTTTAAAACTGAAATCGGGTCAATAACATGATTTATCGATCAATAATCGACTCAGAATAACTTGTAAAATAAGCGACCTTTTGAAACAAAAAGGATTTGGGCCTCGAAAGTATTTTTAATGAAAGAAGAATATTTTTCTGAGTCTAGAGGCGTTCGTTTCGTATTAAACGGATGAACGGTTGATTTAATATGAATTTTTGAATATTTTTCGGAATTAAAAACGATCTCCGAATCATTTAGTAATAAAATAATAGGGTTCGAACACCCTAAAATAATTTTATAAGAATTATCGAGCTTGGAAAATAATTTAAAATAATATTTTAAAGCTCGAAACTATTTTTCAGAATTTTTAAATCCAAATAAATAATTAAATCTAATTAAATAATCAATTAGAATTAATTAATAACTAACTAAATTAATTAATCAATTAATATTTAAATTAATTGACTAATTAAATAATTAATTATCAACTAAAATTAATTAACTAAATAATTTGGATTTATTTTTGAATTAAAATAAATTTTCAGAATTAAAATAATGATTTTCAAAATAAAAATATGAATTTTCAGAAATTAAAAATAGGATATTTGAATTATTTTAAAACATAATTTCAGAAACATCATTTGGAAAATAGAATTGGGGAAATCTGGATCGAAACTGGGTTATTTTGGAAACAGAATCGGGTCTTGAAGAAGGTGGCCGGGTCGGGTCGAAGCCGACCGCAAACTGGGCTGAACCCAGAATCCGGCGACTTCTGCCGGACTCCGGCGAATGCTTTTGCAGGAGAAACGCACGGTTCGAGCCGATTTACAGCCCCAAACAATGACGATTTCAACCCTGAAACTCAGATATCACCACAACAGTAATCAACACTGATTCAGTCGATTTTTCCGGCAAGAATCGCCATTGAAGCCGGTGACTAAGAATTTTCGGCAAAAATACGATTTCCTTCGTTTCTCAACAAAAATCGACGTTCTATATATCAAAATCAAGATTACCATCTGTACAATCCATCTATATTATCAAAAACAACAACCACAATCTCTATAACTCGGAAAAATAAAATTAAAAACACTAAAAACCAATAATTCGTTTCTACCCAATACCGAACCAAAATTAACAAATTTATACACTAAATCGATCCTCATGATCTCAGGGATGATATACAATCAACAAAACATTCAAACAACTTCTCTAATTCAAAAACGAATTTACATAAAAATATGAAAAAAATCGAAATCAGTAAATACCCAACCTTATTCGAAGATTTGGATATGATTTTGATCGTATCGATGCAAGCTCCGCAACGGTACTAAAAACTTGATCAACAGATTCTTGGTTTGATCAAAAAGCTTGATTCTTTGAATTGGGAATTTCGAAAAGAAAAAAAATAATAATAAAGTTATACAGAAAATTGATATATATCTGTTTGCGGAATAAAACTTACTGAAAACAGGATAATTACGAGGCCTGTTTATATTTATGGAATATTGAATCGTTCTGGATCGTTTTGGATCGTTAAATTAGTTGCTTAGCCGCTAAGTAACTATATAACGATACAATCTAACACCGGATTTGGATAATTATCACAACGAAGCTTCCTACAAAATACTTTATACAAAAATAAAGTAATATTATCTCACCTTCCGAGAATTTGGATTTTTATCGATCTATAAAATGATTAACGTAACGAATATTTCACGTGGGGACTCGTACAGGTCAAACCGTAATCCGGATTGAAAAAGTCAAAATATGAAAAGTGTTCAGAATTATCAGATTAGGTTAGGAAGGAGTTTTCGGAAGAGTTTCGGGTTGTAAAAACGTAAAACGGTTGAAGTTTGACGATTCCCGGCTTTATAAAATAGTTTTTGTAATATTCAGAAAATAATTAATAAATCCATAAATCATTATAAAATCATCTAACCGTCCAAAAATTACCAGAAAATATCACAATTATCTATATTTTATTCTGAACATATAAAATTCAAATATTCAAATAATGTCACCTATAAACACCCAAATATCAATTCCAATCATCAGCTAATTCACCAAAATTCACATAAAAATCACATAAACAAATCCAAATAATTATAATAATAATATTTAAAAATATGGGATATTACAATCTACCCCCCTTATAAGGATTCCGTCCTCGGAATCAGCAGAAGAAAGCACTAAGGGTTTTCTAACCAACTTTCCATTTCCAAATAACCTCAATTTTCCATAATCTCAAACAAATCTTGTATTCCTTGTATTATAAAACTTTTAGAGGAGCTTCAATGTGTACCACTGTTCCGTCTACATCCTTTGACCAATTCCTCAATAGAATCACTTTTACTGATCGCGAGAAAGAAGAATAGAGAAAAAGATCGAGGGAAGAAAAGAAAGAGAGAGAAAGAGAAATAAAGAAACAGATTGACTTCGCTATACACCACTAATATTATAACCGCATCGCAATCCACTGTTGCTCTTGATAATCCCATCACATAACCCTGCTTTGACTTGACCAGGATAACTCAGCTTAACTTGATTGGCATACCTTCGAATGTTTGGATTGATAAAATCATGGAATTTCAAAAAGAAAAGAATCTGATGCCATAACGGGACCAAAATCTGAATTTGAGAAAAAGTATTGTTGAAATAAGAGAATAACTGAGAGATCAATATGATCAAACGAACTTGGTATTGCGTGCCCAAATTAAGACACTACTAAAGGTTGTTAACCTTCATGTATTCACAACACACACAAGTGATGGCGTCCCATCCAACCCCTATCACACAGACAGGTATACCTTGTGTCCCCTACAGTTAGGGTTGTTCATCTCAGTCAGAATAAAAGAATATCAACGGAATTGAAAATCAAATGAATAAAACTGAAAAGATTTCAAAGATGATATTTCTGAAGGAAATGAAATCCAGAGAACAAAAATTCTGACACCAAATGAGCAAGTGGTGTCACATTACCAAGAAACTATCCACCAAATAAGAAAAGTGGAATTAATTATCATAACTTGACAGAGCTATCAAAACCTGAAAAATAGGCTTCATGACAGCCTCTGGCACATTTAAAACATAATTATGATTGAAAATGAGTGTTAGGGAATATATCCTCTAACAATTACTTCTTTTGAGAGATGTCAAAAGGAATTATAGAAAGAGAAGGTATTGCCAAAGTCTTAATATTTATCTTCAATTTGAACTCTCCAGTTGAATCGTCACCCACTTCTAAACACTTCTTCACGTTCCAAAGATATCGATAATCTCCATCGTCGTCGAACTGTAGTAGCCTTGGAAGATTCCACCATAGAAGTTTGCAGCTTCCCGGAGTTCCATCCAGCTCAACACAACCATCTCGAACGAACGCGCCTATCTTAACTTACTCGTTGGCACTATATCCGATAGTCCAACAAGAACTCGATATGAGCTCAAACGTCCTCACATAGCTATACACACTCCTACACACTCTCGTTTCTAGTCTACTATAACCTCAGCTCTGATACCAACCTGTAACGCCCCCAAATCCGGGGTCAGAGGATTTGGTCGTCACTATAAAACTTCAATCCAAATTAACCTGTTAAATCAATAAATAAATGCCAGCGGAAGATAATTATCATAAATGACCCCAACAAATCCAAGATCTTTTAAGGTTACAGTTCTAGAAACAAGAATTCCAAATTCCATCAATAATTTTTTTCATTTTCTTTTAAAACGCTTTTCAATAAATTCCAACTCAAACTAATTTCGAAGTTATACTAGGCCCAAATAAAATACACAACTATAATATAATATAATATAAACAACTTTACACAATAAAACTTACACTAGCCCACAAACCCTGGATCAACCACCTTCCAAGAGCTTCTTCTTTGCTTCCTCAAATTATGCAGCTAAACATCGCAAGCTAATCCTCACTAGAGGTTAAATTTGAAAACAGGCAAGTATGAGCGAAAGAAATGCTCAGCAAGATCATTATAGCGAATATAGGGTCGTTTTGATATAAAACTGACATCTGCATTAGAGCAGAACATTTAAAATCATAATTACCGAATTATAAAATTTTAGTTGAGGAATCCCAGAATTGATTCCTTAATCGTATTCAAAACCATTTTGATATTTTTGAGCAAAATGCTTCAGCAATACTTTGAATCTTGACGAGGATAAAACTTGTAAAACAGTGTTTACGAAAATATCGTAAACAACAATAACATGAAACAATGATTATAGATTGAATCATAAACTTTACTCAAAACCGAACTCTTGAAATTAATACTTATTTTGTTATCATATCAAATTAGATATCACTACGAACTTTGATGCTCACAACATCCATACTGAAGTCAACATCAATCATCTATACTAATACCACCTTTGATATTTAACAACAACGTAAGTATCAGCATAATTCAGAATCTGAATCAAAACTGCATTTCACCATTATTCCAAAACAGAAACAGTTGGTAAATCATTTATGCTATGATTATCAAAATAATAAAGAATTTTAGATATTTATTTAGATTGGAACCAATTATGCATTATGCTGTTCCTGATGATCAGTCACGAAACAACACCGATATGCCGCAGACATACCGTAAATATAGGTACTACCCGTATCCCGAAGACATACGGTACCTATAGGGCGCCAGAAAAGGCATAACAAGCCTTGTAAGATATTACACTTCCGTATAATAGCTCATGCTGGACCGGTGCCTCGACCTCTTACGCAACCAGTAACCATCCAATCTTAAAACATTTTATTGAAAAAGGGGTCATAATATTCGACACCCGAAATAATTTTATTCCCTCATTCACTTGGGCAGGAATACTTGCAACAAAATCATTTTTCTCAAAACCCAAAACATTTGTAAATCTATTCTGAACATAGAATAGCAGAAGAGTGCTTGTATAAACAGAATTATTTAATTCAGCGATATGTAAAACATTTATCTATCTTGAACTGAATAGGGAAAACAATACTTGCATGATAAGATTCAAAATAAATATCACTTGAACAATAAGTGATGATAGAAATACTTGTCTTTGGGTTTTAGCAGTTAGTCACACTCGCAAAGACGCATTTATTATGACATTCTGTCTCAAAATATCACCGTCCTTCTTTTCAACACTTTACTGATATGTTGCTCCTGTGATTGCTAGAAGCCAGATATCCAATTCTATTCCATCTCACTCTTTATCCAACATCTTGTCCTGATCAACTCGAATGATCCGCATCTATAATTAAAATATATAACTTTAATTGTCTAAACGATAATCACTCGACGAACTGCGCGTCAAAAGCCTATCATCTACCCATACGATAGCCAACACATAAATATAACAGACAAACACAGGACCCTTGATCCACATATGCACATAATTCACATAGCATATAAGCACATAACTCATATATGACATAATTCATATCACATATGACTCGGCTCGTCCAAACATTCGACTCGGTATGTTTAAAACTGAAATCGGGTCAATAACATGATTTATCGATCAATAATCGACTCAGAATAACTTGTAAAATAAGCGAAATTTTGAAACAAAAAGGATTTGGGCCTCGAAAGTATTTTTAATGAAAGCGGAATATTTTTCTAAGTCTAGAGGCGTTCGTTTCGTATTAAACGGACGAAAGGTTGATTTAATATGAATTTTTGAACATTTTTCGGAATTAAAAACGATCTCCAAATCATTTAGTAATAAAATAATAGGGTTCAAACACCCTAAAATAATTTTATAAGAATTATCGAGCTTGGAAAATAATTTAAAATAATATTTTAAAGCTCGAAACTATTTTTCAGAATTTTTAAATCCAAATAAATAATTAAATCTAATTAAATAATGAATTAGAATTAATTAATAACTAATTAAATTAATTAATCAATTAATATTTAAATTAATTGACTAATTAAATAATTAATTATCAACTAAAATTAATTAACTAAATAATTTGGATTTATTTTTGAATTAAAATAAATTTTCAGAATTAAAATAATGAATTTCAAAATAAAAATATGAATTTTCAGAAATTAAAAATAGGATATTTGAATTATTTTAAAACATAATTTCAGAAACATCATTTGGAAAATAGAATTGGGGAAATCTGGATCGAAACCGGGTTATTTTGGAAACAGAATCGGGTCTTGAAGAAGGTGGCCGGGTCGGGTCGAAGCCGACCGGAAACTGGGCTGAACCCAGAATCCGGCGACTTCTGCCGGACTCCGGCGAATGCTTTTGCAGGCGAAACACACGGTTCGAGCCGATTTACAGCCCCAAACAACGACGATTTTAACCCTGAGACTCAGATATCACCACAACAGTAATCAACACTGATTCAGTCGATTTTTCCGGCAAGAATCGCCATTGAAGCCGGTGACCAAGAATTTCCGGAAAAAATACGATTTCCTTCGTTTCTCAACAAAAATCGACGTTCTATATATCAAAATCAAGATTACCATCTGTACAATCCATCTATATTATCAAAAACAACAACCACAATCTCTATAACTCGGAAAAATAAAATTAAAAACACTAAAAACCAATAATTCATTTCTACCCAATACCGAACCAAAATTAACAAATTTATACACTAAATCGATCCTCATGATCTCAGGGATGATATACAATCAACAAAACATTCAAACAACTTCTCTAATTCAAAAACGAATTTACATAAAAATATGAAAAAAATCGAAATCAGTAAATACCCAACCTTATTCGAAGATTTGGATATGGTTTTGATCGTATCGATGCAAGCTCCGCAACGGTACTAAAAACTTGATCAACGGATTCTTGGTTTGATAAAAAAGCTTGATTCTTTGAATTGGGAATATCGAAAAGAAAAAAAATAATAATAAAGTTATACAGAAAATTGATATATATCTGTTTGTGGAATAAAACTTACTGAAAACAGGATAATTATGAGGCCTATTTATATTTATGGAATATTGAATCATTCTGGATCATTTTGGATCGTTAAATTAGTTGCTTAGCCGCTAAGTAACTATATAACGAGACAATCTAACACCAGATTTGGATAATTATCACAACGAAGCTTGCTACAAAATACTTTATACAAAAATAAAGTAATATTATCTCACCGTCCGAAAATTCGGATATTTATCGATCTATAAAATGATTAGCGTAACGAATATTTCACGTCGGGACTCGTACAGGTCAAACCGTAATCCGGATTGAAAAAGTCAGAACATGAAAAGTGTTCAGAATTATCAGATTAGGTTAGGAAGGAGTTTTCGGAAGAGTTTCGGGTTGTAAAAACGTAAAATGGTTGAAGTTTGAAGATTCCCGGCTTTATAAAATAGTTTTTGTAATATTCAGAAAATAATTAATAAATCCATAAATCATTATAAAATCATCCAACCGTCCAAAAATTACCAGAAAATATCACAATTATCTATATTTTATTCTGGACATATAAAATTCAAATATTCAAATAATGTCACCTATAAACACCCAAATATCAATTCCAATTATCAGCTAATTCACCAAAATTCACATAAAAATCAGATAAACAAATCCAAATAATTATAATAATAATATTTAAAAATATGGGATATTACATTTACCCTTGCCTTTCCTTGAGGTAGCTGCCTTGGGGGATTCTTCTTTAGCCTTAAGAGCAACTGTCCTTGACTTTTGGCCTTTCCTCTTGCTTCTTTGTTCCATCTCAAGTTCATGAGTCTTGAGCATCCCATAAATTTCATCAAGAGTCGTTTCATCAAGATTATAGTTGTCTCTTATTGTTGTTGCCTTCAAATCCCAGCTTTCAGGAAGAGCCAACAGGAATTTAAGGTTTGAATCTTCAAGATCATACTCCTTATCAACCAGTGACAAATCATTCAAGAGTTTGACAAATCTATCATATAAATCAGTCAATGACTCATTAGCCGTTGATTCAAAGTGTTCATACTCTTGAGTGAGTATGGTCTTCCTGTTCTTCCTAATCGTATCAGTTCCCTGACATCTTGTTTCCAAGGCATCCCATATCTCCTTTGCAGTCTTGCAGTTTATTACCCTGTTTGACATTACATTATCAATGGCACTATGCAGTAAGTGTCGTACCTTAGCATCCTTAGCAATTGATGCGATATCTTCAGCAGTGTAGTCACTCTTCTCCTTTGGTACTGACTTTGCTGCTTCACCTGCAACTGCAACAGCGAGCTTAGTTGGTTTGTGATGCCCTTCCTTGATTCTATCAAGATATTCTGGATCTGTAGCTTCCGGAAACATAGTCATCCTCACCTTCCATATGGGATATTCAGATGGTCTCAATATGGGAACTCTAATAGCCTAATATCGGCTATGGATTTGTGTCTTTGGAGGTTCTTCAGTTTTGGTGGGCTTAGTTGGAGTTTCTACTTCAGACATGATTGTTTTTGGATCTTAAACTGTTTGTATGTTAACAGATAGGCTCTGATATCGCTTGTTAGGTCACACACACTATAGAGGGTGGTGAATACAGTGTATAGGACAATCAAATCGAATTCTAATTACAAAAGTAACTGAAAACAGACTTTATGCAAAGTAATAAATTATGTTATAGTATGGAACTTTCCTCTCTCAATGATGAATAAATATCACGAGAGCTGCTAGGGTTACAATGAATAATCTTCTCGATAATGATAACACTTATAATATAAACCCTATGTCTGTGTTTATATACTACACAGTTACAAGATAATTGCTAATTGATATGGAATATAATTCTGCTTCCTAAAATATATCAATCAGATATCTTTTCTTCTAAGTATTCTATTCTTCATAGAATTCCTTCTTCATGCATATCTCTTCTTACGTTTGTCTTGATCTTCTTTTCCTTTCAATCAGCCGCCTTCCTTATCTGAACGTTTCCTTTAAGTCCTGATATTATCTTCTAATAAATATCTCCTGAACCTTAAGTACTGATGACTTAAGTTCTGACTTCAGTATAAGTGCTGATTTCAGTTAAGTACTGATTTGTCCTGTTTAAGTAAGATCTGAAAACTAAACATAAATCATATTAGACATGACATTATCAAATATATCTAACAATATAATTTTTAAAAACCTAATAATTTTTAAATCATTATTTAACTTAATTATAAATAATTACATTTTATTTACTTAGTTATAGATAAAATTTATCAATTATTGAATTAATTAATTAGTTAAATCCATAAATAAATAATACAAATAATTAAATCAAATTTAGATTTTTAAAAATAATAAAATAAATAAAATTTTGGAACTTAAAATAATTCAGTTAATTATTAAACATAACTAACTACATTAATTTTAAATTAGAAATCATTTTTAAAAATTAAAAGAATTGAATTTTGAATTAAAAATTAAAAAATATTTGATTTTTGAATTAGTTTTAAAAGAAAATCTGTAGAAACAGATTTATAAAATTGAAATAGGGGAAAAGACGATTGAAAGCGGGTCTGAATTAAAACCCGTGGTTAAAAATTCGGGTCGGGTGGAGTTCCCGGGTGGCCGGAGAAGACCACCGGAATCGGTGGAAGGTTCACCCGAATCTGGGTTTGCCCTAGAAACCAGCAGCCTCGCTGGAACCGGCGAGTCTCCGATCAGGCCCCAAATCACTGCGGTTTTCTGCGGTTTTTGATCCAATAACTTGCAAATCAGTCTAGCTACTTCATTAACATGACAACATCAACACAACTTCCTGGAAACTCAATTTCCGGCTAAACCAACGAAGAACACCTGCAAGTTCGGGTCGAAAACCAACCTCAATCATTTCTCAATCAAAATTAATGAGTTATATACCAAATCAATGCTTATTTCATATAAAAACTATTCATGGCATCCTAATCATGTAACAATTAACATGTAACTCAGAAAATCGAAATTAAAATTATTCAAAACCATATAGCTCGACTTAATACCTCCAGGGGTTATATTTACTAATTCAACTTCAAATTCAATAATAAAGCTTATTTAAGCATCAAAACCATTAAACGATTCGTAAATCAAAAACCCCCAATTTTGAACATAAGCCCTAAAATTGAATTTTTAAAATTATTGATCTGAGGTACCTTTTGATGGTATAAACTTGTAGAGCTCCTCGAGAGCTTCGATTTGGTTACAAACACGACCTAATTTAGTTTCCAGATCAGGCCAAAATCATGCTTTGATTCTCAAGAACATTGAAGAACGAATTTCAGGGAATTTTCTGATTTTTACTTAATAAAATAATAATTAAATAATAAGTAAATGGTATTTATAATTATATAGAAAAATAATACTCGTTGGATCGTATTGGATCGAAAAAAAGGTTACTTTGGAAAACGATCCAATTTGATACCTGTTTTGGATAATTATCAAAATCGGGCTTTTATAAAAGACTTTATACGAAAATAATCTAATATTATCCTTTCTTTTGAGAATACGAGTTTTGTTGATTTATCGAAATGATTATCGTATCGAAAATTTTACATTGGGCCGCGCACGGGTCAGATCGTAATCCGGATCGAAAAAGTCAAAACACGGAAAATCTCCGGAATTATCAGATTAGTTTAGGAAGGAATTTTTGGAAAAGTTTCGGGTTGTAAAAATTTAAAAAAATGGTTGAAGTTGGACGATTCCCGGCTTTATAGAATAGTTTCGTAATTATTCATAAAATAATTAATAAATTCATAAATCATTATAAAATAATATAACATTCCAAAAATTACCAGGAAAATACCTTAATTATCTATATTTTCTTTTGGAATTATCAAAATTAACATGCTCACATTTTATTATATACAAACATCCAAATATTATTATCAATCATCAGATAATTCATCAAAAATTCTCATTATAATCACATAATAATGATTTATTGACAAAGATAATTTTAAGCAATGTCCCGGATGTTACAGCAGATGCCGAGCTATGCTAAGTTCATGAAGGGTTTTCTATCTCGGAAGTTGAAGCTTGAGGAGTCAGAAACCATTGCTCTAACGGAAGAGTGCAGTGCGGTGTTGCAACAGAAACTGCCTCCTAAACTTAAAGATCCAGGAAGCTTCACGATATCATGCACCATTGGCGAGTTATCTTTCGACAAGTGTTTGTGTGACTTGGGAGCTAGCATCAATCTGATGTCATTGTCTATCTTCAGGAAACTTGTTCTGCCTGATCCAAAACCTACAAACATGTCCTTACAACTGGCTATTCAATCCATCACTTATCTGCGAGGTATAGTGCAGGATGTCTTGGTTAAGGTGGATAAACTCATCTTTCCTTTTGATTTTGTCATCCTAGACTTTGAGGAGGATAAGAAGATTCTTATTATCTTGGGAAGACCATTCTTAGGTACATGCCAAATTTTGATCGATGTGCAAAAGGGAGAACTTACAATAAGGGTTCAGCATCGGGATGTCACTTTTAATATCTTCAACGCAATGAAATTCCCCACATATGAAGATGAGTGCTATAAACTAGAGCTGGTCCACTCTGTAGTGAATTCGGAGCTTGATCAATTGCTAAGGCCGGATACCTTGGAGAGAGCCTTAATAGGGAAATCTGATAGTGAAGACGAAAAAGGGGTTGAGCAACTTCAGTTTTTGAATGCATCTTCGTAGAAGAGGAAGTTAGATTTGCCATTCGAGTCTCTTGGATTAGCAGAGCTGAAAAATTCTTAGGAGCGTCTTAAATTATCTATTGAAGAAGCTCCCACACTTGAGCTCAAACCATTTCCTGATCACTGGAGGTATGCTTTTTTAGGTGATGCATCTACTTTACCTGTTATTATTGCATCTGACCTTTCAGGTAGTGATGAAGACAAGCTCTTGCGAATTTTGAGAGAGTTTAAATCAACAATCGGGTGGACTATAGCAGACATCAAGGGAATCAGACCTTCTTATTATATGCATTAAATTCTGCTTGAGGAAGGAAGTAAACCTATCGTTGAACATGAGAGAAGACTTAATCCTATCATGAAAAAAGTAGTGAAGAAAGAAATTCTTAAATGGCTGGACGTAGGGATCACCTATCCTATTTCAGACAGTTCGTGGGTGAGCCCGGTGTAGTGTGTGCCCAAGAAAGGAGGCATTACGGTCGTGGCTAATTAGAAGAATGAGCTCATCCCTACTCGGATAGTCACAGGGTGGAGAGTATGCATGGATTATCGGAAGGTGAATAAAGCCATCGGGAAGGACCATTTTCTGCTTCCAATCATCGATCAAATGTTTGACCGGTTGGCTGGTCATGAGTATTATTGCCTTCTGGATGGGTACTCAGGCTATAATCAGATTTGCATTTCCCCAGAAGATTAGGAGAAGACCACATTTACTTGTCCTTTTGGCACTTTCACTTTCCGCCGAGTTTCTTTCAGGCTCTGTGGAGCACCTGCTACTTTTTAGAGATGCATGATGGCCATATTCTCTGAAATGATTGGTATTAATGTGGAGGTGTTCATGGATGACTTTTATGTTTTCATGTCTTCTTATGATGAGTGTTTATATAATCTAGGCTTGGTGTTGAAAAGGTGTGTTGAGACCAATTTGGTGCTTAATTAGGAAAAATGTCACTTCAGGGTGCAACAGGGTATCATTCCAGGGCATAAGGTATCTAGCAAAGGGCTGGAAGTGGATAAGGCAAAAGTGGGGGTTATTGAAAATATTCCTCCACCAATCTCAGTTAAAGGAATCCGCAGTTTTCTTGGTCATGCGGGTTTTTATCGGTGATTCATTAAAGACTTCTCCAAAATCTCTAAACCCTTGTGCAATCTATTGGAGAAGGATGTTCTTTCAAATTTGATAAAGAATGTTTAGCTGCTTTCAAGAGTTGAAAAAGAATTTGACTACAACACCTGTTATTACTGCACCTGATTGGGATGAGCCCTTCGAGATGATGTGTGATGCTAGAGACTTTGCAGTTGAAGTTGTTCTTGGTCTGAGAAAGAAAACATTTTCCATGTGGTTTATTATGCTAGAAAAACCCTTAATGGTGCTCAGCTGAATTACACTACTACGGAGAAGGAGCTTTTGGCAATTATCTACGGGTTCAAGAAATTCAGATCTTACTTGCTTGGGACAAAAGTGACAGTTTACATTGATCATGCTGCTATTAGATATCTGGTCTTGAAGAAAGATTCAAAACCTCGATTGATTCAATGGATTCTCTTGCTTCAGGAATTCGAGTTGGAAATCAAAGACAGGAAAGGTATAGAAAATCAGGTAGCAGATCATTTATCACGTTTGGAAGATTAAGGTAAAGCTTCACAAGATAATACGTTAATCAATGAAACTTTTCCTGATAAGCAACTTTTTGGGGTGTAAGAAGAAGAACCATGATTTGCAGATATTGTGAACTATCTTGTGAGTAATGTTATTCCCTCAGAATTTTCTTTTGCTCAAAGAAAAAAGTTTTTACCACCCGAGGAGGGTGATCCTTCCGACAGCTAGGCATGCTCTTTCTATCCTTATTATTTCCTTCAATGGGGTCATTGACTATTTAATTTTTGGAGTGGTAATTTAAGGATTAGTAGTAGTAGAGTCGTATTCATATAGGAATCATAATGCATGTTAGTGGTAGTTCATTCATAACTTTGCATAATTGTTCATATAGGCCATAGTTGTTTGCATAATTGTTCATGCTCATTATGTGAGTCCATTTAGTTGCATTTTCATAGCATATAGCATGATCTCATAGGATGAGCTATTTCTGGTTGGTAGGTTAATGTTAATTTGAGTGTGGTAATGTTGAATAGAGGGATGATTAAGTTCTTATTAATTGACTTGCATGTCTAGAAGCACAATTTTTTCACAAATCTCTTCGGTTCCTTTTGGACTAGATCAGGATCATACTTTTTTGGTTGTTGGAATTTGATCGCTTGTTTACATTTAGAATGTTTTCTACTCACCTAATGACTAAGGAACACTGAAGTATAAACTGGGGGAAACCATGGATTTCATTGCTAGTTGTTAATAAAAGTTAGGCGTCAAAATGCTAGTAGCCCCTCATATATTATGAGTAGTCTAGGGATGGATTAGATGGAGTGAAACACACTCATTCCAAATCATTGAAAAAAAGGAGAAAAAAATTATGTAGTATATGATTATGCAGAATTGGCCACGAGTGAGCTCTTTAATACTCGAGCAATTAATTTCTAGGAGATTTTGTGCTTAGTGACCTAAGGCTTGTTCAGTCTGGGTTCCTCTAACCTAACGCTCGCAACATGGGTATTATTGCATAAGTCTTTCGGGGCCTCATCCATTGAATGGTCAAATAAACATGTGTTGATGTGTTCAGTGTTATAGCATGAATCCTTGTCTAACTCTAGTGATAATGAAGGTGTTTTGGAGTCATGTTATGTTTAGCATTAATTGTACTTATAAGCTTGTGATTGTTTTGGCGAAGAATAAGATATGGTTTTGATCTAGTATTGGGAGTATATCTGATAAGCATAGCACACACTCACGTTTCTGGCTTGTAAGTTAATATATGGGACGTAGTCGAGCTCTGTTTAAAGTTATCGCATTCTTAGAGACACTGAATTATTAATTTGGTTATGGTTATTCCGAGGGGATCTTCGCTTTATGATTTAGTTGTATTCATGCATTAGTAGTAGTAGTTGTCGAGTCTGTTTATGCTTGAGGACAAGCATCGATTTAAGTTTGGGGGTGTGATAAGTGGATTTTATATTCATTTAAAACGCTTCATATCGGCTTAAGTATATGGTGTTTTTAATGCATTTTGTGTTGAGTCTATGCAGGGCTTTAGTTGGAGGCAGGAACAGACTTCTATATGCTTTTATGGTGATAAGAGATCAGGAAATTAAGCACGAGCTCTTGCAAGAAGATCAGAACGAGAAATATGAAAACTGCAGAATTTTTCCAGTAGCTAGGCACGCCCGCGCTTGACCTAGGCCCGCCCGCACCCTATTTTCCCGTAGCAGAGAGCGCCCGCGCTAGGTTGGGAAGACATAATCCTGTTTTTAGTATGTTTGGATATTCTGAGCGACCAAGTCAACCGAGAGCATATATGTGACGGACCCACACTACTAACTAGAAGAAATTTGCATAATATTAATTATACAGTAGAGTACTACAAAAGATAGAATATTAATGCTATAACCCTTAACCACAATCCCCGAATACACAAGAATGAGTTTGAACAACATCTAACATCTTTATTACTACAGAGCAGAGATATCTTAAGTAAAATTTCTACCAAATTTTAAACTCAAAGTTTATAATCCTTAGGGAACTACTAGTTCCCTACATGCTCTAACATCTGACGGTAGGCATACCCCGAGTCCCCAAAAGTCTAACGCGTGGTTTGCTTGAAACGAACCATCTTCGGGTTTCACTGAAGGGATAACATCAATAACAATATTAATGAGCAAAACGCTCAGCAAGTGAATAACAGTGAATAACAATGCATCATATACTCATTAAAATGATAACAGAAGATAACCGACAATAAGATATCTCAAATAAAAGATCAAGTTTTTAGTAAGTGAATGGAATTGGAAATCACATAACGCTATGAGCAATGAGGGGTGATCAACCCACATCAAAACTCCGAACCACATAACTAGTGATTCACAACTATTGAGGATTCTCGACACACATTGGCCAAATAAAACCATCAGGCTCCCTGCTACTGATGTTTTTAACAATGACTAGCGCCTCAGTCTTACCAGAACATACCATCCAATTCCTTTTGATCAATTCATTTTAATTTCAAAGTTGATCAATGACAAGATAACAAGGGTTGGTATTGTCAATGATCAAGTGACAAGTTTTCAAACAGAGGGAATGTTATTAAGATCATGGTTCCTAAAAGAAATAATTCAAATTTGTGAGGGGTTTAGGGTTCTCATGATATATTAAGGGTCTTTTGTAGGGTATCCATGAGGGTATGAGGTAATATGTGATGAAACGGGGTCAATTCAAGTATGAAAGCGATTAACTAAATCAAGGTCAAATCATTGGGTGATGTCGGGGTTTAATTAATCTTATTGAAACTGTAGTCATGCATTCACGGGGTAATTAATCACAGGAACATGATTATAAACATAAACTGAGAGTTCACTTGCCTGTATTATGCTTACTGAGCTCTTGAATGGAATTATCTATGGGCTCCTTTCCTGGCCTCCTACTTGAACCTATAATAAATAGTATCTTCATTACAACTCTTGCTAACTACCCTTTCGCGTATACTATAAATACATATATATACACATATACACATATATATATTATTAGGTCACACAACACTATAGAAGGGGGTTGAATACAATGTTTATTACAATCAAATTAATTTCGAACACAAGTAACAGTAAATAGATATATTCAATATAATAAACTCTGTTACAATGTAAATATTCTCTCTCAGTGATGAACAAATATCACTAAGAGCTGCTAGGTTACAATGTATGATCTTCTCGAAAATGATAACACATATAGTGTAAACCTATGTCTGTGTTTATATATTACACAATTACAAGATAACTTCTAATTGATATGGAATATAATTCTGTCTCCTAAAATATATCAATCAGATATCTTATACAAGTCTTCTTATCTTCAACTCTTTCCATGCATATCTTCTTTTATTTTAGTCTCGATCTTATATCCTGTAAATCAGCTTCCTTCCTTAACTGTAAGTCCTCCCGTACTTAAGTTCTGATATGACCTTAAGTTCAAATATCTATCTTCTGACTTCCAGTAAGTACTGATTCCAGTTAGTCATGATATTTCCTATTTGTTAAGATCTGAAAACTAAACATGAAACATATTAGACATGACATCTCAAATATATCTAACAATCTCCCCCAACTTGTAAATTATGCAAAAATATACAAGTTAATAGATTTGATGATGTCAAAAATATTTAAGTTCAAATGCAATAAGAGTTTAATAAGACTATTAACTACAACTTACAGTCCTTGTAGCTTTACGAATATCACTGGATCAATCTAAATCCATAAATGATTCTTAACAAAATCTTTTACCAGCTTATCTTCAGCTTTTCTCAGAACTTCAACTAACTGTGCTTTGACCTGCATCAGTTCTTCATCTTTACTGTCACCAATTTGATAAATGGTTGTTCTGAGAGCTTGAATTGATGTTCTTTCAAGTCCATCACCAAGTCTGATAACTTTAGGATGTGAAGAGTTTTCATTATAACATAAGCATCTTCCTTTCAGAATAACTTCCACCTTAGCAGAGTTCTTCAGCATAGGAATTTCTCTTCCATCATCTTCAGTAATCATTGTTATTTACTGAGAAGCTTTTATACCAGAGATTCTGAAAAGATCTCTTATAGCCTTCAAAATGTATTCTGACCATCTTCTTGTAATATCAGATTTTACTTCCAGGAGATAGTGAATATGTTGAAGCTCTCTGACAGACTTCTTTAGCACATCAGTATCAGCTAGTCTGTAGGTTCTTCCATCATTGAGAAATAAGATCAATTTCTCTTTTAGATTTTCCTTATCACGAGCATCTATCATAATTTGAGCAGACAACACTTTGTCAAGGTGCTTTTATTTGATTTGTTCATATGGGTTGTCTGTCAACATGAAAGAATCTCTTAGAGTAACTTCTACTCCTGTTTGTATCTTCTCTTCATCAGAACCTAATCCAGCTCTATCTCTAGGTTGATTGGCTCTCAACCCAAATGTTGCGAGTTGATTAATCATAAGATTGGACTTTGGTTCAACTGGAGTAGCTTTCTTCTATAACAGCTTCTTCTTATCAGCAATTGTCATCTTTTTCAAATCAAATTGAGCAATGTCAGTAGTTGATGTCTTGATAGCTTGATCAGAATTTACTGTTTCTTCTAACTTGTTGTTTTTCATTCTGAACAACTTGAGCAGTGTCAGAGGTTGTTTTAGATTCTTCAGTTAACTTTCTTCTCTTCAGAATTTGAATAGTTTCATCTTCTATTAAATCATAATCATGCATTGTAGCTTGATGGACTGGAACAGAAGAACTTATCTTTTTCTGAATCTTTAAAGGTTCACCAACCTTTTCTTTTCCTTTTGACTTAGGATCAATCTTAGTTTGTGATCTAGTCTTGGACTTTGAAGCCTCAGAATTTGACTTTTCTTTGATCACAATGCCTTTTCCTTAGGCCTTGGAGGTCTCTTTGCATCAGAAGCTTTAGACTTAAGATTTGTCTTCTCAGCTGCAAATCTAGCTTCTTCCTCCTTGAGAGTTTCCAAATCCATTCCTGGATTTTGTTTCAGAAATAATCTTCTAGCTATCTCCTCATCAAGTGTCTGGATTTTAGGATCTTTGTAATAAACAGTAGTCTGCTTCCCCTTTAGCTTCAGAGTTTGTAAAAACTTCTGAGAGTCTTTAGATCCTGACTGAATCAGAATATCAGAACTTGACATTAGACTCTGCTTATCAGAACTTGACTTGTTCTGTGTAGAAGATTTGCTAACATCAAAAATTACTTTCTGTGAAGATTTTCCTTGAACTTTTCCTTGACCTTTGCTCTTATCAGAGTTTCCCTAGTCATCACCTTTGTCATCCTTCTTCTTCAGTATTTGAGTAGGTGAGCATTTGGACTTAACTACCTTCTCCCCCTTTTTAGCATCATCAGGAATTAAGAGAGAGAGAGAGAGAGAGAGAAGAAGTTCAACTGAAGATTGGATCTAATCCAATTGAGCTTTCTGAGAAGCTTGATTTTGTAGAACCTCGGTAATTTGGGCATGTTGCTTCTCTTGAATCTTCTCAATGGCTTCAATTTTCTCAAGAGTAGGTCTGATATATCTGTTCTTGTTAAGCTTGATTTGTAGATCTAGATTATCATCATTTTCCTTTAGTGTATCAACCTTATCATGAGTAATGGAATGTAGACCATGAAGACTTCTTGTACTCATAGCTGTAACCTTGAGTTGAGTCTTGAAATAAGAATTTGACAATAACTCATCAGCTTTTGACACATGCTCTGTCAGAATTTTGGTGCTTGGAATAAAATCTGATTCATTCCACTTCTTGGTCCACTCAACTCCCCTGTGAGTTTCTTCCCAAGGTACAGGAGCATCCAATTTAACAAATTTCTTGACCAATTCTTCCTTTCCCGGAATGAGAGCTGGTGTCTCAACAGAGTCATTGGCTTCAGAACTTGAGGAAGATTAATTATGTTCTGACAGCACAAGAGTGTGTGATCCAACTGGAGATTCAGGAATAACATCATTTAAATTCTGAGTATCAGAATTTATCTCCAGAGCTGGTGTAGATGGTATCTCAGCATCTAAGATTGGAGAATGAGTTGGAGATTGTTGAGCTGCTGTAGATGGAGCTTCCAGATAAAGAACAGTTGGTATATTCAGATTATGAATATCTATTTCAGAAGTTGTAGCTTGTTCTTCAGCATCATCTGTAGCTTTAATAGGAGAGACCAGAGGTGTGGACACAGTATCTTGAGCTTGAGTAGGTAATGGCAGAGCTTCAATTACCACATGTTTTGATGAGATCAGAGATTCCTGATCCCCTTCCTCAGCTTCAGTTGAATCCTCAGATATAGGCTTGGCCTTGTACCTTTCTGCCCTCATTTTCTTCAGTCTCCTTGCCAGTGAAGGAGTTGATGTCGCATCATCAGAACTTAGAGATTTCCTCTTCAAAGTATCAGAACTTTGAGCTGTAGTTTCTTTCTGAGAAGTAACATCCTCAGCTTCAACTGTCACAGGTTCGATGCATGAACCTGTGCTTCAATTGTACTTGTAACTTAGGATATGTCGATTCAAATTCAACAGTTGTTTGTCAAATCAGCACAAATTATTAGTAACCTCAACTTTAATCAAAACATTCATCAAGAAATACAGTTTAAGATGATGAAGTAAAGATTAATAGGTTTCAATGATAACATTCACATTCACATAATACGAGATAAACAGAGATTAAATCTTGCAATCAAAAGAAATTTCATTAAAATATCCAAAGAGTACATTCATGAAATTTATAGATTCCATGCAAAAGATTACAAGATAATCCTATTCTAAGATAATGAATATCAACAGCCTTAGTCCTAGAAGAAAACCTATCGACTAGTTCCTCCTGCTGCTAACAAAGAGCACTACAAGACGGATGATCCATTCTTGCTAAAGAAGAGCCTCTCTCCTTTCTTCTTCCAAACGATCAAGATACAGCTGATAGTCCATCAAAAAGAACAAGAGGTCTGTGTGAACCACTTGTGGAACAGAGTCAAGATCTCTTCAGTAATGGCGGTGACATGCCATTCCTGTTGCCAGTCATCACAACTAAACTCTACATTAAAATTTTCATAGTTCATAAACAAGTTGAAAAGAACCATTTTTATGAAGAAGAAAAATGATGAGAAGTAAAAGTGAGAGTATGAGTTTGTGTGAGAATGAAAGATGATTTGGCTGAGATGAATTGTCGGTTTAAATAGCCAATGAAATACCAAGGGACGCGATGACTGTTTAACAATAAGAGTAAAAATAATGATGCCTCGTCTCCCTAGACCGATGTGTAATAATAATAACAACCAGTAAAAAGTTAAAGCAGGAGTTAATGGGCACGGGAAATAAGTAACAATTACTGTGCACATGCAGTTTTTCAAGACAAACACATTTACCACTAACCCTTAATAATTATGACTGTTTTTATCTCATCTAAATATATATTGATTAAATATGACCGTTTTAGTTTTTACACAAATAAGTCAAGTAAAGAATAATGCCACATAAGCATCAAGGATTCCATCATGATTTAATATCAGAACTTAACTATTATCAGAACTTAACAATCATCAGAATATGGCTTATCAACTCAAAAAGTGAATATCTTTTTCTGTGATTCTTCATACAAATACTGACTTGTTTTCTTCAGAGTTTAATCATCAGAACTTGTCCTCAGAATTTATGCAAATGACACTTAACTGTTTGTCAAAACAACTTAATCACCACAGTAATTTTTATCATTCATATGAAGTGATAGTCTGTGCATTCAGCAGAATATCAGATAAAGATTAAAGTCTGATAAAATTCAGTACATCTTAGAAATAAGGCATAACTAAGAAAAGTGTTAAAATCTATCATCAATCATGAAGTCTACTATAGAACAAATTTATGCAAGAGTCCACCTCAACTGTTTGTGCTCATTTTATGCATCTTTTAAAATTCCTTTTTACAGTGGCTTCTCAGTGTAAGTGAGTCACAACTGCTTATCAGTATTTATGCTATTATCAGAGTATTTCTCCAGTAATCAGAGAATGTGAAAAGTCACCAAGAAAAATTTATTTGCTTTTCTAATGCATATTACTTAATACCATCAATGCACTTGGGTCTTCCCTTCCACATTATTTTCTCTATATCTCAAAGGAGTACCTGACTTTTCTTTTCTTTTCTTTTGATAAGTGAGGCTTATCAGCATTTAGTTCATCCTTAAGATTTACTGACATCAGAATTTGACAAATAAAAAGCAAGAATCTAGTTTATGACTTAGTAATAAGATACACAAAGTAAACTTGACTAAGCTCAATATCAGAATTTGCTTGTGTTTAGTTTCCACATAAACAACTAATTCAAACATGGGATTTCTAGTATGTTAAAGACTACTAGGTCAGCATCTAGCACAGTTATCCTCATTGGATTGAATTGTCACAGAATATTCAAAATACTTATCAGAGTATATAGATCCACATCAGATAACAATCAACATTTAATTAATTTCAATTTAAGCACAGATTATATGAAGATAAGACAATCTGTAAACACTGATCATAAAGTCTGATGCATGAGTACAAAAACTAAGCAGATTTAGAGAAAGAACCTGAAACCATTCCAAGTTCATTTACCAGTCTTGTAAAAGTAGCTTCACATAGTGGTTTTGTGAAGATATCTGCTAGTTATTGATCTGTTGGAACAAAATGTAATTCCACTGTACCTTCCATCACATGTTCCCTTATGAAATGGTACCTACTGCTGATGTGCTTTGTCATTAAGTGTTGAATTGGATTACCTGTCATAGCAATAGCACTTTGATTATCATAGTAAATAGGTATTTTTGAAAATTTTAACCCATAATCCAGTAATTGATTCTTCATCCAAAGAATCTGTGCACAACAACTTCCTGCAGCAATATATTCTGCTTCTGCAGTTGATGTGGAAGTTGACTTCTGTTTCTTGCTAAACCAAAAAACCAATCTGCCTCCAAGAAACTGACAGCTTCCACTAGTGCCTTTCTTGTCTATTTTGCATCCTGCAAAATCTGCATCTGAGTAACCTATTAGCTTAAAATCTGATTCTCTAGGATACCACAATCCTAGATCAGCTGTACCCTTGAGGTACTTGAAAATTCTTTTCACAGCTATTAAGTGAGGTTCTCTTGGATCAGCCTGAAATCTTGTACAAAGATAGGTAGCATGCATGATATCAGGTCTACTTGCAGTTAAATAGAGTAAAGAGCCAATCATACCTCTGTAGCTAGTAATATCTACTGGTGAACCAGTATCTTTATCTAACTTGGTTGCAGTGGCCATGGGAGTGGATGCAGTTGAACAATCTTGCATTCCAAATTTCTTCAGTAAATTTCTGGTGTACTTAGATTGGCAGATAAAAGTACCTTCTTCATTTTGCTTGACTTGAAGTCCCAGAAAATAGCTGAGTTCTCCCATCATACTCATTTGATATTTTGACTGCATTAGCTTTACAAACCTCTCACAGAGTTTGACATTTGTAGAACCAAATATGATATCATCAACATATATCTGTACCAAAAGTTGGTCCTTTCCATGGTTGAGGTAGAACAGTGTTTTATCAATTGTGCCTCTGTGAAATCCACTCTCCATAAGGAATTGAGCTAAAGTCTCATACCATGCTCTAGAGGCTTGCTTAAGGCCATAAAGTGCTTTTTCAAGCCTGTAGACATAATTTATAAATTTTGAATCTACAAAGCCTGGAGGTTGTTCAACATACACCTCTTCTTCCAATTCTCCATTGAGAAAAGCACTTTTTACATCCATTTGAAAGACTTTAAACTTTTTGTGAGCAGTATAAGCCAAAAAGATTCTTATGGCTTCTATTCTAGCAACTGGTGCAAATGTTTCATCATAATCAATACCCTCATGTTGAGAGTAGCCTTTAGCAACCAGCCTTGCTTTGTTTCTTGTAATTATGCTATCACTGTCAGTTTTGTTTCTGAACACCCACTTTGTGCCAACAACTGATCTGTTCTTTGGTCTCGGCACTAGGGTCCATACTTTATTTCTTTCAAATTCATTTAACTCTCCCTGTATTGCTTGCACCTAATAAACATCTTGAAGAGCTTCTTCCCCTTTTTTTGGTTCAGTCTGAGATAGAAAAGAATGATAGAGACATTCATTTGATGTTGGAGTTCTAGTTCTGACACCTGCTTCAGGATCTCCAATTCTTAAGTCAGGTGTATGTGATTTGGTCCACTTCCTTGCAGATTGAAGTTGACTTCTAGAACTGGATCCTCCCCCATGATCCATGCTGTCTTTATCAGTATTTTCTGATGCTCCCCCTGTAGTTATGCTCTCTGAGACTTCAGAATTTGAATTGGATCCTTCAGGATTTGAAGTATCAGAGTTTCCAGAATTATCAGAATTTGGCTCATCAGAACTAGATGAATCAGAACTTGAAGAGCTAGTGACAGGTTCTGATGCTTCTTGAGAGTCTTGAGATGTGGTAGGATCTTCAGCTTGCTCCCCCTAGATAGGTGCATTTTCCTTTGGAGTTGTTACCACAGATTTAATGACATCAGTACTTACAGGATTAGAGTATAAGTCATCAGAATTTACAGAATCAGAATTTAAGTCTTCATTTTCAAATCTCATCTGATTGTGAACATTGAAATCTTCAAGTCCAGTAAGCTTCTTATCATCAAAAGATACATTGATAGATTCCATGACCACCCTTGTTCTTAAATTGTAGACTCTGAAGGCTTTTGTGGAAAGTGGATATCCAACAAAAATTCCTTCATAAGCTTTTAGATCAAATTTTGACAGCTGTTCAGGATGAGTATTAAGAATAAAACAATTACATCCAAATACATGAAAGTATTTCAGATTTGGGTTCTTTTTCTTCACCATCTCATATGGTGTTTTTCCTTGCTTGTTTATGAGTGTAGCATTCTGTGTAAAACAAGCAGTCTGCACAGCTTCAGCCCAAAAATAGGTTGGCAACTTTGCTTCATCAAGCATAGTTCGTGCAGCTTCAATGAGAATCCTGTTCTTTCTTTCTACAACTCCATTTTGTTGTGGAGTTCTAGGTGTAGAAAATTCCTGTTTGATTCCATGCTCTTTGCAGAACTCTTCCATGATTGAATTCTTGAACTCAGTGCCATTATCACTTCTTATAATTTTAACAGAATCTTTGACCAACTTATCCAGTTGTCTGACATGATCAATTAGAGTAGATGCAGTTTCATTCTTCTTGTGCAAGAAGTACACCCAAGTGTACCTTGTGAACTCATCCACTATAACCATAGCATATTTCTTCTTTGCAATAGACATGACATTGACTGGACCAAATAGATCAACATGCAGTAGGTGATAAGGCTCAAGAATTGATGACTCAGTATTGCTCTTGAAAAAATATTTTCTTTGTTTTGCCTTTTGACATGAATCACAAAGGCCATCAGGAGCAAATACTGATTTTGGTAGTCCTCTCATAAGATCTTTCTTTACAAGCTCATTTATGTTGTTGAAGTTTAAATGAGAGAGTGTTTTGTGCCAATTCCAGCTTTCTTCAATTGATGCCTACTTAACAGACAGATTGCAGAACCATCAGAACTTGTTGAAAGCCTGGCTTCATAAATGTTACCATGCCTGTAACCTTTCAGAACTACTTTGCCTGTAGAATTGCTTACAACTTCACAGTGTTCTTCAAAGAAATCCACATGATAACCTCTGTCACAGATTTGACTCACACTTAGCAGATTGTGTTTAAGTCTTGAGACAAGAGCTACTGTTTCAATGATGACATTCCCAAGATTAATATTCCATACCCCAGAGTTTTTCCCATATTGCCATCTCCATAAGAAACTCCTGGGGCAGCTTTCTCCATAAAGTCTGAGAGCAGGGCTTTATTTCCAGTCATATGTCCTGAACATCCACTATCCAGTACTAGGATGTTTTTCCTGTTGCCCTGCAATCACAAAGACCACTAATGGTTAGTTTTAAGGACCCAGACTTTCTTGGATCCTTTGGTCTTTTTAAGTTTGTTAGCATTTGCAGCGGATTTAATATCAGAGTTTATGCTAACATGTTGTTTATTAGAACTTATATCAGACTTTGCATCAGACTTTACACTAGAAGGAATTAAAGTAACTTTCTTCAAAGAAGGTTTGATTTGATAATAATCATAGTACAAACTATGATATTCCTTACAAGTATAAATGGAATGCCATAAACTACCACAATAAAAACAAGGATTTTATGGCTTAAACCTAACAGACTGACTCTTAACTCCTGACTTAGGAGGTAAAGAGTTTATATTCTTATTCTTCCTGCAAAAAGAAGCAAGATGGTTAGAGTTTCCACAGTTATAACATTTCTTTCTAGGAGCATTAGGAACAGGCATATAATTATTGCTTTTATTCACACCTTCCTTTCCATTCCTATTTTTTCCTAGCTGTCTTTACCTTGTTGACATTCCTTATTTCTTTCAGCTTATGCTTAAGCTGCTTCTTAGTCATTAAGCCTATGTTAACTTCAGCTGGTTTATCCTGTTCTAATTTATCAGAAGTTGACTTTTCCTTAACTTCTGCTGCAGACGCTTTTTTCTTTTCAGAATTAGACTTTACAGTTTTAGCTACAAACTTAACATGATTTACCTTTGGCTTAGCAGTCTGTTTAACAACAATAGGCTCAATTTGTTCAGTTCCTTTTTCACTTTTATCATCTCCATAACCAAAGCCCTCTTTCCAGTTGTTCTGCCGGAGTTAGTCCAAGTCATGATAATCACTTTTTCTTTTTCTAACTGAGTTTTTAGAGATTGATTCAATTTTAGCACTTCATCTCTAACATAAAAAGCATCATCTCTTTCTTCCTTTTCTAAATAGTCATTCCTTTTCTTATAAGCAAGATTTTCAGAAGTTAATCTTTCACATGTTAAAGTTTGATCTCTGTAGCTAATAAACATGGTTTTAAGATATAATCTCAACTCATTAATATCATCAGTATGAAAAGCATAAGTTGTTTGAGGTACCTTCAATTCAGCAGTTTCAGGGCTGCCATCAGCATTTGCCATTAAAGCGTAATTCACCTCATCTTCAGAATCTAAAGAGTCTGTCCAGCTTTTCTTCTTTATGACAAGTGCCTTACCTTTGTCACTCTTTCCTTTCTTGCAGTCAAGAGATATGTGGCCTCTTTCACCACAATTGTAGCATTTGACATTTGAGTTGTCTCCTCTGTCAGACTTTGCATTTTTGCCTTCATATTTTCTGAACCCTTTCTTATCAGAACTTCCACCTTTCCTGGAAAACTTCTTTCCCTTTCTGAATTTCCTGTAGGCTATCTTTGTAATGCCCTTCACCATAGCACATAATTTCATCATATCTTCATCAACATCTATTTCAAGTAAATTTTCAGTTTCCGAATCATCATTATCAGAACTTGATAATTCTGAATCGGACTTTATGATGAGAGCCTTTTCTTTGCCTTTCTTTGAAACAACCACTTTTGGGGATTCCTCCTCAGCTTTAAGAGCAACTGTCCTAGACTTTCTCCCATGCCTCTTGGTCCTTTGATCCATCTCAAGTTCATAAGTCTTGAGCATACCATAAATTTCATCAAGAGTAGTTTCATTAAGAGCATAGTTGTCTCTTATAGTAGTAGACTTCAAATCCCAACTTTCAGGAAGAGCTAAAAGGAATTTTAGATTTGAATCTTCAAGATCATATTCCTTGTCCACTAGTGACAGATCATTCAAGAGTTTGACAAACCTGTCATATAAGTCAGTTAATGACTCATCAGCTTTTGAGTCAAAGTGCTCATACTCTTGAGTGAGTATAGTCCTCCTATTCTTCTTGATTGCATCAGTTCCCTGGCATCTTGTCTCCAAAGCATCCCATATCTGCTTTGCAGTCTTGCAATGAATTACCCTATTTGACATGACATTATCAATGGTACTATACAGCAAATGCCTTACCTTTGCATCCTTGGCAATAGATGAGATATCTTCAGCTGTATACTCACTTTTCTCCTTTGGTATGGTCTTTGCTGGCTGATCTGCAACTACAACAGAGAGCTTGGTTGGCTTATGTGGTCCTTCATTAATTCTGTCAAGGTATTCTGGATCTGTAGCTTCCAGAAACATAGCCATCTTTACTTTCCATATGGGATACTCAGAAGGTCTCAGTATGGGAACCCTAATAGTTTCATATCGACTGTGGGTTTGAGTGTTTTGAGTTTCTTCTGTTTTAGTGGGTTTGGTAGGAGTTTCTGCTTCTTCAGACATGATTGTTTTGGATCTTTACTGTATGTGTGTTAACAGATAAGCTCTAATACCAATTGTTAGGTCACACAACACTCTAGAAGGGGTTGAATACAGTGTTTATTACAATCAAATTGATTTCGAACACAAGTAACAGTAAACAGATATATTCAATATAATAAACTCTGTTACAATGGAACTGTTCTCTCTCAGTGATGAACAAATATCACTAAGAGCTGTTAGGTTACAATGTATGATCTTCTCGATAATGATAACACATATAGTATAAACCTATGTCTGTGTTTATATAGTACACAGTTACAAGATAACTTCTAATTGATATGGAATATAATTCTGTCTCCTAAAATATATCAATCAGATATCATATGCAAATCTTCTTATCTTCTAACTATTTCCATGCATATCTTTTTTTGTTTTAGTCTCGATCTTCTATCCTGTAAATCAAATTCCTTCCTTAACTGTAAGTCCTCCCGCACTTAAGTTCTGATATGACCTGAAGTCTTGATATATATCTTCTGACTTCCGGTAAGTACTGATTCCAGTAAATCCTGATATTTCCTATTTATTAAGATCTGAAAACTAACCATGAAACATATTAGACATAACATCTCAAATATATCTAACATATATAATCTTAATTTCTACTTGATAGGGAATAAAATAAACCCTGATTGCGTAATTAGCATCGCATTAATTGTATTAACATTGGGCTGGCGGTTAAGCCCATTAGAGGAGGCCCATGACCCTTGATAAAAGCCCAAAAATAGCCTAGGAATATAATTGGTTAAGACCAAATACGGTCCAATAACGAAGCCCAATTGGAAAGGGCCCAAAACCCTGAATATTAATTAATTTCATAATTAATTAATAAAGGAAAAATCAGCTGTTAAGATGAGTCCCAATGAGGGTATAAATCCTTGTAGATTAGCCCCCAAGGGACCTGATAGGATAAGGAATTAGTTTCCTACTTCCTAGGACTCCAAAGTCCATTCTAATTATGAGACTTGCCCACCAAGTCTCCTAACCCAAGTCCAATTCAAGGACTCCCAATATATATAAGGGCCCTCATCCCTACAATCAGAACTATGTTTTTTAGCTTGATTCTCTAACTCATGGAGATACGTAGACATCTCATAAAGGTAGAGTTAAGCTACGAAATACGAGAGCAGCCATGAAAGGCCTTGAGCTCCCGAACCTTAATAATAAATACAACAATTAATATACCCTGAGTTTTTATCCATAACATTTGGCATCGTCTGTGGGAAAGCACAACAACAACCATGGCGAGAACACGGAGTGGAAACAACAACCTTAGAGTTACACCAGCTGCGATAACCCAAGCGATTTCATCAACAGTGGAGGTACCTCTGCATTCAACCTATGCCTCCACCCAAGGAGGAGCCCAGATAGGGGCAACTGAACCTCAACCTCAAGGGATGATTCCCCCAGCTCCATAAGGGATGAATCCCCAACTTTAATAGCTGCATACACCTGTGAATTCTCGACCCGCTGGGTATGAGTATTCAAATATTGTAACCACTAACCCCCCTTATGGGATGCCCCTTTACCCCGAGGTTAGAGGAAGTGGACATGATGGACGGAGTGAAGCACGGGGGCAAACACCCCCTATATACAAGGTTTGGCACCTATCCCGGAGGATCATGAATTTTCTGGTCCTTATACTGAGTGATATTCCGAATTTTCGGATGATGAAGTGGCTCCAAGAAGGAGATGTGCTGGCAAAGAGCCGATGCCTGATGGTAACCAACGTCCCAGGAGCACCCGAGGGATGAATCCCCAAGAAGTGCAGGAGAGAATCAGGGCTCACGAGGCTGAGATTCAAAGGCAAAAGCGTAACTTGGAAGCGACCAGGATCCTAGACCCCCACTACCACCTAGAGGGAGAAATCCTCCTCCAATCATAGACCTGGATGGTCCATCGCAAAGGAGGACTGTAGTCCCAAGAGCTAATCCAAGCAATCTTCTTCCCCTTGAAGATCCTGATGATTCTACTCTACCATTCATTGAAGAGATAATGAGTGCCCATATCTCAAAGAAGTTCAAGAGGCCCACTATCAAAGCTTATGATGGCACTGGAGATCCCGCTAACCATTTCAGAACGTTCTCTAATGCACTGTTGTTGCAGCCCATGAACGATGCAATTAAGTGTCGGGCCTTTCCTCAAACCCTGTCGGGAATGGCTCAAAGATGGTATAACCGTTTGCCTCCGAATTCTATTGGGTCTTTTAGAGAGTTAAGTCAGGCTTTTATTAAGCAGTTCATCAGTGGGAGAGTATATGAGAAAAGCTTAGCATCCCTCATGAGCATTGTGTAAGGAGCAAAAGAGTCCTTGAGAGACTATCTAAATCGTTTCACCAAGGAAGCCTTGAAGGTCCCGGATCTTGATGACAAGGTGGCTATGATAGCACTGCAGCAGGGGACTAGGGACGAGTTCTTCAAGATGTCATTGGCCAAATGCCCTCCTGAAAGCATGTTACAGCTCCAAGATAGGGCCGGGAAGTACATCAAAGTGGAAGAGAGCATGAGGAAGACAATAGCAAGTAACGAGCCCACTGGAGGCAAGAAGCTGAAAACTGATCTGGAGTATATTGCTAAGGACAAGTATCCTAGAACTGAGAAAAACACGGACTCGACCCCAAAGAAGGGAGGACCTGGGCAAAAGTTCACTGAATATGCTAAGTTGAACGCTCCTAGAAGCCAGATCTTGATGGAAATTGAGAAAGATAGAGATATTCGTTGGCCTAAACCCTTGAAGGTTGATCCTACCAAGCTAGATAAAAGCAAATATTACAGATTTCACCAGGATGTTGGTCATGACACTGATAAGTGTAGACAATTGAAAGATGAAATAGAGTTTCTTATTCGAAAAGGAAGGTTGAATAAGTACACTGGAGATGGAGGAGATAGGAATAACAATGGAAGAAGGAACTTTGATGATCATAGGAGGGACCAAGACGATAAGGGGTGAAATCCCCAGCCTAGGGGACCGGTGATAAATGGAATCTCTGGAGGACCGCGACCTCGAGGGCCTGTGATAAATACCATCTTTGGAGGACCGACTGTTGCTGGTTTATCCAAGAACTCAAGGAAAGAATATACTAGAGAAGTTATGTATATTTTTGGGGAAGCCCCGAAGATTGCCAGGACAGGAGTGACAATGGCATTTGATGATTCTGACTTGGAAGGTGTGAAATTTCCTCATGACGACCCGCTGGTCATAACACCGATAATAGGGAACATCCCGGTGAACAGAGTCCTTGTAGATAATGGTGCGTCAGTGGATATCTTACTCCATGACACCTTTTTAAGGATGGGTTATGATGATTCTCAGTTGACCCCAACTGATATGCCGATATATGGATTTGCAGGAGTGGAATTCCCCGTGGAAGGCATAATTAAGTTGCCAACAACCATAGGTCAGGAACCAATGCAAGCAACACAGATGTTAGAATTTGTGGTGGTGAAGGCTATGTGGCCTCTCTGAGGGTAGATGGAGTCGGGGGCAGGTTCTGCCTATTGAAGATCTGGATATCCGAGAGAATGATGAAAAAAGAGGAAAGCCAGCAGAAGACTTGGTTCCGGTTCCTCTAGCCCCCGAGGATCCTAAGAAAGTGACTTTCGTTGGAGCCATACTAGAGGAGCCCCTTAGAGGGAAGTTGGTGAAATTTTTGTAAGAAAATATTGATGTGTTTGCATGGTCGACAGCTGATATGCCAGGCATAGACCCAGAACTGATTACTCACGAGCTGAATTTGGATCCGAATCGGAAGACAGTGAAGCAAAAGAAAAGAAGTTTTGCTCCAGAAAGGCAAGAAGCTATAAAATAAGAAGTAGAGAAGCTTTTAGAGACTGGTTTCATCGAGGAGATACAATTTCTAGAATGGTTAGCAAACCCTGTGATGGTAAAGAAAGCTAATGGAAAATGGAGGATGTGTGTAGATTTCACCGATTTGAATGGCGCATGCCCCAAGGACTGTTTCCCATTGCCACAAATAGATACATTGATAGATGCTATCACTGGACATGAGATGTTGAGCTTCATGGATGGATTTAGTGGATACAATCAAATCAAGATGCACAATGACGACATCCCAAAGGTATCATTCATCACCGACTTTGGTGTTTATTATTATCTTGTTATGGAATTTGGTCTTAAGAATGCAGGAGCCACCTATCAAAGGTTGGTAAATAAGATTTTTAAGGATCTTATTGGAAAGACCATGGAAGTATATGTCGATGACATGTTAGTCAAGAGTCTAGTAAAGACTGACCATATAACCCATTTGAGGGAAGCTTTTATGGTCCTGAGATACTGCAAGATGATGTTAAATCCTGCAAAATGTGCTTTTGGAGTGGGATCCAGAAAGTTTTTGGGATTGATGGTCTCCAAGAGAGAAATTGAGGCCAATCCCGATAAAATAAAGGCAATCCTGGACATGGAGCCACCAAAAATTATCAAAGATGTTCAAAAGCTCACTGAAAGGGTCGCTGTATTGGGGCGATTCATCTCCAAGTCAGGGGACAAGTGCTTGTCCTTCTTCAAGTCCTTGAAGAAGGTTAAGGATTTTGTATGGAGTGAGGAAAGCCAGAAGGTATTCGAAGATTTAAAGAAATATATGGCCTAGGCCCCGCTATTAGCCAAGCCATCTTTGAATAAAGTTTTATACTTGTACTTAGCCGTTTCAGAAAATGCCTTGAGCGCTGTTGATAGGGATAAATAAATCCTGATTACATAATTAAATATTACAGTTTGGGCTACAAGGCCCAATAAGAAGATGTATGACATTTAGACCAGAAAGGTTAACATGTTGATCATGCCTGATGGACCAGATCAGGCCTGATTGAACAAAGAAGGCCCAAAAACCCTGATTATTTATTAATTTCATAATTAATAAATAATGGAGAAAAACAGCTATTAAGATAAGTCCTAGCGGGGATATAAATCCTTGTAGATTGTCCTCCAAGGAACCTCATGGGATAACGAATCAACTTCCTACTTCCTAGGACTCCTAAGTCTATCCTAATTCATAGACTTGACCACCAAGTCTCCTATACCAAATCCAATTCAAGGACTCCCACATCTATATAAGGGGCCTCACCCCACAAATCAGAACTACGTTTTAGACTTAGTCCTTGGAGGACATGAATGTCACTACGTCCTTGGTGAGCCCTCGCCGCCATAGCCTTGAGGGCAAGTATCACTAAGAACGACGTTTTTTGACTTGATCCTTGGCAATCAGCAAGGTACGTAGGCATCTTGTTAAGGCAGATTGAGTCACGAAACACAAGAGCAGTAAAATCGAGCCTTGAAGCTCACGTTCCTTAATACTAAATACAACAATTTATATTAGTTTTGAATGCACAACAACAACCATGGCGAGAACATGGAGAACAATTGGAGCCCTGGAGGAAGGAACACCATCAGGGACAACCCAGGTGATTTCGTCAACCGTGGAGATTCCTCCCCACTCAACTTATGCATCTACTCAAGGGGAAGCCCAGATAGGGGCAACTCAACCTCAGCCACAAGGGACGACTCCCCCGACTATTCAAGGTATGAATCCTCAAGTTCAACAAGTATATATACCTGTGACTTCTCGACCCGTCGGGTATGAATATTCAACTGTTGTTACTACTAACCCCCCTTATGGGATTCCCCTTTACCCCGAGGTTGGAGGAAGTGGACATGCTGGGCGAAGTGAAGCACGAGGGCAATCGCCCCCCTATATACGAGGTTTGGCTCCTATCCCCGAGGATCGGGAATTTTCTGGTCCTTATACTGAGAGAGACTCCGAATCTTCGGATGATGAAGTAGCCCCAAGAAGGAGGCGTCTTGGCAAAGAGCCGATGGCCAATGAAAGACAACGCCCTCAAAGAACCCAAGGGGCGAATCCTCAAGAAGTGCAGGAAAGGATCAGGGCTCATGAGGCTGAAATCCAAAGGCTGAGGCGTGACTTAGATGCTCACCAGGCCACCAGACCCTAGATACCCCCTAGGGGGAGAAATCCTCCTCCTGTCATAGACCTGGATGGTCCGGTACGGAGAAGGGTTGTTGTCCCAAGAACTGATCCAAGCAATCTCCTTCCCCTTGGAGATCCTGATGATCCTACTCCTCCCTTCACTGAAGAGATAATGAATGCCCATATCTCAAGGAAGTTTAAGATGCCAACTATCAAAGCCTATGATGGCACGGGAGATCCCGCTAATCATGTTAGGACATTCTCTAATGCACTGTTGTTGCAACCCGTGAATGATGCTATAAAGTGTCGGACCTTCCCTCAAACCCTGTCGGGTATGGCTCAAAGATGGTACAGTCGCTTGCCCCCAAACTCTATTGGGTCGTTCAGAGAATTAAGCCATGCTTTTATTAAGCAATTCATCAGTGGAAGAGTTCATGAGAAAAGTTCTGCATCTCTTATGAGCATTGTGCAGGGAGCAAAGGAATCCTTGAGAGATTACCTTAATCGTTTCACAAAGGAGGCTTTAAAAGTCCCAGACCTTGATGATAAGGTAGCCATAATAGCACTGCAACAAGGAACTAGGGACGAGCTCTTTAAGATGTCTTTGGCTAAACGCCCCCTGAAAGCATGTTGCAGCTCCAGGAGAGGGCAGGGAAGTATATCAAAGTTGAAGAAAGCATGAGGAAGACCGTAGTAAGTAATGAGCCCACTGGAGGCAAGAAGCGAAAAACTGATCTAGAGTATATCGCTAAGGACAAGTATCCTAGAACCGAGCAAAACCCTGATTCAACCCCCAAGAAGGGAGGACCTGGGCAAAAGTTCACTGAATATGCTAAGCTGAATGCTCCTAGAAGCCATATCTTGATGGAAATCGAAAAAGATCGAGATATTCATTGGCCTAAGCCCCTGAAGGCTGATCCTACCAAGCTAGACAAAAGCAAATATTGCAGATTTCACAAAGATGTTGGCCATGACACCGATGAGTGTAGGCAATTCAAAGACAAAATTGAGTTTCTGATTCGAAAAGGAAGATTGAACAAATATACTGGAGAAGGAGGGGATAAAAACAACAACGTGAGAAGGAACTTCGATGATCGAAAGAAAGACCAAGACGATCAGGGGTGAAACCCCCAGCCTAGAGGGCCAGTTATAAACACAATTTATGGATGGCCAAGACCTTGAGGGCCTGTGATAAACACGATCTTTGGAGGCCCAACTGCTGCTGGATTGTCCAAAAATTCTAGAAAGGCATATACTAGAGAGGTTATGCATATTGTTGGAGAAGCCCCGAAGAGGGCCAAGACAGGAGTAACATTGGATTTTGACGATTCTGACCTAGAGGGTGTAAAGTTTCCTTATGACGACCCGCTAGTTATAACACCGGTAATAGGAAATAGCCCGGTCAAGAGGGTCCTTGTGGATAACGGTGCTTCAGTGGATATCTTGCTCCATGACGCTTTTCTAAGAATGGGGTATAACGACTCCCAGTTGACACCAACCAATATGCCGATATATGGATTTGCAGGAGTGGAATGTCCTGTGGAAGGGATAATCAAGTTGCCAACCACCATAGGTCAGGGACCAAGGCAGGCAACGCATATGTTGGACTTTATAGTGGTAAAGGCTAGTTCACCTTATAATGCTATCATGGGGAGGACAGGGATACACGCCTTTAAGGAAGTCCCTTCTTCCTACCATTCAGTTATGAAGTTTCCCACCCGGAATGGGTTTGGAGAGGAGAGAGGAGATCAAAAAATGGCTAGAACCTGTTATGTGGCCTCTTTGAGGGCAGATGGAGTCGGGGGGCAGGTTCTTCCTATTGAAGATATTGATGTCCGAGAAAATGATGAGAAGAGAGGAAAGCCGGCAGAAGACTTGGTTTCCATTCCTTTAGACCCCGAGAATTCAGAGGGGATGACCTTCATTGGAGCCACATTAGGGGAGCCCCTTAGAGGGAAGTTGGTGAAATTTTTACAAGAAAATAGTGATGTGTTCGCATGGTCAGCAGCTGATATGCCAGGCATAGACCCGGAGCTGATTACTCAAAAGCTAAACGTGGATCCAAGCAGGAAGATAGTGAAACAAAAGAAAAGAAACTTTGCCCCGGAAAGACAAGAGGCTATAAAACAGGAAGTAGAAAAGCTCTTAGAGGCTGGTTTCATTGAGGAGATTCAATTTCCGGAATGGTTAGCAAACCCTGTAATGGTGAAGAAGGCTAATGGAAAGTGGAGGATGTGTATAGACTTCACTGATCTGAATGTTGCATGCCCTAAAGATTATTTTCCATTTCCAAGGATTGATACTTTGATTGATGCCACTGCTGGACATGAGATGCTGAGTTTCATGGATGGATTTAGCGGATACAACCAGATCAAGATGCATAAGGATGACATTCCAAAGGTATCATTCATCACTGACTTTGGTGTTTATTGTTATCTTGTTATGGCATTTGGTCTTAAGAATGCAGGAGCCACATATCAAAGGTTGGTAAATAAAATTTTTAAGGACCTTATTGGTAAGACTATGGAAGTCTATGTTGATGACATGTTAGTCAAGAGTCTAGCAAAGACTGATCATATAACCCATTTGAGGGAAGCTTTTGAGGTTCTGAGGTACCACAAGATGATGTTAAATCCTACAAAATGTGCTTTCGGAGTAGGATCTAGAAAAATTTTGGGATTGATGGTCTCCAAGAGGGGGATAGAGGCTAACCCCGACAAAATAAAGGCAATTCTAGACATGGAACCACCAAAAACCGTCAAGGATGTTCAGAAGCTCACAGGAAGGGTTGCTGCGCTAGGACGATTCATCTCCAAGTCAGGAGACAAGTGCCTGTCATTCTTCAAGTCACTAAAGAACATCAAGGACTTTGTATGGAATGAGGAAAACCAGAAGGCATTCGAAGAGTTAAAGAAGTATATGGTGCAGGCCCCGTTGTTGGCCAAGCCAGCTTTGAATGAAGTTTTGTTCTTGTACTTAGCTATTTCAGAGAGTGCCTTGAGCATGGTGTTGGTTCAGGAGGAACTGAAAGTCCAGAAACCCGTATACTATGTCAGCAAAATTCTGCATGGTGCCGAGTTAAATTATTCAACTATTGAGAAATTTGTTCTAGCCTTGGTAATGGCTTCGAGAAAGCTGAGTCCTTACTTTCAGGCTCATCAGATTGAGGTGCTAACAAATCAGCCCCTGAGGAATATTATTCACAGTCCCAAGGCAAGTGGGAGATTGATTAAGTGGGCAATAGAGCTGGGAGAGTTCGACCTCAAGTATAAGCCACGTACGGTAATAAAAGCCCAGGCACTAGTTGACTTCGTGGTGGAATGTACCATACCCAACCAAGAAGTCGGGGGGCAGGAAGATACCATATCTCAAGACAAGGGAGTCGATAATGGGGACAAAGAGTAGGATGATAAGGAGAAAGAATATTGGGTTCTCTATTTTGATGGAGCATCAAAAACAAATTCCAGTGGAGCAGGATTGGTTTTACAAAGCCCTGACGGGTTCTTAATTGAGTATGCTATGTAGCTAGACTTCCCAACCACAAACAATGAGGCGGAATATGAAGCCCTGATAGCTGGCCTTAGCCTAGCTGGGACACTTAAAGTCAAAAACTTAAAGGTCCGTGGAGACTCGAAGCTGATCATATCTTAGGTAAAGGGAGAATTTGAGGCAAGGGATGATACGATGGCTAAGTATGTCCGCCTAGTAAGGGCTGTGATGACCCAATTTAATGAATGCCATGTTGAGCACATTCCAAGGGAGGATTTTGTATGGAGTGAGGAAAGCCAGAAGGTATTCGAAGATTTAAAGAAATATATGGCCTAGGCCCCGCTATTAGTCAAGCCATCTTTGAATAAAGTTTTATACTTGTACTTAGCCGTTTCAGAAAATGCCTTGAGCGCTGTTGATAGGGATAAATAAATCCTGATTACATAATTAAATATTACAGTTTGGGCTACAAGGCCCAATAAGAAGATGTATGACATTTAGACCAGAAAGGTTAACATGTTGATCATGCCTGATGGACCAGATCAGGCCTGATTGAACAAAGAAGGCCCAAAAACCCTGATTATTTATTAATTTCATAATTAATAAATAATGGAGAAAAACAGCTATTAAGATAAGTCCTAGTGGGGATATAAATCCTTGTAGATTGTCCTCCAAGGAACCTCATGGGATAACGAATCAACTTCCTACTTCCTAGGACTCCTAAGTCTATCCTAATTCATAGACTTGACCACCAAGTCTCCTATACCAAATCCAATTCAAGGACTCCCACATCTATATAAGGGGCCTCACCCCACAAATCAGAACTACGTTTTAGACTTAGTCCTTGGAGGACATGAATGTCACTACGTCCTTGGTGAGCCCTCGCCGCCATAGCCTTGAGGGCAAGTATCACTAAGAACAATGTTTTTTGACTTGATCCTTGGCAATCAGCAAGGTACGTAGGCATCTTGTTAAGGCAGATTGAGTCACGAAACACAAGAGCAGTCAAATCGAGCCTTGAAGCTCACGTTCCTTAGTACTAAATACAACAATTATATATATTAGTTTTTAATTCATAACATTTGGCGCCGTCTGTGGGAATGCACAACAACAACCATGGCGAGAACACGGAGAACAATTGGAGCCCTGGAGGAAGGAACACCATCAGGGACAACCCAGGTGATTTTGTCAACCGTGGAGATTCCTCCCCACTCAACTTATGCATCTACTCAAGGGGAAGCCCAGATAGGGGCAACTCAACCTCAGCCACAAGGGACGACTCCCCCGAATATTCAAGGTATGAATCCTCAAGTTCAACAAGTATATATACCTGTGACTTCTCGACCCGTCGGGTATGAATATTCAACTGTTGTTACTACTAACCCCCCTTATGGGATGCCCCTTTACCCCGAGGTTGGAGGAAGTGGACATGCTGGGCGAAGTGAAGCACGAGGGCAATCGCCCCCCTATATACGAGGTTTGGCTCCTATCCCCGAGGATCGGGAATTTTCTGGTCCTTATACTGAGAGAGACTCCGAATCTTCGGATGATGAAGTAGCCCCAAGAAGGAGGCGTCTTGGCAAAGAGCCGATGGCCGATGAAAGACAACGCCCTCAAAGAACCCAAGGGGCGAATCCTCAAGAAGTGCAGGAAAGGATCAGGGCTCATGAGGCTGAAATCCAAAGGCTGAGACGTGACTTAGAAGCTCACCAGGCCACCAGACCCCAGATACCCCCTAGGGGGAGAAATCCTCCTCCTGTCATAGACCTGGATGGTCCGGTACGGAGAAGGGCTGTTGTCCCAAGAACTGATCCAAGCAATCTCCTTCCCCTTGGAGATCCTGATGATCCTACTCCTCCCTTCACTAAAGAGATAATGAATGCCCATATCTCAAGGAAGTTTAAGATGCCAACTATCAAAGCCTATGATGGCACGGGAGATCCCGCTAATCATGTTAGGACATTCTCTAATGCACTGTTGTTGCAACCCGTGAATGATGCTATAAAGTGTCGGGCCTTCCCTCAAACCCTGTCGAGTATGGCTCAAAGATGGTACAGTCGCTTGCCCCCAAACTCTATTGGGTCGTTCAGAGAATTAAGCCAAGCTTTAATTAAGCAATTCATCAGTGGAAGAGTTCATGAGAAAAGTTCTGCATCTCTTATGAGCATTGTGCAGGGAGCAAAGGAATCCTTGAGAGATTACCTTAATCGTTTCACAAAGGAGGCTTTAAAAGTCCCAGACCTTGATGATAAGGTAGCCATGATAGCACTGCAACAAGGAACTAGGGACGAGTTCTTTAAGATGTCTTTGGCTAAACGCCCCCTGAAAGCATGTTGCAGCTCCAGGAGAGGGCAGGGAAGTATATCGAAGTTGAAGAAAGCATGAGGAAGACCGTAGTAAGTAATGAGCCCACTGGAGGCAAGAAGCGAAAAACTGATCTGGAGTATATTGCTAAGGACAAGTATCCTAGAACCGAGCAAAACCCTGATTCAACCCCCAAGAAGGGAGGACCTGGGCAAAAGTTCACTGAATATGCTAAGCTGAATGCTCCTAGAAGCCATATCTTGATGGAAATCGAAAAAGATCGAGATATTCATTGGCCTAAGCCCCTGAAGGCTGATCCTACCAAGCTAGACAAAAGCAAATATTGCAGATTTCACAAAGATGTTGGCCATGACACCGATGAGTGTAGGCAATTCAAAGACAAAATTGAGTTTCTGATTCGAAAAGGAAGATTGAACAAATATAATGGAGAAGGAGGGGATAGAAACAACAACGTGAGAAGGAACTTCGATGATCGAAGGAAAGACCAAGATGATCAGGGGCGAAACCCCCAGCCTAGAGGGCCAGTTATAAACACAATTTATGGATGGCCAAGACCTCGAGGGCCTGTGATAAACACGATCTTTGGAGGCCCAACTGCTGCTGGATTGTCCAAAAATTCTAGAAAGGCATATACTAGAGAGGTTATGCATATTGTTAGAGAAGCCCCGAAGAGGGCCAGGACAGGAGTAACATTGGATTTTGACGATTCTGACCTAGAGGGTGTAAAGTTTCCTTATGACGACCCGCTAGTTATAACACCGGTAATAGGAAATAGCCCGGTCAAGAGGGTCCTTGTGGATAACGGTGCTTCAGTGGATATCTTGCTCCATGACGCTTTTCTAAGAATGGGGTATAACGACTCCCAGTTGACACCAACCAATATGCCGATATATGGATTTGCAGGAGTGGAATGTCCTGTGGAAGGGATAATCAAGTTGCCAACCACCATAGGTCAGGGACCAAGGCAGGCAACGCATATGTTGGACTTTATGGTGGTAAAGGCTAGTTCACCTTATAATGCTATCATGGGGAGGACAGGGATACACGCCTTTAAGGCAGTCCCTTCTTCCTACCATTCAGTTATGAAGTTTCCCACCCGGAATGGGATTGGAGAGGAGAGAGGAGATCAAAAAATGGCTAGAAGCTGTTATGTGGCCTCTTTGAGGGCAGATGGAGTCGGGGGGCAGGTTCTTCCTATTGAAGATATGGATGTCCGAGAAAATGATGAGAAGAGAGGAAAGCCGGCAGAAGACTTGGTTTCCATTCCTTTAGATCCCGAGAATTCAGAGGGGATGACCTTCATTGGAGCCACAATAGGGGAGCCCCTTAGAGGGAAGTTGGTGAAATTTTTGCAAGAAAATAGTGATGTGTTCGCATGGTCATCAGCTGATATGCCAGGCATAGACCCGGAGCTGATTACTCACAAGCTAAACGTGGATCCAAGCAGGAAGACAGTGAAACAAAAGAAAAGAAACTTTGCCCCGGAAAGACAAGAGGCTATAAAACAGGAAGTAAAAAAGCTCTTAGAGGCTGGTTTCATTGAGGAGATTCAATTTCCGGAATGGTTAGCAAACCCTGTAATGGTGAAGAAGGCTAATGGAAAGTGGAGGATGTGTATAGACTTCACTGATCTGAATGTTGCATGCCCTAAAGATTATTTTCCGTTGCCAAGGATTGATACTTTGATTGATGCCACTGCTGGACATGAGATGCTGAGTTTCATGGATGGATTTAGCGGATACAACCAGATCAAGATGCATAAGGATGACATTCCAAAGGTATCATTCATCACTGACTTTGGTGTTTATTGTTATCTTGTTATGGCATTTGGTCTTAAGAATGCAGGAGCCACCTATCAAAGGTTGGTAAATAAAATTTTTAAGGACCTTATTGGTAAGACTATGGAAGTCTATGTTGATGACATGTTAGTCAAGAGTCTAGCAAAGACTGATCATATAACCCATTTGAGGGAAGCTTTTGAGGTTCTGAGGTACCACAAGATGATGTTAAATCCTACAAAATGTGCTTTCGGAGTAGGATCTAGAAAAATTTTGGGATTGATGGTCTCCAAGAGGGGGATAGAGGCTAACCCCGACAAAATAAAGGCAATTCTAGACATGGAACCACCAAAAACCGTCAAGGATGTTCAGAAGCTCACAGGAAGGGTTGCTGCGCTAGGACGATTCATCTCCAAGTCAGGAGACAAGTGCCTGTCATTCTTCAAGGCACTAAAGAACATCAAGGACTTTGTATGGAATGAGGAAAACCAGAAGGCATTCGAAGAGTGAAAGAAGTATATGGCGCAGGCCCCGTTGTTGGCCAAGCCAGCTTTGAATGAAGTTTTGTTCTTGTACTTAGCTGTTTCAGAGAGTGCCTTGAGCACGGTGTTGGTTCAGGAGGAACTGAAAGTCCAGAAACCCGTATACTATGTCAGCAAAATTCTGCATGGTGCCGAGTTAAATTATTCAACTATTGAGAAATTTGTTCTAGCCTTGGTAATGGCTTCGAGAAAGCTGCGTCATTACTTTCAGGCTCATCAGATTGAGGTGCTAACAAATCAGCCCCTGAGGAATATCATTCACAGTCCCAAGGCAAGTGGGAGATTGATTAAGTGGGCAATAGAGCTGGGAGAGTTCGACCTCAAGTATAAGCCACGTACGGCAATAAAAGCCCAGGCACTAGTTGACTTCGTGGTGGAATGTACCATACCCAACCAAGAAGTCGGGGGGCAGGAAGATACCATATCTCAAGACAAGGGAGTCGATAATGGGGACAAAGAGAAGGATGATAAGGAGAAAGAATATTGGGTTCTCTATTTTGATGGAGCATCAAAAACAAATTCCAGTGGAGCAGGATTGGTTTTACAAAGCCCTGACGGGTTCTTAATTGAGTATGCTATGTAGCTAGACTTCCCAACCACAAACAATGAGGCGGAATATGAAGCCCTGATAGCTGGCCTTAGCCTAGCTGGGACACTTAGAGTCAAAAACTTAAAGGTCCGTGGAGACTCGAAGCTGATCATATCCTAGGTAAAGGGAGAATTTGAGGCAAGGGATGATACGATGGCTAAGTATGTCCGCCTAGTAAGGGCTGTGATGACCCAATTTAATGAATGCCATGTTGTGCACATTCCAAGGGAGGAAAATACTAAGGCAGATGCATTATCAAAGTTTGCTTCATCTGAGATAGAAGAAAGTTCAGGAAGTGTGTACTTCCGTGTTTTGAAGACACGAAGCATAGATGTTAAGCTTGTGGCTCCTATAGGCCTGGGGACGTCATGGATTGATCCCATTAAGGCTCACATTAAAACCGGTTGGTTTCCAAGCGATGCAACTGAAGCACGGAAGTTAACTGTTCGGGCACTAAGGTACACTTTGGTAGATGGGATTTTGTACAAAAGATCTTTCGTGGTTCCTTACTTAAGGTGTCTCAGGCCCGATGAGGCACGCTGGGCTCTTGAAGAAGTGCATGAAGGTATTTGTGGACAACACTTGGGGGGCAGGGCCTTGGCTCATAAGATAACTCGTCTAGGCTTTTATTGGCCAGAAATGATGGCTGATGCCAAAGAATATGTGAAGAAGTATGACCGCTGTCAGAAGCATGCACCTGTTATTAGATAACCTCCCGAGATGCTGACCTCTATCAACTCGCCCATTCCCTTTGCTATATGGGGAATGGATATTCTGGGGCCTTTCCCTATGGCTACGGCACAAAGGAAGTTTCTGATTGTAGTCATTGATTATTTCACCAAGTGGATTGAAGCCAAAGCCTTGGCCAAAATCACAACTAAGCAGGTTGCACAATTCCTGTGGGAAAATATTATGTGCCGATATGGAATTCCCCGTATCCTCGTCACTGACAATGGAACACAATTCAACAACGAGGAATTCAAGAAGTATTGTGAAGAAAATGAAATTGAGTTACGGTTCACCTCTATGGCTCACCCACAAGCCAATGGGCAAGCGGAAGTAGCAAATCGAATAATCCTGGATGGACTAAAGAAGAGGATCGAGAAGTCAAGAAATAATTGGGTGGATGAGATACTTCCCATATTATGGGCCTATAGGACTACCTGTAGCGTCACGACAGGAGCAACTCCCTTCATGTTGGCATATGGGGCAGAAGCAGTAGTTCCAGTGGAGATATCACATTCCTCTCCAAGGATTCATGCTTTCAATGCAGAAGAAAATGAAGAAGGGCAGAGGTTAGCCCTGGATCTAATCGATGAAGTGCGAGATAAGGCACATGCAAAGATAGTAGAGTATCAGAAAAAAGGCTTCATTCTACTACAACCTAAGGGTTAAAGAAAGGTTTTTCAAACAAGGTGATCTAGTCTTGAGGAAGATAGAAGCATCTGGTGTAGGACAAAAAGGGAAGCTTGCCCCGAATTGGGAAGGGCCGTATAGAGTCAAGAGTGTTCAGGGTAGAGGAACCTACAGGCTAGAGACTATGGATGGTTTTGAAGTCCCGAGAACTTGGCATGCACAAAACCTGAAGGTTTACTATGTGTACGGCAGCTGGATACGATTCTCACTTGTCAGGATGACGAGTAGGTTGAAAAGCACCTTGAAGCTTTGCTTGCTTAGGATTTATATGTTCTAGTTTTATTACGAAGGTTATTAAGACTTGTGTAAGGGACGAATCCCAAACAATTTATGAAATTCATGAGTTTTTCAAAGTATGTTTATAGCCTAACAAGTAAAAACCAAATGCATGGATACAAGCATAAAAGGTGATAAATAAAATAGATCGGATAAATATTACAAGAAGTTCGATGAATAAAGTCTCAAAAATAAGATAAAGAAAACAAGCCACGCAGGGCTGAAAAAGCTCTAAGGAGCTGAGGTACCCTCGGCATCCATATCATCGTCCTCTCCGCTCTCGCTGGATGTCTCTGTCGTCTCGGAGGAGGAGGAAGAGCTATCATCCTCAGCAGGTCTGGAAGAAGACTCGGGAGGACGAAGGAGTGGATCCTGAGGAATATGATCCGAGACAACTACTCGGGTACGAAACCTCTGTAGCAAAGCCTCGTCATCAGGGCAGACATAATCCGCCGGGTTAATATCAGGACAAGCCTCGTTCACGGTCCCAAGGGTCGTGTCCCAACCAGTCCTAAAAAACCCGGGAAAGACTGAATCATCCCTAATCCTCATGGACTGGGCAAACTCCTCCGAGTCTAGATAGTTGTCTATAGCTTTATCCTTCTCCGCCCGAAGTACCACCAGCTCAGCGTTAGACTCCCCGAGTTCTTGCTCTTTGCGCTTGAGCTTCTTCTCCAGGGTAGCATACTTCTTCTGTTGCCTCCTAATGGAATTATCGGCCTTATCAGAAGCCCGCTTCCATGACTCGGCTTGCCTCACAGCGCCTTGAAAATAGGCATTAGACTGAAACAAAGCAATCAGCAAAGTATAAGGCAAGAAAATGCTACAAGAATGAAAGATAAGTTCAAAAAAGAGGAGGCATAACGAAGCCAGAGACTGAGCTCCCATGAGCTTAATCCTCTCAAGGTCAGGGGTGGCCACCACGTCAGTAAAGTCCTTGGTAGTCACGCTATGGTAGGACCAATCCCAAGCATGCTTCGTGGAACCAACCACGGTATCCCCTCGGCGGAATCCCCAGAGAGGCTGAAAGGCGCCTGTAGCAGCAGCAGCAGGGGCAGCAGCAGTGATAGGAGCATTATGGCCCTCAGCTCCTTCAGTTGAAGCCTCCCCCATAAGCTCCTTGTGCTTTCTCAAGAAGATAGGATCTGTCGCCTTTCCCCGGGTGTCTAGGTCTGCGAGCCGAGCTTTCTTCATCCTAGCAGTCTCTTCAACAAGAGGAACATTGTCATCGTTAATCTCCTTAGCAGCTGCAAAACAAGGCAAAAAACAAAATAAGTGATGTTAATAATGCATGAAATGAAATAAAGATGATAAGGGAAGAAAAATACCCTGTTGAGAAACAGAGGATAGTCCCACGTGAATGAGGGAGAACTCCTCTAAGAGAGTCCAGCTGGTAGTAGTGTCGTTGTCCTGAGTAAGCCCATTATAAATAATAGTTTCCTCAGGAGTTAAGTGAATGGATTTGAGGCTACCATCACTGACCTTCCCGAAGGAAGATTGGAAGAGTGTGCCCCAGTCACCATTCTCCCAATGTAACCCAACGGAACTATTCCTCCAATTTTGGTTGTTATCGGGAATGGAGGCGTTGTTAAAGATATGTTTACTTTTGGGCCTTTGCTTAACATAGACCCAACCACAAATACTGGAAGAGCTATTATAGCACTGAAAGACTTTCCTAAAAACAGCTACGGAAAGGGAAAAACCCTCCCTAAAGCAGCAGACCATAAAACATAAAATGTTCCTCCAAGCGTTTGGAGGAAGCTGACACGGGTTGATTTGTAAATCAGCTAAAAGATGAGGAATAAAAGGGTGGAAAGGAAACCTAAGCCCAACATTAAGGGCATCTGTGTAAATAAAGAGAGTGTCGGGTCTCCAATGGCAAGTACGGTCACCACCAGAGACTGGAACTAATCTAAGAGGAGGAAGGACATTATAATGTGCATTTAGTTTATCGAAATCTATGTTGTGCCAAGTATTACAATGATTAAAAGAATCGAGATGTGCAGTAGAGGGATATTCATCCCCCTAGTGTTAATCATATCGATTAAAGACATATACGAAGAACGGATCTCGATATCCTTACCTCGTTTTGAAGTAGGGGCTATCTTGTCCGCCTTCTCAGAACTCTTGTCAGCCATTAGAAAAGCTGGAAAAGCCTGGAAACTTTGAAAGGAAGGAGGCTGGAAACTAAGGGAGGAAAGTTGAGAGAGGAGAAAAGTTAGAGAATTTTTAGAGATGTATGAAATGAGGAGTGAAGAGTGTGAGTAAGAACACTCCCCCCCACCTTTATATAGGAGGAAAGAGGGGGAAATGGGCCTAGAAAAGCCCATTTGGGCCCAAGTTTAGGAATCTTCTGGAAAGATCTACAAGATGCTGGAAGAATTTAGAAGATTTTCTGGAAAAATCAAGAAAATTTTGGGAAAATTCCTCAAAATTCCAGAAGCTTCTTAACTTAGAAAACAAAAGCCCAGTTAAGGGCCCAAGTGTTTAAAAAAGGCCCATGAATGAGGCCCAAATGATCTTAGGGGGTGGAAAAGAAGCCCAGTTGAAAATATTGGGCCCAAAGCATAGCCCAATGAGAAACGAGCCCAGGAAAGGGCCTATATAATTGAAGTTGGAGGCCCAGGGATAAGGCCCACTAGATTAAGGCCCAAAGATCAGCCCAGGTTTAAGGGCCCAAATCCATGTGTATAATCCTGACCTGTTCGACCAAAAAATATGAAGGATTCTTGCTCGAATGGCCTGAGGTTGAAACCTTGTCGATCAGGGGTGAAGAAATGGCCTTAAATCGACCAGGACCGGGACCAATTCGACCAGAAATTGTTAAGGATTCCTGATCGAAATCCTCGAGCCGAATTGGCGTCGACCTAGGCAACCAAAGAGAGGATAATTCGGTCAAAAGTGGAGATCCTGACCGAAAACCCTGATCGGAATAGAATCGTGACCGAAGGAAGGAAATCCTGGCCGAAATTCGACCAAGATTCCTGATCGAATGTGCCCTGCTCGAAATCCAATCGACCTCAGCAACAAAGGATGGTTAATTCGGTCAGAAAAACAAGAATCCTGACCGAAAGGGATGAAAATCCTAGTCAAAAAATTCCTAGTCGACAAAAAAAAATAATAATATAGAAAAAATCCTGGCCGAAATTCGACCAAGATTCTTCCTCGAATGGTTCCTCCTCGAAAAGCCTTCGATTAAGGCACAACAGAGGTTAATTCGACCAGGATCCTGGTCGAACAGGATTCCTGGTCAAAATCTGTATAAAAAAAAGAAAAGAAAACGAGAGAAAAAAGGAAAAAAGGGGGAAGAAAAAGAAGGAATAATTCCTGGAAAATCTAGAAAATTAAGGATAAATCCCGGAAAATTAGGGAAAATCCAGAAAATTAAGGATAAAATCCCGGAAAATTAGGGATAAATCCAGGAAATTAAGGATAAATCTCGCAAAATTAGGGAAAAATCCAGAAAATTAAGGATAAATCCCGGAAAATTAGGGAAAATCCAGGAAATTAAGGGTAAATCCTAGAAAATTAATGAAAAATCCCGGAATTAAGGGAAAAATTCCTGGAAATTAAGATAATTCCTGCATAAAAGGAAAAATCATTATAAACGTGTAGGTCGCTCCACACTTTACACAAAAACGAAACCCTGTAAGGGAATAAATGAACTTAACTTTCGCGAAATCTTATACGGTTTCCCAAAAGTTGGGGGGCAAATGATAGGGATAAATAAATCCTGATTATATAATTAAATATTACAGTTTGGGCTGCAAGGCCAAATAAGAAGATGTATGACATTCAGACCAGAAAGGTTAACATATTGATCAGGCCTGATGGACCAGATCAGGCCTGATGGAACAAAGAAGGCCCAAAAACCCTGATTATTTATTAATTTTGTAATTAATAAGTAAGGGAGAAAAACATCTATTAAGATAAGTCCTAGTGGGGATATAAATCGTTGTAGATTGGCCTCCAAGGAACCTCATGGGATAAGGAATCAGCTTCCTACTTCCTAAGACTCCTAAGTCTATCCTAATTCAAAGACTTGACCACCAAGTCTCCTATACCAAGTCCAATTCAAGGACTCCCACATCTATATAAGGGGCCTCACCCCACAAATCAGAACTATGTTTTAGACTTAGTCCTTGGAGGACATGAAAGTCACTACGTCCTTGGTGAGCCCTCGCCGCCATAGCCTTGAGGGCAAGTATCACTAAGAACTACGTTTTTTGACTTGATCATTGGCAATCAGCAAGGTACGTAGGCATCTTGTTAAGGCAGATTGAGTCACGAAACACAAGAGCAGTCAAATCGAGCCTTGAAGCTCACGTTCCTTAGTACTAAATACAGTAATTATATATATTAGTTTTTAATCCATAACAACTGTATTGGTTAATGAAGAACTTAAATCCAGAAACCCGTATACTATGTTAGAAAAATTCTGCATGGAGCTGAGTTGAGTTATTCAACTATTGAAAAGTTTGCTTTAGCCTTGGTAATGGCTTGAAGAAAGTTGCGTCCTTACTTTCAGGCTCATCAAATTGAGGTGCTAACAAATCAGCCCCTGAGAAATATTATTCATAGTCCCAAGGCTAGTGGAAGGCTGATCAAGTGGGCAATCGAGTTGGAAGAATTTGACATCAAGTATAAACCACGAACGACAATAAAAGGCCAGACATTGGCTGACTTCGTGGTGGAATGTACCATACCCCACCAAGAAGTCGGGGGGCAGGAAGATACTATACCTCAATACAAGGAAGTTGAAAAGGGGGACAAAGAAAAAGATGATAAGGAGAAGGAATATTGGGTTTTCTATTTTGATGGAGCATCAAAAATAAATTCAAATGGAGCAGGGTTAGTTATACAAAGCCCCGATGGGTTCTTGATTGGATATGCTATGAAGTTAGACTTTCCAACCACAAATAATGAGGCAGAATATGAAGCTCTGATAGCCGACATCGGCCTAGCAGGGACACTAAGAGTCAAGAACTTGAAGGTTTGTGGAGACTCGAAATTGGTCATATCCCAGGTAAATGGAGAGTTTGAGGCAATGGATGATACGATGGCTAAGTATGTCCGCCTAGTAAGAGCACTGATGACCCAATTTGATGAATTTCATGTTGAGCACATCCCAAGGGAGGAAAATGCTAAGGAAGATGCATTGTCAAAGTTTGCTTCATCTGAGATAGAGGAAAGTTCAGGAAGTGTATACTTCCACGTTCTGAAGACACAGAGCATTGATGTTAAGCTTGTAGCTCCTATAGGGCTGGGGGCGTCATGGATAGATCACATTAAGGCCCATATTCCAACCGGTTGGTTGCCAAATGACATTACTGAAGCCCGAAAGTTGGATGTTCGAGCACTGAGATACTCTTTGATCGATGGGATTTTATACAAAAGATCTTATGTGGTTCCTTACTTAAGATGTCTCAAGCCTGATGAAGCACGCTTGGCTCTTGAAGAAGTACATGAAGGTATCTGTGGGCAACACTTGGGGGGCAGAGCACTGGCTCATAAGATAACTCATTTAGGCTTCTATTGGCCGGAGATGATGGCTGATGCCAAAGAGTATATGAAGAAGTGTGATCGCTGTTAGAAACATGCACCTATTGTTCGACAGCCCCCTGAAATGCTAACCTCGATCAACTCTCCCATCCCCTTTGCCATGTGGGGAATGGATATACTTGGGCCTTTCCCCATGGCCACAGCACAAAGGTAGTTCCTGATTGTAGCCATTGATTATTTTACTAAATGGATTGAAGCCAAACTTTTGGCCAAGATCACGACTAAGAAAGTTGCATAATTCCTATGGGAAAACATCATATGTCGGTATGAAATTCCCCGCATCCTAGTCACTGATAATGGAACACGGTTCAACAATGAGGAATTCAAGAAGTATTGTGAGGAGAATGAAATTGAATTATGATTTAGCTCCATGGCTCATCCGCAAGCCAATGGGCAAGCGGAGGTGGCAAATCGAATATATTGGATGGACTAAAGAAGAGGATCGAGAAGTCAAGAAATAACTGGGTGGATGAAATACTCCCGATTCTATGGGCCTATAGGACTACTTGTAGAGTCACCACTGGAGCAACTCCCTTTATGTTAGCATATGGGGCAGAGGCGGTTGTTCCTGTGGAGATATCACATTCGTCTCCCAGAATCCAAGCTTTTAATGCTGAAGAAAAAGAGGAGGGGAAGAGATTAGCTCTGTATCTAATTGATGAAATACGGGATGAGGCACATGCAAAGATAGTGGAATATCAGAAAAAGGCTTCATTCTATTACAACCTAAGGGTTAAGGAAAGGTTCTTCAAGAAAGGAGACTTGGTTTTGAGGAAGGTAGAAGCTTCCGGTGTTGGGCAGAAAGGGAAACTTGCCCCAAATTGGGAAGGACCATATAAAGTCAAAAGTGTTCAAGGAAGAGGAACCTACAAGCTGGAGACTATGAATGGTTTTGAAGTCCCAAGAACCTGGCACGCGCAGAACCTAAAGGTTTACTATGTGTAAAAAGGTTGAGCACGATTCTCACTTGTCAAGATGACGAGTAGGTTTAAAAGCACCTTGAAGCTTTGCTTGCTTAGGATTTTTATAAATTTGATAGAAGATATATTTTAGTTTTATCAGGATTGAACCCATCTCGTGTAAGGTGTCAAAAGTACCAAGTTATAATGAAAAGCGTTCAATTTGATTAGCTTACTAAATTGATATATTGTGAAGGATAAAACCAAGCTATAAACTTGAGTTTGGAAACTTGAAAAGTTGGGCTATGATTGAATAACTAAGCAAAACAAGTGAAATAACCAAAGTCAATTACAAAGCTTGAGAATGTCTGAAGAAAAGAAAAATACATAATACAAACAAAGAAGTTAGGCCTTAGAAGGCTCAGATTCCTCAAAACGACTGTCTGAAGTCTCCTCAGACGTCTCCTGGGTCGGCCCCTCGGAAGTTTCTTCAGAAGTTTCCACATAGGTCTCCTCGGTACTACCCTCAGACGCCTTGGATGCCTTAAGGGACGCTGGTCTTGGAGGCTCTTCCACCCTATCCTTCTTTATAATAGGCTCGGCCTCTTCCTCATAAGAAGATTCCTCCTCTTCAGAGCTGGACTCAGGCTCCTTCCTCTACTGGCCTTGGCCACGACTTCCTGATGGTGCTCTGACCGAAGTTGCTGAAGTGTCATCCTTAATTTTATCAGCAAGCTTATCAGCAACGCTCCTAAGTGTTGGGACCTTTACAGGGCAAGGGAAGGGAGCTTGCTCAAGAATCTCAGGAAACTCGTCCTACATAGCCTCTACGGCAGCGTCCCAGCCTTCCTTATAGCAGACTGGGTGCAGGAGGGCATCATGCTCTACCATTAAGTCTTTGAACTCTTGCGTATCCATCCAGACATCAAAGGCTTTATCCTTCTGAGTCTTAAGGACCACAATCTCAGCTCGGGCCGTTTCCAGATCATAAGTGGAGGAGGCAAATTGGGCTTTGAGAGTCTCTATTTGCTGGTTAGCCTCTTCCAAATTCTTGTTTGTATCCTCCAAGCTAGCCTTCCAAGCCTTATCCTAGTGAATCTCCCCTTGGAAATGGACGTTCGCCTACAGGAGATAAAGAGAAAGTAGGAAATAAGAAAAATCATGTCAGAAAGCTATGGATAACAAAAGAAAAAAGACGTACCATCGCCAAGGCCTGAGCACCAAAAAGCTCATTAGCCTCCAAATCCTGTTGGAGGATAAAATCATGATAGTCTATTGGGGAAAAGGAATGCATGGACCATTCCTTGGAAAGTTTTGTATTGCCGAAAATCGAGTCCTTTCCCCGAATTCCCCAAGCAGGTTAGAAGAAAGCCCCTGGTTTCTATTTTGTATGCAAGGGTTGGCTGGGGCCTTCCTCATCTCCTTTCTTTTCCTGAAGAAGGAACTCCCGGAGGCGATCCCCAAGGCGCGGGTCCTTGAAGACCTTTCCGGCGCGCTTCATCCTGGTCGTTTCCAGGTCTTTAGGCTTGGTAGCCTCTTTGATCTTCTCAGCTACTGCAATGAATAAGTAAAGTGGATTGAGAAAATAATAAAGTAAAAAAATGGGAAAACCAAAGACAACTAGAAAAGGAAGAAAACGTACCTTTTCTAGGAACGAGAAAAGCCCACGTTCCACAAGAACGATCTCTCTGATGAGATCCCAAGAGTGTGATGTCCCATTATCCTGGGTAAGGAGGTTGAAGGCACTTGTCTCCTCCTCTGTTAAAACAATGTCGTTCAAGCTCCCGTCCACGGCTTGCCCAAAGGACGAGCGAAAGAGAGTCCCTCAGTCGTCGCCTTCCCAAAGGACATAAAGAAACTCTTTTTTCCACCCCAAGTTGTTGTCAGGGATGGATTTCCCATTCACTATATGAGGGACAGTGGGGCGCTGGTGCAAAGAAACCCAACCTCGGTTCTTGTCAGGGCTGTTCTTGAACTAAAATTTATTTCTCAATACAACGACCGAAGTAGGGACATTGTGCTTGGTACATTGCGATAAATAACAAAGAATCAACCTCCAAGAGTTTGGAGGGAGTTGGCAAGGGCTAATGCCCAAATCAGCTAGTAAAATTGGGATAGAAGGATGGAAAGGGAGTCTGATACCTGTCCTTAAGGTGTCCCTAAAGATGCATAAAGCGTATTTCTTCCATTGACAGGCCCTGTCTGCCGGACCTGCAAGAACCAACTTGAAGGGCTCCTTGATCTTGAAGAAAGTTCTCATCTTCTACAACTCCTTTGCATCCCGGAAAATGCTGACATTATCATGCGCATCCAGGTGCGCGTCGGATGGATACTCATCCCGACGGGTATTGATCATATCAATTAAAGAAGTGTACCTCGACCGAATGGGGAACTCGTTGGATTTCTTGGCCACATTCATCTTGGCCAAACGGGTCATTCTCTTATCTGCCATCTGAAAAGGGCGGAAAAGAAAACAGTTCTAGAAACAAACTTTATGCAAAGGCATACTTGATAATAAATATACAAAAGAGGGTATTTACCTGAAATGATGTCGAAGACTGGTTTGGAAAATGCTGAGACTTCAACGCTCGAAAACTCTGACCTACGGTTATAGTTTAACCTCTAAGATTTTTTAGAGAAGAAGAGAGAAAAACTTGGAAATGAGAAGTGAGAAGTGAGCAACTCCACCTACTCCTTTCTATAGGCAGAAAAAGGGAAAATGAAAGGGCAAAAAAGCCCATTAAGCTGAAGGCCCAAAGAAAGAGCCCAAATTCTAGAATTTTCTGTTATATCTTAGAAAAACTATTAAGTTCTGGAACTTTCCAGAATATCCTCAATAATTCTTAAGGCCCAAGACCAAATAGGCCCAAGATTAGGATTTGGATTTGGAAAAGTAAAGGCCCAAAAACAAGGCCCAAATCCAAATAGGATTTGGAAAAAAGACGCCCAATTTACGGTCCAAATCCAAGTTGGATTAGGAAAAGCCCAATGAAACAAATAGATAAGAATCGAGGTCGCCTTTGGTCGTGGATCCTTTTTGAATTCTTTCGAACAAGAGCCAGAAAAACATCCCTCAAAAAGACCAGGATTCAGATCGAGTTTGAGGTCGTGGATCCTGTTCGAATTCTTTCGAACAGCAGCCAGAAAATCACCCCTCAAAAAGACCAGGATTCAGGTCGAGTTTGATGTCGTGGATCCTGTTCAAATTCTTTTGAACAGGAGCCAGAAAAACACCCCTCAAAAAGACCAGGATTCAGGTCAAGTTTGAGGTCGTGGATCCTGTTCGAATTCTTTCGATTAGGAGCCAAAAAAAACACCCCTAAAAAAGACCAGGATTCAGGTCAAGTTTGAGGTCATGGAACCTGTTCGAATTCTTTCGAACATGAGCAAGAAAAACACCCATAAAAAAACCAGGATTCAGGTCGAAATCCTGGTCGTGGATCAAGCTCGAAACCTTTCGAAAAGAAAAAAAATGGGCATAAAATTCGACCAGGACTCAAGTCGTCAACTCGACTAGGATCCAGGTTGAAATCCTAGTTGAAGTTACACGAGCAGGAGTCAAATGGTGGCATAAAATTCGACCAGGACCCAAGTCGTCAATTCGACCAGGATCCAGGTCGAAATCCTGGTCGTGGATCCTAGTTGAAGTTTCGCGTACACTATAAATACATATATATATATGTACATATACACATATATATATACTCTTAATTTCTACTTGATAGGGATCAAAATAAGCCTTGATTGCGTAATTAGGATCACATTGATTGTATTAACATTGGGCTGGCAATTAAGCCCATTAGAGGAGGCCAAAGACTCTTGATAAAAGCCCAAAAATAGCCTAGGAATATAATTGGTTAAGACCAAATACGGTCCAATAACGAAGCCCAATTGGAAAGGGCCCAAAACCCTGAATATTAATTAATTTCATAATTAAATAATAAAGGAAAAATCAGCTGTTAAGATGAGTCCCAATGAGGGTATAAATCCTTGTAGATTAGCCCCCAAGGGACCTGATAGGATAAGGAATCAGTTTCCTACTTCCTAGGACTCCAAAGTCCAGTCTAATTCTGAGACTTGCCCACCAAGTCTCCTAACCCAAGTCCAATTCAAGGACTCCCAATATCTATATAAGGGGCCTCATCCCCACAATCAGAACTACGTTTTTGGCTTGATTCTCAAACTCACGGAGATACGTAGGCATCTCGTAAAGGCAGAGTTAAGCTATGAAATACGAGAGCAGCCATTAAAGGCCTTGAGCTCCCGAACCTTAGTAATGAATACATCAATTTATATACACTGAGTTTTTATCCATAACACTACTAATTATAAATAATGTATGCATCACATAAACCACATAACACATAACAAGAAATGGCATGGCAATTTTATCACTTAATTAATAATGCACATTTAGACTATATTTCCGACCTTAGTCACTTAAGAAATTAATCATATAACATATAATTATCATGACCAATACTCCTAATACTCCTTTACAGACCTCAACTCAACCTAAATTTAGTAAGGCATACTTATGCCTCACTTCAAATGACTCACAAATGCAATGCACACTATTTGACTTATCAAATGCACACCTTGGCACCAATTATGTGCCTTGGTAAAAATATGAAGTTTTACCTTGGGCCTTTGCTATATTCTGACTCCTATGACTTCTTATGAATTTAATCTAACTTTAGAAATTCGTTTGACATCAATACCTCATTTAAAAGACACACAAAAGCAATGCACCTTTCTAAAATTTCCAAAGATAACTCTAATGGTGACTCTCCGGTATTTTGGTAGAAATAAGGTATCTCCACCTTGGGCCTTCACTCGAAACTTACTCTCAAAGTTTATTAAGACTCTAAACTGGCTCCCAAAGTTGTAATGACTCAAAGGCCTCACTCAGGCCTTCCTAGGCCTTAAGTGGAAGTTGACACAAAACTGCCTTCCCTGATTTCCAAACTACCCTGATTTTACCAACTTAAAATTCATTTATCTACTTCCTTTATTGATTTTAAAGGCTTGTTAAGCTTCATAAGACTTAATTATACCTATTTAGACCAAGGCCCCATGAAGGTCTAACCTATGACATGATGATAATCAACCAAAAGTCAAGTTTACCCAAATCTGCCCTGTTCCGACTTACACTCGGATTTGTGTGTGTGCGCCTAACCAAATGCAAGTTTTTATGCAATCAAAAGCCACTCTACTCAAGTATGAACCAAGTCCCAACTCCCTTGAGCTCAGGACTAGCAAGACCTTTCTAAACCTCACCTAAAATGACCTAAACTTCTAGTAGAAAAATCTGCCCAACTAAGATCAATGAGACTCCTTCTACCTTAACTCCCTTCATTACACCAAAATCAAATAACAATCGACAATATACCAAGGAAAGCCCTAACATACAGTAATACCTACTGAATAACAACATTTAAGGCTCATTTTCAATTTATTTAGCATGAAGATCACTTTTAAAAACAAGTAAAGTAACACATCACATGGCAATCCATCACTTAGCATTTTAAAGCAACAATTCGAAGTAAACATGCATGGTAACTTCATCACACCTACTGGCCTTAAGCTCATATCATCATTTATAATCTAAACTATCATTTTATCAAAGGACACATTGCATGCAACTCACAAAAATCATGTATCAAGAGGTTAAAAGAACAACTATAATAGCAATATCATGACTTCGAGTTTTTAAGCAAAAATTTGAATTATATTATCAAAGTAATCACTTGAAATCTACTGAATATAATCACTTATCATCATGAAATACTTCATCTAACATTTTATAACCAAAAACCACAGCACGCATCTCATACAAGACAAACACCAAAGCACAAAATCAACAAGTATAGTCTCTACTTAGAAAATCACTTGTAAATTAACATGCAAGTACTATATCCAACATGCAAGTGCTAAAATCGACATGCAAGTACTAAATTTAAGGTATCTTGATGGAAAAATAGCATTCAAGGGTTTAATCTTAACAAAACAACATTTATAAGAAGTAAGACTTTAAAAATCAACATGCATGGTCATTTTTCATAAAAACTTCCAAAAATCAACACTTTACATTCGGCTCCTAAGAAATCATTACAAAATGTTTATGAACAATGAGTATGACTTGGTAAAATAGAAGTGTAAGACCCCTTCAAGATCATATATTGCTCATTTCTATAAGCCACCATGGTTGCAACCTTGAGTTCATAAGAATCAAGGCCTCAACCTCGGCTTTACCAACATGCACACACAAAACACACCTTAAAATGATGCTACTCCACTAAATAATGAAGTTCTTGGCTTGAATAACTTGAGAAGTGAAAGAAGATGAAGGAAAAGTGAAGAAAATGGCAAGAATGGGGGTGGGGATGGGCTTCGGCCGAGAGGGAGTGAAGAGAGGAGAGAGTGAGGTGTGTGAGTGGGTGTGTGTGGAAAAATGAGAGCACTCACTTGATTTTTGTTACTAAAATATGATAGTGGAATGGAGAATGTACATAATTGTCCCTCTTACTAGTAGTGACAAAAATGCATGCAAGGTTAAAGAGGTAATCTTGCAAGTTAGTGGGGTTAGAATTGACGGTCTTAGCCTTGGACCCTATTATAAGCTTAAATGCATGCAAGGGTATGCTAGTAATTCAATAATTAATAAAAGTATGATTAAAAAGAATGGATTTTAATAAATAAAATATAACTCCATAAATCACAAAATTAATACATAAATACTATGAGATTTTAGAATTTTTATAAAATTATTTTCAAAAATTTTGAACAAGAATATATTTTAAAAGAATTTTCTAAGATCAATTTCCTATTAAACAAGCTACAATAAATATAATTAAAAATTCTAAGTCACATAGGAAAATTGCAAGTAATTTAATTCTAAGCCGAACAATAATCTATCGCTTAATCGCAACTACAATAACTCAAATATTATTTACTCGCGTAATGAAATTTGCTTGCGTTCAATTAATCATACGCCTATAAATAATCTAACAATATTCGCAATGCCACACAACGAAGAACATATATGAACATATTGAATTCTCATAATTCCCGACATCCAATACACATAAAAATTATATAGCCCAAAACAGAATATTATATTACATTCATATCAAATATTTACAGGCGTTACTGTAATATCCGGGATATATCGTGAAATTATTTTTGCTATTATATAATTATTATGTGTGTTCAATATCTATTCTATGAGCTAATTGTTAAGTGTTATCTGTACTTGAATATTCAAAAATAATATTAATTGAGTATTTTAATTTTTATATGTCCAAAATAAAATATAGATAATTGTCATATCTTCCTAATTACTTTTATGTTGGTTTATGGATTTATAAGAATCATATGAAATTTCTAAAATCTTTTTCCGGGTAATTAAAATCTATTTTATAAAAACGGGAACCAACCGACGTCAACCGTTGTTACATTTTTGGAACCCGAAACTCTTTCGAGAACTCCTTCCTAACCTAATTGTAATATTCTGAGCATATTCCATGTTTCGACTTTTTCGATCCGGCGTACGGTTTGTCCTGCGCGGGTCCCGGCGCAACATTTTCGATACAATATTCGTTTCGGTAAATCAATAAAACCCGTATTTTTGATAAACGGGAGCTTTTTTATTAAACTATCACAATTATCACTTCGTAATACGTGTAACCAGGCGCTGAGACCAAGACTGCAGTACAAATTGTACTGGTTTGGATAATTATCCCGAAAACCGATACCGTATGGATCAGTTTTTACAAATAAACGTACCGTTTTATATCTGGAATGATCCAACGGGATACAAATTTTCGGTAATTATAAATAGCCTTTTACCGTATTTTATTTCGTATCAAAATCATTTGCAGATAGTTAATTATATAATTTTCAGAGAAAAGCCCTAATTTCCTAAAACTGTTCTAAGAATCAAACAGCAAAATGAAGGCGTTACCGATCTCTGTTTTCAAAGCTTGAGTAACCAAAACGAAGGATTTGAAGTGTTCTATCAGATTCTGAGCTTTGTTTCACTGCAGAAATCAAGGTTATTTTTCTAAAAATTTATTTATTTTCGAATTTATTTTATTAAAAATATGAAATTTTGTTCGGATGATTGTTTATATGATTTGATGATTGCATGTTGTAGAGCTTGTTTTCCTGATGATTTTCATATGTCATACGTCTGATTTGGAGTTCAATAACATGCTCAAAAGTGAGTTTAATTTTCGAATTTCAAAATTAGGGTTTATAACCCGTATGAATGTTCTTAATTGAAATTTGGGGGTTTCTTATTCTGTGATAGATTGATGTTGTGTTATAGTGGGTTGTATTCTCTGTGAAATTTGCAATCTAGTCGTATAAGTTTCATGAACCAACGAGGTCTGTAGAGAAGGGAGTTGTGTTTTGAAGTTTTCCGATGTTCGCCGGAAACTGGAAAACTTCACGGCCAAATTCCGGCCAACTCAGGGATTGTTAGGATGAATTGATTGCATGGTTGTGTTCCTGGTGTTGTGTAGATGTGATCTGGAGGTGTTGGTGGGGTGAGGACGCCGGGAACGTGTTCTCCGGTGAACCCGACTGTTTTCCGGTGAAGGGCTGGAAAATTACAGTTTAGTACCCCAACTTTTGAAAACGATGCAGTTAGGTCCCTGAAGTTTCCAGACTTTGCAAATTTAGGATTCCTGTTTATAAAAAGTTTAAAAATCATATTTCCTATTTATTTTTATTATAAAAATTCATTTTTAAATTCTGAAAATTCTAAAAATTATTATTTTAATTCTGAAAATTATTTTTAATTCACAAATAAATCTAAATTAATTAGTTAATTAATTTCAGTTAATTTATAATTGATTAATTGGTCAATTAATTCGAAAATTAATTGATTAATTGATTTAATTAATTATTAATTGATTTTAATTAATTATTTAATTAGATTTAATTATTTAAAAATGATTTAAAAATTCTGAAAAATAGTTTCGAGCTTTAAAATATTATTCTAAATTATTTTCAAGGCTCGAGAATTATTCTAAAATTATTTCGGAGCCAGAATGGGCCAACCGAACCATGTTTATTAACCCAAAATTGATCCAACGACCCGTTTTAATTCCGAAAAATGTTTTAAAAATCATTTTAAATACCAGAAAGCCTATTTATGACCCTAGACTTCTTTATAAATAATATATCATTGATTACGTGATGTATTATGTGCTATATGTGACTTGTTAATTGACTATCAGTCTATATATTCGGTGTTTACTTGATTATTGCATAACTTTCAATCCGTTAATCGAATTTGGGTAAAACTGTAATAACCCCAATTTTTGGAAAATTGTTGAAACCCTTATGAATAGTGTTTTTGCTGAATGAGAAAACTTTTCATGCCACACTATGTAGGGGTTCTGTTAGTGATCTTCTGGGATATTATTAGTACTCTATGTGGTATATAAGTGTATGTAAAGGTCGTCAGAATCCAATTCCGAACACTTTGATTTTTCCCGGAAATCCACTAGATACGGAAAGAATTGAGTATAAGGTAACAGGATAAAAAGGATTTGAATTAAAAGATTATAAGAGAGGATCATAAAAGGAATATGATATATTGAGAAAGGTTAAGGGAACCTAAGTAATAAGATCCCGGGTATGATCCCTCAAACGATAAACGAAAACGAAAGTTAAGCGAACCGTATAACAGATCAGCGGTCATTAGGCAAACAATTAGGAAGTTAATCAAAGAGATTAGTGGGGATGATGTCACCCAACCAATGAGAAGAGGACAAGGAGGGAAAGATGACATCATAGCATGACACAAGCATGACATGGAAAGGAAGGAGGTGTGGTTGAATGAGAACCACACAAAGTCCAAGGTTAAATAGGTAATTAACTAAAACAAAAACAAAACCAACCAACCAAGCCAAATAATTCATTCTTCATCAAAACAAAAAGGAACCAAGGCATTATTTCTTCATTTGCTCTCGGCTTTTTCACTTTTTAAAGGCAAGAATTTTCAAAATCCAAGATCCAAGCTTCCTAAATTGGTGAGTTAATTCCCTAATCATCCTTATGCATAGTTATGGCTATATTATGAGTTTAAGCCTTCAATTCTTTCTCAATCTTCTTCAATAAATCAATGAAGAAGACAATGAATAGTGTTTTCAAGGTTTTAACTTGATTTTTTTCTTGTTTTCCTTTAAGATCCAAGCATCCATAAGACTTCTCAAAGCTTCTTAAGGCTTCCTAGCTACTCCCACCACTTCAAGGAAGGTATATCATCTCCAAACCCTAGATTCCTATGTATAATAAGATGATTTTGATTATTATGGTGATATAGTAGCTTAATGCTTGTGGTTTAGAGTGTGGGTTGGAGTGGTAGTGAAATGGAATGGTGAATCTTGTTGTTTTGGTTAAAAGAACTTAAGTATAGTTAAATTCAAGCTTAGGCATAAGTATAAATGTTAATATTGAATTGATTGGGGCTGTTATGATGTGATAAGGATGGACTTTGGTTGTATGAATGGGTTGAGGTTGAATTGTGATGGTTTTTGAATGGTTTAAATTTGGGAAATCGCGTAAACATAGCCGTCGTAATGTCCGATTTACTTTAGACTGCTTTTGTTCATAACATTAGGACCCGAGAACCCCCTGCTAGATTTTGACCATTGCCATGTTTAGATAGCTCATGTTACGAGCTTCGTTTTGATATGTAGTTCGTTCGATTCCGATGCACGGTTTAGGAGAAACGACCGTTTCAAGTAACGGCGTTTCGCGAACGAAACTTTTCCCCTCGCCTTACTTTGAAACATAGGTTAAAGACCAAAAAGGGTTAATTAATGTATGAAACAATTATGGTAAGTGTGTTAGGCAGTTGATAAGCCACTCGCAAAAGAATCGCCTTAAAACTCATATTGGTTAATTTATTAAAAATGGTGGAGCCAAGGGTACTCGAGTGACTTAAGAGAACCAGTAAGCGCAAAGCGAGCATTAGAGTCTAATTTGGTTAGAGTATGGAATTACAAGTGACTTTGGTCTAATTCCAACTTACTTGTTGTTTATAGGTTACCAGACTCGTCCCGAGCCTTTTATCACCCCCAGTCGCTCATGCAAGTTTTCTACCCGTTATACTGTTGTTGTGATGTATATTTGTATATGCATTATCTTGCGATAGATGCATGTTGGTTAATTAGCAAATGTTGCGATATATTGAAGCATGCTGATATGGTATATATATGCATGCCTGTTTCGTATTCTTGCCATATATATCTGTTGGTTCAGTTGATAATACCTATGCTAGAGGATAGCGGTAATTTGCATATACCCTTAGTATAGGGACCCAAAGGTGAAAACGTTTTCTAAAACCGGGAGTCGAGAATCCCGAGTTGATTTTATATATTTATATATTTATATATATATGGTTATAGTTTTCACAACTATTAATCGAATAAATTTTATTCGATAACTTTATATTATTTAATGAATATTACTTGAATATTCATCCGAGGACTTATGACTCCTTTTATTTTATTAATTGAAGATTATTTCGAATATTCATTCGAGGGCTTATGACTCGGTTATATTATTTAATGAATATTATTTGAATATTCATTTGAGGATGTATGACTCCTTTGTTTTATTTTATGAATATTATTTATAATATTAATTCGAGGACTTATGACTCCGTTTATTATTTAATAATATTCTTTATTTTATTAAAGAATAATATTTCGATAATCAAACTTATTTTTGATTATTCAAATAAGATATTACTTTCGTATAAGTATATCTTTGATTATTTGCTATTCATTCTGGTATAAGTTTTCCAACTTCTACCTCAATTATTCTTATGGGAATATTATTTAAATAATAATATTCAGATATTTTCTAAATATATTGGGACTGATTTACTTCATTAAATCAGCATTCCTCCAAACACTCTTTAAAGTGTTTTCGAGTCTTCAAAATGATTTTTAAAAGTTAGAGCGGATCCCAAAACTCATTTTTATATTTAAGATCTTCCTTTCAAAGGGGATTTAAATACTCATTCAAAACCTGGGGGATCCAGCTCTGTGGTGCATTTTATATTCACAACAAGGTTGCTGTTTTGATGAATGAATTGATTACTTGCCCAATGTTCGGGAAGTAAGCCCATCTAATTGAGTCGGCATAAGCGACAGGCCGGGTACGGTCTATCAAAGTGTAAGTGGCTGGGTGGCAGTCCATCAACGCGTAAGAGGCCGGGTGGCGGTCCAGCACAAGGTCCTTATGTGGCCAGGGTGATGACCGGTGGGCGATTCATCCATCTACTAGTAGAAAAGGTTACTTATTGGTATCTTCGCCTGATCTGCAAGATATCGGGTTTATGCCAAAATTCTTTCCTTTCCAAATTTATTGGATATTGCAACTCTGTTCATACTTTACATGACAGAGGTTTTTAGGAAATGTATGAGAGCTATATATATGGATATATATATATATATATATATATATATATATATATATATATATATATATATATATCGGGACTTAATGAAGTATCTCGTAACTTCATTTCATTCAATAATATTTCAAAGATTGAATTTATTCAAGTCTTATCTTGTATTCTCATCTATGTGATGAACTTTTGAAACTAATTATAACTTGAACGGTGGTAGTTCAAGTAGTATTCAGAAAGATATAAGTATATTGGAGTATCTTGTAACTTCATCTTTTAAACTTATATCTAGTAAATTGTAACACCCCCAGATCCAGGGTCGGGGATCCGGGTCGTCACGGTCTTTCTTTCCACAATATCACTTCACTTAATTAATAATAATAACCTTATGCTGTGACCCCACACTAACACACACCACAACCCGTTATAGTCTCAGAGATGAAATTTAAATAAGTACCAGTCTTTGAATCCACAATTTAAAAGTTATTACAACCCAAAATGATTACTTGATAAATTTACAGTTAATTGCCATTATCTGCCACAAGTTATAATTATACATAATTGATTCTCAAAAGTAGATGGTCTGATCTACAATAGGTCTACCTCTGCAGCTATAGCAGCTACAACATCAACGGGAAGACGCGGAACGCTTCCCACGCGCTTGCGCTGGGTCTGCTGGAGTCTGGCCATCTTTCCTAACTGTTGTTGTGTGATGAAGAAATAAAGCAAGGGTGAGCAGCAAGCCCACCAAAATAATATGTATAATGATTTACAATATATGAGCCTACTCATAATACTCATGAAAGTCTTGGTCAAAAGAAATGAACCAAGTTTGATATCTTAATGCGATGAAGTCGCAAAATATTCAGTATATATACATATATACTTTTCAAAATATTGGAAGTCCTCTTCCATGCATAATATACACAAAGTCCCAGTGTATAATTGTATAAAAAAATATCGTTGCAAGGTGATCTCATATATCTAACCTTGTTTCAACGTTTTTCTGAAAATCTTTGTCATTCCTAAGACAATTATTAACTAGATATAAGTTTAAAAGATGAAGTTATAAGGTACTCCAATATACTTATATCTTTTCCAAATACTACTTGAACTACCACCGTTCAAGTTATAATTAATTTTAAGAAAAACATCCCATAGATGAGACCACAAGTTAAGACTTGAATAGATTCAATCTTTGAAATATTATTGAATGAAAAAGTTATGAGATACTTTATTTAGTCCCGATATATATATATCCACATATATATATCTCTTAAACATTTCCTGGAACCTCTGTTATGTAAAGTATGAACAGAGTTTGAAACATCCAATGAATTTTGGAAAGGAAAAGAATTTTGGCATAAACCAGATATCTTGCTGATCAGGCAAAGATACCCATAAGTAACCTTTTCTACTAGTAGATGGACGAATTCCCCACTGGTCATCACCCTGGCCGCATTAGGACCTATGCTGGACTGCCACTCAGCCACTTATGCATTTGATGGACTCCCACTGAGCCACTTACACTATCATGGACGCCCACTGAGCCCATGTTGCCTATGCCGACTCAATAGATGGACTTACTTCCCGAACGTTGGGTAAGTAATCAATTCATTTACCAAAACTGCAACCTTGTTGCGAATATAAAATACACCACAGAGCCGGATCCCTCAGGTTTTAAGCGAGTATTTAAATCCCCTTAAAAAGGAAGATCTTAAATATAAAAATGAGTTTTGGGATCCGCTCTAACTTTTAAAAAAAATCATTTTGAAGACTCGAAAACACTTTATAGAGTGTTTGGAGTAAAGCTGATTTAATGAAGTAAATCAGTCCCCAGAATATTTAGAAAATGACTGAATATTATTAATTAAATAATATTCCCATAAAGAATAATCTTTATAAAAATAATTGAAGTAGGAGTATTAAAACTTATACTTGAAACGAGTATTAAATAACCAAAGATATACTTATATGAAAGTATTATCTTTATTTGAATAATCGAAAATAAGTTTGATTATTGACACCTTATTCTTTAATAAAATAAAGAATATACCTCAGCAAATAATCGGAGTCATAGATCCTCAAATGAATATTCAAATAATATTCATTAAATAATATAAACTGAGTCATAAGCCCTCGAATGAATATTCAAATAATATTCAGATAAATAAATAAAAGGAGTCATACGCCTTCGAATAATATTCAAAATAATATTCATTAATAAAGTAAAAGGAGTCATAAGTCCTCGAATGAATATTCAAAATAATATTCAATAATAAAATAAAGTTAAAGTTATCGAATAAACCTTATTCGATTAATAGTTTTAAAAACTATATCCATATATATATATATATAAATAAATATATATATATATAATATACTCGGGAACATCGACTCCCGGTTTAGAAATATGTTCACCTTTTATCCCCTATACTAAGGGTATACGCAACTACTTGCTTATTTCTAGCATAGGTATTATGCAACTATAAGCACTGAAATCAACAGATAGATAACCAGATTATGAAATAGACATGCATATATACCATATTAGCATCCTCCAATATATCGCAAAATTTGCTAATAACAATCATGCAATATCACAAGATAATGCATATACATATATTTACATCACAACAACAGTATAACGGGTAGAAAACTTGCCTGAGCGACTTGGGGTGATAAAAGGCTCGGGACGAGTCTGGTAACCTATAAACAACAAGTAAGTTGGAATTAAACCAAAGTCACTTGTAAATCTATACTTTAACTAACTTAGACTCTAACGCTTATTTTGCGCTTACTGACTCGCTTAAGTCACTCGGGTACCCTCGGCTCCACCATTTTTAATAATTTAACCTTTATGAGTTTTAAGGCGATTCCTTCGCGAGTGTCTTACCAACTTCCTAACACTCTTACCATAATTGTTTCATACATTATTTAACCCTTTTTGGTCTTTAACCTATGTTTCAAAGTAAGGCGAGGGGAAATGTTTCGTTCGCGAAACGCCGTTACTTGAAACGGTCGTTTCTCCTAAACCGTGCATCGGAATCGAACGAACTACATATCAAAACGAAGCTCGTAACATGAGCTATCTAAACATGGCAGTGGTCATAATCTAGCAGGGGGTTCTCGGGTCCTAATGTTATGCACAAAAACAGTCCAAAGAAAATCGGACGTTACGACGACTATGTTTACGCGATTACCAATGTTTAAACCATTCAAACCCATTCCAAATCAACCTCAAATCCAACCTCAAATCCATCATACAACAAACATCCATCCTTATCACATCATAACAACCCCAACAAATCCACATTAACCATTTATACTTATTCCTCACATGAACTAAAAGCTTTACTTAGGTTCTTTAACTAATTACCAAGATTTACAACTCCAACAATGCAACAAAACCAACTAATCTCTACAAACTCAACCAAACTTCAACCATTCAAGCATCATGCTTCACATATGCTATATCAAACACATTCAATCCTAATTACTCAAAACTAAAGCTAGGGTTTGTAGTTTATACCTTCCTTGGAGAGTGGAGAATCAAGAGAATGGCTTGGAATCACCTTTAAAGCCCTTATCCAAGCTTAATCTAAACAAAACTTCAAGAACACAAATTTTAGTTCTTGAAAACACTATTCACCATCTTCTTTCATGATTTATAGAAAAAGATTGGCTTGGAATTAGAAGCTTAAACTTATAGGAAGTATGTAACTATCCATGGGGAAGCTTAGATAATTACCTTGCTAAATAGTAAGTGGAGGAGCTTGGACTTTCATTTTTTAAGAAAACCACCCGAGAGCTTCATGAACAAAGCCTTGGTTGCTTTTGATTTTTGATGAAAATGATTTTTGCTTGGCTTGGTTGCTTGGTTTTTGTGCTTGCTTTAGTCAATTACCTTCTTGCCCTTGAATTTGTGTGGTTCTCATTCAACCACACCTCCTTCCTTCCCATGTCATGCTTATATCATCCTCATGATGTCATCCTCCCTTCCTTGTCCTCTTTCTATTGGTTGGATGACATCATTCCCACTAATCCCTTTGATTAACTTCCTAATCGTTTGCCTAATGACCGCTGATCTGTTATACGGTTCGCTTAACTTTCGTTCTCGTTTATCGTTTGAAGGATCATACCCGGGATCTTATTACTTAGGTTCCCTTAACCTTTCTCAATACATTATATTCCTTTTTATGATCCTCTATTATAATCCTTTAATTTAAATCCTTTTTATCCTGTTACCTTATACTCAATTCTCTCCGTATCTTGTGGATTTCCGGGAAAAACCAAAGTGTTCGGAATTGGATTCTGACGATCTTTACATACACTTATATACTTCATAGAGTACTAATAATATCCCATAAGATCAATAACAGAACCCCTACATAGCATGGCATGAACAGTTTTCTCATTCAGCAAAAACACTATTCATAAGGGTTTCAAAAATTTCCAAAAATTGGGGTTATTACAGTCTCCCCTCCTTAAAAGGATTCCGTCCCGGAATCAAATTGAAAATAAATAGGGATACTCTCTTAGCATTGCACTTTCTAACTCTCGAGTCAATTTTTCCCACATTGTGGTTCTACCATCAAACTCTGCCTAGTTTGATAATCCTTCTCCTAAGCACTTGTTCCTTTTCACTCTATAACCTTCCTGGTTGGTCCATATAGGTTACGTCGGGTTGCATATCTATGCGCTCATATGCCTCTATTTATCTGGCATCTGAATTAAACTTCCTTAACATTGATACGTGAAACACGTTACGACCTGCTACATGTTCGGGGTTAGGGCTAGCTCATATGCTAACTTCCCAAACGTCTTAATATATCCAAGGGTCCAACAATTGGTGGACTTAGCTTTCCTTTCTTTCCGAATCTCAATAACCTCTTCCAAGGGATACCTATAACATTACTAGGTCCCCTATTTCATACTCTTTATCCTTTCGTGTCAAATCAACATACTTATCATGTCCATCTTGGGCTACTACCAGCCGTCCTCTGATTAGATCTATCATATCCTTGGTCCTTTGGACTACTGCGGGTCCGAGCATCTTGCGCTCTACAACTTCATCCTAACATAAGGGAGATCGACATTGTCTTCCCTCAAGGATCTCATAAGGCGACATTTCGATAATGACATATGATCTATTGTCGTAAGATAACTCAATCCGAATTAAGTGATCATTCCAAATTCTTTCAAGTCTATTGCACAGACTCTCATTATAGCTTTTATCATTAGAACTTTTGCTTCTCAATACCCATTCTTTTCCAGTTCGTAATCGCTACTACCTTCGTTCCTAATATTATACTGGTTATACTTTTGCTCGTTAGCGTTCTATAACCTTTTAATAACCACGTCAACCTTAGTATCACGAATGTGTTCCCATTCCGCATACTACCACCACTTTATTACTCCTTTTTCAGTTGCTTCTATTTTCCAAAATTTGATTAATCATATAGAAGTAAAGGAATTTGTTGAGAGATCACTATGATCATGAACACTTGTTATATCGCATAGTTAGTACAGAAGGTGGCCAGCCTTTAGTACTTGACAAGCAATTAAACAACATGTGGTATCCTACTAGGCTTCTATCACAAAGATAGATAGTCATTCGGCAATACCTCCCCTTCTGGAAGGGTTGTTCTTCTCAGCTTACATGAAATGAAAAGAAGAGAAAAGAACGAACTGAAGAGAATTGTATATATGAAAAAAATATACTGCCACAAAATATCTGGCTTGGAATCTACCTCTGAACTATAGAGGTTTGTCATAGAAGAACAAAACATATATGTATTTATATCAACATCAAGTATTATAGCATCGCATTTCACGTACTTAAATATTTTCGCCATTCCGTCCATCATTCTATGGACCCATGCTCTTCCTCGAGCTTATACACAATCACCTTTGAAACTCCCTCGATATCGAAAATCAAATCTGGGATCTCATTCTAGACCTCATCGTTACTAGAATTCTATGCTTGCACTGCAACCTTCCTCGTATAATAATACGACTCTCTATTGATAAGGAAGAATAATAATTCACTAGGTAGATACTCTACTTAATTAGTCTATCAATGATAACTTATACACTACCACGACCCGATTAGTGGTACTCAATCTCAACACCCATTCCAATACGACTCTCACGGTTGTAATCAGCTCAATACTCGCATAATCATTGCTGCCTTACCATGGTCCACCACTGACCTACTGTAGTCATTCATTTTCCATGAAGTCTTAATAGCTAACCATACGGAGTCCATACATATCGTATCTAATCCTTCTAAGGAGGTAACATAATCACCTTTTCTGATTCGTGAAGAACACTCCTGATCCTGACATACATACATGACATGAAGCAGATAAAATTGCAGAAGAGTTTCAATCAAAGCAACGATAGCAGGTTAATACCATTCTAAATCATATGCCTTAAATAGAAGACTTAACTCAAGGGTTCATCTAGTCCTTTTTGAAACATGGTCCTGGCTTATCTCAAGATAGGACCTTCTAAGATAGATAGCCCGTTCATGGCGATTACATGAATTAAACCTTTACCAACTACTATTACGGTTGGGTATTGCACAGTCATCAGAAGGAATGTCAATCTTCCAAACCATAACACAACCTTCACAGTTTTAACCATCATTACTGTATTCTTTTGGCACAAGCGCCTATAATTATCCTCTTACCTTTAAAGTGTCGGCCACCTCTTTGGCCTTTCCTGATAGTAAAATTTCCTTACAGTCAATGTCACTTTAACCATCTCCAAATAAATTTTCTACCTTATTTCAATCACTGCTTTTGTGAAGATGTATTCCTTAAAAAAAATATCACCATTTTTCCATAAGTTATTGCCTCAGTCTTTAGAGGTTAATCACTGTCATGACTGACTCTTAATCATACTTAGAACATCTTTTATCCTGAGCCCTAATTGCCCTGAACAATTTCGACCTTTACTGGTTCGATTCATACTTTCTCGTGGTTCAACACGTGCCCCACTTGGCATTATTATAATTACGTCATATTTCCTTTATCCACATTTCTATTCTTGAAAATTTTGAATATTACCTTTTTCCTTATAAAACCTCTAAGGTTATCCTTCAATCGTTCCTCCTGTATTCCCTAGATACAGGGCATATCACAATACCATTTACTAATAGTAGAACCATTGTCTATATACTTCTGAAAAATTTCTCCACTGATCCTTAAAGGTTGTTGTTACCTTAACCCTTTCCCAATCATACTGTCAAAACTCATACTGTCCCTATTAAGGGTGACATGCCAACCTTTATGCAGTCCCCTAGGATTCATTTTAAGTTACCAATGTTCTATCCTTAATTCCACCTTTAAAAGGTACCTGCATCCTTCCATGGATAAATCAAGTCATATATCCTAGATAGATTATCTTATTCATCATTCCCCACTTCGATAGTCTATACCTAACTTCATAATAGCATCCTTATTCAAATTGAGGTCAATCCATATGGCCTCCATAAGATAACAATGGTCATCCGCTTTTCTTTCCTGATTTGGTAATGATCACATGGATGATCTGGAAGATATTGGTCGTGTACAACGTGAACTTCTTCTTAATAAATCCTTATTTACTTTTGTTGTTTATCTCAACAGTCATCTCAATGTTGGGATATCTTTCATATCTGGCGTCTCCCTTTCTGGGTATCATGCCACCGGTCTTACACTTCACCTTCTTGAAGGTCACTTCCTTCATCCAATTTTCTTAATTTCTTACTTTCTTATCCCCTTAGTCTATCCGCGTCTCATTATTTATCCTTCGAATTATCTCAAGGTTTCCTCGAATCTTCCCAACTTACAGGGGAAAAAAAATATATGTATCTCTTATGCCCTCAACCATCAATTTTAACTCATGGTGAATCATCCTCATCCTGACGATTACATACTCTTCTATTTCTATTTCTACGAGTCTTTAGGGTTTCCTCATACCCAACTCCCTTATCATTCCTCAAACTCTATTGCCGTTATATTCCTTTCCACTTCAATTTCTTTTTCTTTTTTTTTTATTTTCCTTTCTCTTATCATTATTTCATGAACCAACACAACATAAGCATTGATTCCAACATCCCGTCATTCTGGATTCGTGTCCTCAGAACGAATCTTGACAACTTTTACAACTTAGATTCATAATTTTTCATACTCGTCTGCCTTTGTTCTAGCTCTAAAGCTTTTACTCTATCTCTATAACGTTGGGAAGTACTTTCCTGAAAACAATTGACTGAACTTAAATCAGTTTATTATAATCTCTTGCTCCGTGCCTTCCTTGGTCTTTCACCAGCGGGTGGTCTCTCTCTCAGGAGGGTAAGTGATAAAAATAGTCTTTTGAGATTCGTCAATCATTTAGAATCTCAAATGATTCCTATATTTCCTTTAGCCAGACTCTTGCCTCGACTGGGTCAGCTTGTTCCTTGGAACTCTGAGAGCTTAGCGACTTAAAGGTCATGAAAGAATTTCCTACCGCATTGTTTCCTCAAGGTGGTGGCTGGGGATAATAGTCTAAGTTCTTTCTAGATAGGTCCATGAATTGCCGTATAGGAGTACCGTCTCGGGTCTCCTTTCCTTACTCGACTTTCTGTTTCCTTAGTATGAAATGTTTCATCCTACTCCCCATAATTGGGGTCATTTTTTTTTAAAATCCTCATTTTCCACTCCATTATGTCATAGGTTCCTTCTATCTTGATGGCGACCTCCCTGACTATCACGTTCAGGGTTTGCTCTAAATCTTATTCCTCAAACTATGGTTCTCATCTAAGTTCTCATCCTTACGCTCTTGAACTTTCGGAACCCAAATTCTATAGGAATACCTCATTATTCCCTTATCATCTTTCTCGATATTAATCTTTTATCTAATTGTTGGCTCCCTGCCTTCATTCATAACTTTTTCTGGCACAATATGATCTTTTCCAATAATTCGGGCTGTATTGCAATCTCAAACAGCTTTTCGGTACCGGCTCCGGTTACCTTCACTACTATTTCCAAAATCTCTTACAAACTCTCCCAAAGACATCATCATCTTGAGTCTCTCCTTTTTACTAAGGGCATCAGCCACCACATTGGCTTTCCCCGAATGATAAGGAGTCTCCCAATCATTATTCTTTATTAGCTCTAACTGCCTCCTCTGGCATATGTTGAGCTCTTTCTACGTGAAAATGTACTAGAGCACTTATGGCTTAGGTAATTCTCGCACTTCTCTCCATACAAGTAGTGCCTCCAATCTTTAGGGTAAAACTATTGCCACGAGCCTAAGCTTATGGGCGGGGATATCGAATTTCATATTACCTTAATTGTCTTGACATGTACGCGATTACCTTACCGTGCTGCATAAGCACGCACCCTAAGCCCTTGTGCGAAGCGTCACTACACTTCACAAAATCTCCTTTTTCATCCGGCAATGCCAGCATAAGGGCCATCACCAACCTCTGCTTCAGTTCTTAAAAGTTGTTCTCGCATTTCTCTGTCCATTCAAACTTCTCAGTCTTACGAGTAAGCCGCGTTAAAGGGGCTACTATCTTTATAAACTTGAACGAACCTCCGGTAGTGACCGGCCAATCCTACCTCTGGGAGTTGCCCTAACTATGGTCATCAATTCATCAGTGGTCCTTTATTCATTCTTGTCAGGATCCTCCACGAGATCCTCCTCAGCAACAATCCCATCTAGGACAACATCCTCAACCGCTACATCCTCAATATCAACATCATCCGGTCCTGCATTAGGACACTCTATCGGATCCACAATCCGATCTCCAATTAGTAATAAAACATCATCACGCTGTTGCTCCTCAACCTCAGGGTTCGGAGTCCCGCTACTCTATACGATAACGAACTACGCTTCTATCGCTACATTTATAAGGGTTCCCATAAGGGTTTTAACTGTCAGTACTACGTTAGGTAGTCCGACTATGAACTTGGCAAGAGTTCTTATTATCTTAGTGAACTTATTATCTTAACGTCCCATCATCTCTGAGGTTTATAACGCTTAGCTCTGATACCATTTCTGTAACACCCCCAGATCCGGGGTCGGGGATCCGGGTCGTCACGGTCTTTCTTTCCACAATATCACTTCACTTAATTAATAATAATAACCTTATGCTGTGACCCCACACTAACACACACCACAACCCGTTATAGTCTCAGAGATGAAATTTAAATAAGTACCAGTCTTTGAATCCACAATTTAAAAGTTATTACAACCCAAAATGATTACTTGATAAATTTACAGTTAATTGCCATTATCTGCCACAAGTTATAATTATACATAATTGATTCTCAAAAGTAGATGGTCTGATCTACAATAGGTCTACCTCTGCAGCTATAGCAGCTACAACATCAACGGGAAGACGCGGAACGCTTCCCACGCGCTTGCGCTGGGTCTGCTGGAGTCTGGCCATCTTTCCTAACTGTTGCTGTGTGATGAAGAAATAAAGCAAGGGTGAGCAGCAAGCCCACCAAAATAATATGTATAATGATTTACAATATATGAGCCTACTCATAATACTCATGAAAGTCTTGGTCAAAAGAAATGAACCAAGTTTGATATCTTAATGCGATGAAGTCGCAAAATATTCAGTATATATACATATATACTTTTCAAAATATTGGAAGTCCTCTTCCATGCATAATATACACAAAGTCCCAGTGTATAACTGTATAAAAAAATATCGTTGCAAGGTGATCTCATATATCTAACCTTGTTTCAACGTTTTTCTGAAAATCTTTGTCATTCCTAAGACAATTATTAACTAGATATAAGTTTAAAAGATGAAGTTATAAGGTACTCCAATATACTTATATCTTTTCCAAATACTACTTGAACTACCACCGTTCAAGTTATAATTAATTTTAAGAAAAACATCCCATAGATGAGACCACAAGTTAAGACTTGAATAGATTCAATCTTTGAAATATTATTGAATGAAAAAGTTATGAGATACTTTATTTAGTCCCGATATATATATATATCCACATATATATATCTCTTAAACATTTTCTGGAACCTCTGTTATGTAAAGTATGAACAGAGTTTGAAACATCCAATGAATTTTGGAAAGGAAAAGAATTTTGGCATAAACCAGATATCTTGCTGATCAGGCAAAGATACCCATAAGTAACCTTTTCTACTAGTAGATGGACGAATTCCCCACTGGTCATCACCCTGGCCGCATTAGGACCTATGCTGGACTGCCACTCAGCCACTTATGCATTTGATGGACTCCCACTGAGCCACTTACACTATCATGGACGCCCACTGAGCCCATGTTGCCTATGCCGACTCAATAGATGGACTTACTTCCCGAACGTTGGGTAAGTAATCAATTCATTTACCAAAACTGCAACCTTGTTGCGAATATAAAATACACCACAGAGCCGGATCCCTCAGGTTTTAAGCGAGTATTTAAATCCCCTTAAAAAGGAAGATCTTAAATATAAAAATGAGTTTTGGGATCCGCTCTAACTTTTAAAAAAAATCATTTTGAAGACTCGAAAACACTTTATAGAGTGTTTGGAGTAAAACTGATTTAATGAAGTAAATCAGTCCCCAGAATATTTAGAAAATGACTGAATATTATTAATTAAATAATATTCCCATAAAGAATAATCTTTATAAAAATAATTGAAGTAGAAGTATTAAAACTTATACTTGAAACGAGTATTAAATAACCAAAGATATACTTATATGAAAGTATTATCTTTATTTGAATAATCGAAAATAAGTTTGATTATTGACACCTTATTCTTTAATAAAATAAAGAATATACCTCAGCAAATAATCGGAGTCATAGATCCTCAAATGAATATTCAAATAATATTCATTAAATAATATAAACTGAGTCATAAGCCCTCGAATGAATATTCAAATAATATTCAGATAAATAAATAAAAGGAGTCATACGCCTTCGAATAATATTCAAAATAGTATTCATTAATAAAGTAAAAGGAGTCATAAGTCCTCGAATGAATATTCAAAATAATATTCAATAATAAAATAAAGTTAAAGTTATCGAATAAACCTTATTCGATTAATAGTTTTAAAAACTATATCCATATATATATATATAAATAAATATATATATATATAATATACTCGGGAACATCGACTCCCGGTTTAGAAATATGTTCACCTTTTATCCCCTATACTAAGGGTATACGCAACTACTTGCTTATTTCTAGCATAGGTATTATGCAACTATAAGCATTGAAATCAACAGATAGATAACCAGATTATGAAACAGACATGCATATATACCATATTAGCATGCTCCAATATATCGCAAAATTTGCTAATAACAATCATGCAATATCACAAGATAATGCATATACATATATTTACATCACAACAACAGTATAACGGGTAGAAAACTTGCCTGAGCGACTTGGGGTGATAAAAGGCTCGGGACGAGTCTGGTAACCTATAAACAACAAGTAAGTTGGAATTAAACCAAAGTCACTTGTAAATCTATACTTTAACTAACTTAGACTCTAACGCTTATTTTGCGCTTACTGACTCGCTTAAGTCACTCGGGTACCCTCGGCTCCACCATTTTTAATAATTTAACCTTTATGAGTTTTAAGGCGATTCCTTCGCGAGTGTCTTACCAACTTCCTAACACTCTTACCATAATTGTTTCATACATTATTTAACCCTTTTTGGTCTTTAACCTATGTTTCAAAGTAAGGCGAGGGGAAATGTTTCGTTCGCGAAACGCCGTTACTTGAAACGGTCGTTTCTCCTAAACCGTGCATCGGAATCGAACGAACTACATATCAAAACGAAGCTCGTAACATGAGCTATCTAAACATGGCAGTGGTCATAATCTAGCAGGGGGTTCTCGGGTCCTAATGTTATGCACAAAAACAGTCCAAAGAAAATCGGACGTTACGACGGCTATGTTTACGCGATTACCAATGTTTAAACCATTCAAACCCATTCCAAATCAACCTCAAATCCAACCTCAAATCCATCATACAACAAACATCCATCCTTATCACATCATAACAACCCCAACAAATCCAAATTAACCATTTATACTTATTCCTCACATGAACTAAAAGCTTTACTTAGGTTCTTTAACTAATTACCAAGATTTACAACTCCAACAATGCAACAAAACCAACTAATCTCTACAAACTCAACCAAACTTCAACCATTCAAGCATCATGCTTCACATATGCTATATCAAACACATTCAATCCTAATTACTCAAAACTAAAGCTAGGGTTTGTAGTTTATACCTTCCTTGGAGAGTGGAGAATCAAGAGAATGGCTTGGAATCACCTTTAAAGCCCTTATCCAAGCTTAATCTAAACAAAACTTCAAGAACACAAATTTTAGTTCTTGAAAACACTATTCACCATCTTCTTTCATGATTTATAGAAAAAGATTGGCTTGGAATTAGAAGCTTAAACTTATAGGAAGTATGTAACTATCCATGGGGAAGCTTAGATAATTACCTTGCTAAATAGTAAGTGGGGGAGCTTGGACTTTCATTTTTTAAGAAAACCACCCGAGAGCTTCATGAACAAAGCCTTGGTTGCTTTTGATTTTTGATGAAAATGATTTTTGCTTGGCTTGGTTGCTTGGTTTTTGTGCTTGCTTTAGTCAATTACCTTCTTGCCCTTGAATTTGTGTGGTTCTCATTCAACCACACCTCCTTCCTTCCCATGTCATGCTTATATCATCCTCATGATGTCATCCTCCCTTCCTTGTCCTCTTTCTATTGGTTGGATGACATCATTCCCACTAATCCCTTTGATTAACTTCCTAATCGTTTGCCTAATGACCGCTGATCTGTTATACGGTTCGCTTAACTTTCGTTCTCGTTTATCGTTTGAAGGATCATACCCGGGATCTTATTACTTAGGTTCCCTTAACCTTTCTCAATACATTATATTCCTTTTTATGATCCTCTATTATAATCCTTTAATTTAAATCCTTTTTATCCTGTTACCTTATACTCAATTCTCTCCGTATCTTGTGGATTTCCGGGAAAACCCAAAGTGTTCGGAATTGGATTCTGACGATCTTTACATACACTTATATACTTCATAGAGTACTAATAATATCCCATAAGATCAATAACAGAACCTCTACATAGCGTGGCATGAACAGTTTTCTCATTCAGCAAAAACACTATTCATAAGGGTTTCAAAAATTTCCAAAAATTGGGGTTATTACATAAATGATTATCTTGTGCATGACAAAGATTTTCACAAAAACGTTGAGACAAGGTTAGATATATGAGATCACCTTGCAATGATAGTTTTATACAGTTATAAACTGGAACTCTGTGTTTATTATGCATGGAAGAGGACTTCCAAGATTTTGAAAAGTATATGTATATATATACTGAATTATTTTGCGACTTGGTCGCGTTAAGATATCAGCTTGGTTCACTTCTTCTTGACCAAGACTTTCATGAGTACTATGAGAAGGCTCATATATTGTTAATCATTATACATATTATTTTGGTGGGCTTGCTGCTCACCCTTGCTTTCTTCTTTCATCACACAACAACAAATAGAAAAGATGAACAAGACCAAGCTCCCGATTCGCGAGCGGATAGGAGACGTTCCTCAGTTTCCTATAGGCGTTGATGTCGCTGTAGCTGAGGTAGGAACTACCAATAGGCTAAGCTTTCAACTTTTGATGTACCAGATTTATGTATATTTATGAATTGTAATGATGGCAAAGAAATGTAAATTTATTCAGAAACCCTTTTAAAGGTGTATTGGCATATAATTGTGGAATAAAACGACTTGTGATTATTTTTGGATATTCATCTCTGAGACTATAACTTGTGGTGTGTGTGTTTATTGTGGGGTCGCGGTACAGAGTAGTTGATTATTTATTAAGATTGGGTGTTATTAAGGGAAATGGAACTCGTGACAACCCGGATCCCCGACCCCGGATTTGGGGGTGTTACAGAAATGGTATCAGAGCCAAGCGTTATAAACCTCAGAGATGATATGACGTTAAAATAATAAGTTCACTAAGATAATAAGAACTCTTGTCAAGTTCATAGTCGGACTACCTAACATAGTACTGACAGTTAAAACCCTTATGGGAACCCTTATAAATATCGTGATAGAAGCGTAGTTCGTTATCGTATATGGTAGCGGGACTCCGAACCCTGAGGTTGAGGAGCAACAACGCGATGATGTTTTATTAATTATTAGAGATCAGATTGTGGACCCGATAGAGCGTCCTAACGCAGGACCGAATGATGTTCATATTGAGGATGTAGCGGTTGAGGATGTTGTCCTAGAGGGGATTGTGGCTGAGGAGGATTCCGTGGAAGATCCTAACAAGAATGAATAAAGGACCATTGAGGAATTGATGACCATGGTTAGGGAAACTACCAGAGGTAGGATTGGCCGGTCACTACCGGAGGTTCGTTCAAGTTTGTAAAGATAGTAGCCCCTTTGACGCGGCTTACTCGTAAGACTAAGAAGTTTGAATGGACAGAGAAATACGAGAAAATATTTTAACAACTAAAGCAAAGGTTGGTGGCGGCCCATATGTTGGCGTTTCCAGATGAAAAAGGAGATTTTGTGAATTGTAGTGACGTTTCACATAAGGAATTAAGGTGCTTCTTATACAACACAGCTAAGTAATCGCGTACGCGTCAAGATAATTAAGGGAATATAAAATTCGATATCCCCACATATGAGCTTGGGCTCATGGCAATAGTTTTGCCCTAAAGATTGGAGGCACTACTTGTATGGAGAGAAGTGCAAGAATTACCTAAGCCATAGGTGCTCTAGTACATTTTCACGCAGAAAAGAGCTCAACATGCGCCAAATGAGGTGGTTAGAGCTAATCAAGAATTATGATTGGGAGATTCTGTATCATTCGGGGAAAGCCCATGTGGTGGCTGATGCCCTTAGTAAAAAGGAGAGACTCAAGATGATAATGTCTTTGAGAGAGTTTATAAGAGATTTTGAGAAAATGGAAATAGAAGTGAAGGTAACCGGAGTCGGTACCGAAAAGCTGTTTGAGATTGCAATACAGACCGAATTATTGGAAAAGAGCATATTGTGCCAGAAAAAGGTGATGAATGAAGGCAGAGAGCCAACAAATAAATATGAGATCCATACCGAGAAAGATGATAAGGGAATAATGAGGTATTCCTACAGAATTTGGGTTCCAAATGTTCAAGAGCTTAAAGATGAGATCTTAGATGAAAGCTAGTTTAAGGAATAAGAGTTAGAGTAAACCCTGAATGTGATAGTCAGGGAGGTCGCCATCAATATAGAAGGAACCCATATAACATAATGAAGTGGAAAATGAGGATTTTAAGGTATAAGATAACCCCAAGTATGGGAGAAGGATGAAACATTTCATACTAAGGAAACAGAAAGTCGAGTAAGGAAAGGAGACCTGAGACGGTACTCCTATACGGCAATTCATGGACCTGTCTAAAAAGGACTTAGACTATTATCCCCAACCACCACCCTGAGGAAACAATGCGGTGAGAAATTCTTTCAGGACCTTTAAGTCGCTAAGCCCTTAGAGTTCCAAGGAACAAGCTGACCCAGTCGAGGCAAGAGCCTGACTAAAGGAAATATAGGAATCATTTGAAATTCTAAATGATTGACGAATCACAAAAGACTGTTTTTGTCACTTACCCTCCTAAGAGAGAGGCCACCCGCTGGTGAAAGGCCAAGGAAGGCACGAAGCAAGAGATTATAATAAACTGATTTAAGTTCAGTCAATTGTTTTCAGGAAAGTACTTCCCAAGGTTATGGAGATAGTGTAAAAGCTTTGGAGCCAGAACAAAGACAGACGAGTATGATGAATTATGAATCTAAGTTGTAAAAGTTGTCAAGATTCGTTCTGATGACAAGAATCCCAGAACGATGTGATGCTTGAAGTCAATGATTAGTGGGTTCATGAAATAATGATAAGAGAAAGGAAAATAAAAAGAAACTGAAGTGGAAAGGAATATAAAGGCAATAGAGTTTGAGGAATGATAAGGGAGTTGGGTATGAGGAAACCCTAAAGACTCGTAGCAATAGAAATAGAAAAGTATGTAATCGTCAGGATGAGGGTGATTCACCATGAGTTAAAATTGATGGTTGAAGGAATAAGAGATACATATATTTTATCCCCTGTAAGTTGGGAGGATTCGAGGAAACCTTGAGGTAATTCGAAGGATAAATAATCAGATGCGGATAGACTGAGGAGACAAGAAAGTAAGAAATTAGGAAAATTGGATGAAGGAAGTGACCTTCAAGAATATGAAGTGTAAGACCGGTGGCTTGATACCCAGAAAGGGAGACGCCAGGTATGAGAGATATCCCAACATTGAGGTGACTGTTGAGATAAATAACAAAAGAAAATGAGGATTTATTAAGAAGATGTTCACGTGAACACGACCAATATCTTCCAGAACATCCATGTTATCATTACCAAATCAGGAAAGAAAAGCGGATGACCATTGTTATCTTTTGGAGGCCATATGGATTGACCTCAATTTGAATAAGGATGCTATTATGAAATTAGGTATAGACTATCGAGGTGGGAATGATGAATAAGATAATCTATCAAGGATATATGACTTGATTTATCCATGGATGGATGCAGGTACCTTTTAAAGGTGGAATTAAGGATATAACTTCGATAACTTGAGATGAACCATAGGGGAATGCATGAAGGTTGGCATTTTACCCTTAATAGGGATAGTATGAGTTTTGACAGTATGAATTGGAAAATATTAAGGTAATGATGACCTTTAAGTATCAGTGGAGAAATTTTTCAGAAGCATATAGATAATGGTTCTAGTATTAGTAAAGGGTATTTTGATATGCCCTGTATCTAGGGAATACAGGAGGAACGAATCAAGGATAACCTTAGAGGTTTTACAAGGAGAAAGGTAATATTCAAAATTCTCAAGAATAAAAATGTTGATAAAGGAGATATGACGTAATTATAATGATGCCAAGTGGGGCACGTGTTAAACCACGAGAAAGTATGGATCGAACCAGTAAAGGTCGAAATTGTCAAGGCAATTAGGACCTAAGATAAAAGATGTTCTAAGTATGATTGAGAGTCAGTCGTGACAGTGATTAACCTCTAAAGACTGAGGCAATAACTTATGGAAAAATGGTGATTTTTTTTTACTCATCAGATTTTAAGGAAAACATCTTCACAAAAGCAGTGATTGAAATAAGGTAGAAAATTTATTTGGAGGTGGTTAAAATGACATTGATTGTAAGGAAATATTACTATCAAGAAAGGCCAAAGAGGTGGCCGACACTTTAAGTGTAAGAGGACAATTATAGGCGCTCGTGCCAGAGGAATATAGTAATAATGGTTAAGGTTGTGAAGGTTGTATTATGGTTTGAAAGATTGACATTCCTTCTGATGACTATGCAATACCCAACCGTAATAGTAGTTGGTAAAGGTTTAATTCGTGTAATCGCCATGAGCGGGCTATCTATCTCAGAAGATACTATCTTGAGAATACTCCAGGACTATGTTTCGAAAAAGACTAAACACACCTTTGAGTTAAGTCTTCTATTGAAGGCATATGATTAAGAATGGTATTAACCTGCTATCGTTGCTTTGATTGAAACTCTTCTGCAATTTTATCTGCTTCATATCATGAATATACGCCAGGATCTGGAGTGTTCTCCATGAATCATGAATGGTGATTATGTTAACTCCTTAGAAGGATTCTATACGACATGTATGGACTCCGTATGGTTAGATATTAAGATTTCATGGAAAGTGAATGACGACAGTAGGTCAGTGGTGGACCATAGTAATGCAGCAATGATTCTGCGAGTAATGAGCTGATTACAACCGTGAGAGTTGTATTGGAATGGATGTTGTGATTGGGTACCACTAATCGGGTCGTGGTAGTGTATAAGTTATCATTGATAGACTAATTAAGTAGAGTATCTACCTATTGAATATTTATTCCCTCTTATGAAAAGAGAGTCGTATTACTATATGAGGAAGGTTGCGGTGCAAGCATAGAATTCTAGTAACGATGATGTCTAGAATGGGATCCCAGATTCGATTTTCAATGTCGAGGGAGTTTCAAAGGTGATTGTGTATAAGCTCGAGGAAGAGCATGGGTCCATAGAATGATGGACGGAATAGCAAAAATATTTGAGCATGTGAAATGCGATGCGATAATAGTTGATGTTGATATATATACGTATATGATTTATTCTCCTATGACAAACCTCTATAATTCAGAGGTAGGTTCCAAGCCAGATATTTTGTGGCATTATATTTTTTTTATATATACAATTCTCTTAATTTCGTTCTTTTCTCTTCTTTTCATTTCATGTAAGCTGAGAAGAACAACCCTTCCAGAAGGGGAGGTATTGCCGAATGACTATCTATATGTGTGATAGAAGCCTAGTAGGATACCATCTATTGTTTAATTGCTTGTCAAGTACTAAAGGCTGGCCACCTTCTGTACTAACTATGCAATAGAACAAGTGTTCATGATCATAGTGATCTCTCAACAAATTCCTTTACTTTTCTATATGATTGATCAAACTTTGGAAAATAGAAACAGCTGAAAAAGGAGTAGTAAAGTTATGGTGGTATTCGGAATGGAAACACGTTCGTGATACTAAGGTTGACGTGGATATTAGAAGGTTATAGAATGCTAGCGAGCAAAAGTGTAACCAGTATGATATTAGGTACGGAAGATAGTAACAATTACGAACTGGAAAAGAGTGGGTATTAAAAAGCAAAAGCCATGCTAGAAGCTATGATGAGAGTCTGTGCAATAGACTTGAAAGAAATTGGAATGATCACTTAACACAAATTGAGTTTTCTTATGACAATAGATCATATGTCAGTATTGAGATATCGCCTTATGAGATCCTTGAGGGAAGACAATGTCGATCTCCCTTATGATAGGATGAGGTTGCAGAGCGCAAGATGCTCAGACCAGCAGTGGTCCAAAGGACCAAGGATTTAATAGATTTAATCAGAGGACGGTTGGTAGTAGCCCAAGATGGACATAAGAAGTATGTTGATTTGACACGAAAGGACAAAGAATAGGAAGTAGGGGATTGTTAAAAGGTATCCCCTTGGAAACCTTTAGAAAGGATTGATGAGATTCGGAAAGAAAGGAAAGCTAAGTCCACAATTTGTCGGACCCTTGGATGTATTAAGATGTTTTGGGAAGTTAGCATATGAGCTATCCCTACCCCCGAACATGTAGCAAGTCATAACGTGTTTCACGTATCAATGTTAAGGAAGTGTAATTCGGATGCCAGACAAATAGGGGCATATGAGCGCATAGACATGCAACCCGACGTAACCTATATGGAGCAACCAGGAAGGGTTATAGAGTGAAAAGGAACAAGTGCTTAGGGGAAGGGTTATCAAACTAGTCAGAGTTTGATGGAAGAACCACAATGTGGGAAAATTTACTCGAGAGTTAGAAAGTGAAATGTTAAGAAAGTATCCCTATTCATTTTCTATCTGATTCCGGGATGGAATCCTTTTAAGGAGGGGAAACTGTAATAACCCCAATTTTTGGAAAATTGTTGAAACCCTTATGAATAGTGTTTTTGCTGAATGAGAAAACTTTTCATGCCACACTATGTAGGGGTTCTGTTATTGATCTTCTGGGATATTATTAGTACTTTATGTGGTATATAAGTGTATGTAAAGGTCGTCAGAATCCAATTCCGAACACTTTGATTTTTCCCGAAAATCCACTAGATACGGAAAGAGTTGAGTATAAGGTAACAGGATAAAAAGGATTTAAATTAAAGGATTATAAGAGAGGATCATAAAAGGAATAAGATATATTGAGAAAGGTTAAGGGAACCTAAGTAATAAGATCCCGGGTATGATCCCTCAAACGATAAACAAAAACGAAAGTTAAGCGAACCGTATAACAGATCAGCGGTCATTAGGCAAACAATTAGGAAGTTAATCAAAGAGATTAGTGGGGATGATGTCACCCAACCAATGAGAAGAGGACAAGGAGGGAAAGATGACATCATAGCATGACACAAGCATGACATGGGAAGGAAGGAGGTGTGGTTGAATGAGAACCACACAAAGTCCAAGGTTAAATAGGTAATTAACTAAAACAAAAACAAAACCAACCAACCAAGCCAATCAAAACATAAAGGAACCAAGGCATTATTTCTTCATTTGCTCTCGGCTTTTTCACTTTTTAAAGGCAAGAATTTTCAAAATCCAAGATCCAAGCTTCCTAAATTGGTGAGTTAATTCCCTAATCATCCTTATGCATAGTTATGGCTATATCATGAGTTTAAGCCTTCAATTCTTTCTCAATCTTCTTCAATAAATCAATGAAGAAGACAATGAATAGTGTTTTCAAGGTTTTAACTTGATTTTTTTCTTGTTTTCCTTTAAGATCCAAGCATCCATAAGACTTCTCAAAGCTTCTTAAGGCTTCCTAGCTACTCCCACCACTTCAAGGAAGGTATATCATCTCCAAACCCTAGATTCCTATGTATAATAAGATGATTTTGATTATTATGGTGATATAGTAGCTTAATGCTTGTGGTTTAGAGTGTGGGTTGGAGTGGTAGTGAAATGGAATGGTGAATCTTGTTGTTTTGGTTAAAAGAACTTAAGTATAGTTAAATTCAAGCTTAGGCATAAGTATAAATGTTAATATTGAATTGAATGGGGCTGTTATGATGTGATAAGGATGGACTTTGGTTGTATGAATGGGTTGAGGTTGAATTGTGATGGTTTTTGAATGGTTTAAATTTGGGAAATCGCGTAAACATAGCCGTCGTAATGTCCGATTTACTTTAGACTGCTTTTGTTCATAACATTAGGACCTGAGAACCCCATGCTAGATTTTGACCATTTCCATGTTTAGATACCTCATGTTACGAGCTTCGTTTTGATATGTAGTTCGTTCGATTCCGATGCACGGTTTAGGAGAAAGGACCGTTTCAAGTAACGGCGTTTCGCGAACGAAACTTTTCCCCTCGCCTTACTTTGAAACACAGGTTAAAGACAAAAAAGGGTTAATTAATGTATGAAACAATTATGGTAAGTGTGTTAGGCAGTTGGTAAGCCACTCGCGAAAGAATCGCCTTAAAACTTGTAATGGTTAATTTATTAAAAATGGTGGAGCCGAGGTTACTCGAGTGACTTAAGAGAACCAGTAAGCGCAAAACGAGCGTTAGAGTCTAATTTGGTTAGAGTATAGAATTACAAGTGACTTTGGTTTAATTCTAACTTACTTGTTGTTTATAGGTTACCAGACTCGTCCCGAGCCTTTTATCACCCCCAGTCGCTCATGCAAGTTTTCTACCCGTTATACTGTTGTTGTGATGTATATTTGTATATGCATTATCTTGCGATAGATGCATGTTGGTTAATTAGCAAATGTTGCGATATATTGAAGCATGCTGATATGGTATATATATGCATGCCTGTTTCGTATTCTTGCCATATATATCTGTTGGTTCAGTTGATAATACCTATGCTAGAGGATAGCGGTAATTTGCATATATCCTTAGTATAGGGACCCAAAGGTGAAAATGTTTTCTAAAACCGGGAGTCGAGGATCCCGAGTAGATTTTATATATTTATATATTTATATATATATGGTTATAGTTTTCACAACTATTAATCGAATAAAGTTTATTCGATAACTTTATATTATTTAATGAATATTACTTGAATATTCATCCGAGGACTTATGACTCCTTTTATTTTATTAATTGAAGATTATTTCGAATATTCATTCGAGGGCTTATGACTCAGTTATATTATTTAATGAATATTATTTGAATATTCATTTGAGGATGTATGACTCCTTTGTTTTATTTTATGAATATTATTTATAATATTCATTCGAGGACTTATGACTCCGTTTATTATTTAATAATATTCTTTATTTTATTAAAGAATAATATTTCGATAATCAAACTTATTTTTTATTATTCAAATAAGATATTACTTTCGTATAAGTATATCTTTGATTATTTGCTATTCATTCAGGTATAAGTTTTCCAACTTCTACCTCAATTATTCTTATGGGAATATTATTTAAATAATAATATTCAGATATTTTCTAAATATATTGGGACTGATTTACTTCATTAAATCAGCATTCCTCCAAACACTCTTTAAAGTGTTTTCGAGTCTTCAAAATGATTTTTAAAAGTTAGAGCGGATCCCAAAACTCATTTTTATATTTAAGATCTTCCTTTCAAAGGGGATTTAAATACTCATTCAAAACCTGGGGGATCCAGCTCTGTGGTGCATTTTATATTCGCAACAAGGTTGCTGTTTTTATGAATGAATTGATTACTTGCCCAATGTTCGGGAAGTAAGCCCATCTAATTGAGTCGGCATAAGCGACAGGCAGGGTACGGTCTATCAAAGTATAAGTGGCTGGGTGGCAGTCCATCAACGTGTAAGAGGCCGGGTGGCGGTCCAGCACAAGGTCCTTATGTGGCCAGGGTGATGACCGGTGGGGGATTCATCCATCTACTAGTAGAAAAGGTTACTTATTGGTATCTTCGCCTGATCAGCAAGATATCGGGTTTATGCCAAAATTCTTTCCTTTCCAAATTTATTGGATATTGCAACTCTGTTCATACTTTACATGACAGAGGTTTTTAGGAAATGTATGAGAGATATATATATCCAAATATTTTATTAAAGAATAATATTTCGATAATCAAACTTATTTTTTATTATTCAAATAAGATATTACTTTCGTATAAGTATATCTTTGATTATTTGCTATTCATTCAGGTATAAGTTTTCCAACTTCTACCTCAATTATTCTTATGGGAATATTATTTAAATAATAATATTCAGATATTTTCTAAATATATTGGGACTGATTTACTTCATTAAATCAGCATTCCTCCAAACACTCTTTAAAGTGTTTTCGAGTCTTCAAAATGATTTTTAAAAGTTAGAGCGGATCCCAAAACTCATTTTTATATTTAAGATCTTCCTTTCAAAGGGGATTTAAATACTCATTCAAAACCTGGGGGATCCAGCTCTGTGGTGCATTTTATATTCGCAACAAGGTTGCTGTTTTTATGAATGAATTGATTACTTGCCCAATGTTCGGGAAGTAAGCCCATCTAATTGAGTCGGCATAAGCGACAGGCAGGGTACGGTCTATCAAAGTATAAGTGGCTGGGTGGCAGTCCATCAACGTGTAAGAGGCCGGGTGGCGGTCCAGCACAAGGTCCTTATGTGGCCAGGGTGATGACCGGTGGGGGATTCATCCATCTACTAGTAGAAAAGGTTACTTATTGGTATCTTCGCCTGATCAGCAAGATATCGGGTTTATGCCAAAATTCTTTCCTTTCCAAATTTATTGGATATTGCAACTCTGTTCATACTTTACATGACAGAGGTTTTTAGGAAATGTATGAGAGATATATATATGGATATATATATATATATATATCGGGACTTAATGAAGTATCTCGTAACTTCATTTCATTCAATAATATTTCAAAGATTGAATTTATTCAAGTCTTATCTTGTATTCTCATCTATGTGATGAACTTTTGAAACTAATTATAACTTGAACGGTGGTAGTTCAAGTAGTATTCGGAAAGATATAAGTATATTGGAGTATCTTGTAACTTCATCTTTTAAACTTATATCTAGTAAATGATTATCTTGTGCATGACAAAGATTTTCACAAAAACGTTGAGAAAAGGTTAGATATATGAGATCACCTTGCAACGATAGTTTTATACAGTTATAAACTGGAACTCTGTGTTTATTATGCATGGAAGAGGACTTCCAAGATTTTGAAAAGTATATGTATATATATACTGAATTATTTTGCGACTTGGTCGCGTTAAGATATCAGCTTGGTTCACTTCTTCTTGACCAAGACTTTCATGAGTACTATGAGAAGGCTCATATATTGTTAATCATTATACATATTATTTTGGTGGGCTTGCTGCTCACCCTTGCTTTCTTCTTTCATCACACAACAACAAATAGAAAAGATGAACAGGACCAAGCTCCCGATTCGCGAGCGGATAGGAGACGTTCCTCAGTTTCCTATAGGCGTTGATGTCGCTGTAGCTGAGGTAGGAACTACCAATAGGCTAGGCTTTCAACTTTTGATGTACCAGATTTATGTATATTTATGAATTGTAATGATGGCAAAGAAATGTAAATTTATTCAGAAACCCTTTTAAAGGTGTATTGGCATATAATTGTGGAATAAAATGACTTGTGATTATTTTTGGATATTCATCTCCGAGACTATAACTTGTGGTGTGTGTGTTTATTGTGGGGTCGCAGTACAGAGTAGTTGATTATTTATTAAGATTGGGTGTTATTAAGGGAAATAGAACTCGTGACAACCCGGATCCCCGACCCCGGATTTGGGGGTGTTACAAAAACGAAGGGTAGATAGAAGTATGTGTTGAATAGAATTCCATGAGTAAATTATTGATAGATGCTTATGATATGTGAGCAGAAGAGGCAAGATATAGGAAAGGGAAACAGGTAGTTGAGGAGTAAAACGGTTGTGATTGGAAGCGAGTGCAGTGTAGTAAGCTAATACCACGCAAGTGTTCTGAACTTTCTCGAGATATTGTAGTACTTGATAATCCTGTGATATTGCAAGTGCTTTGAAGCACAGAAACCTAAATCCTGATTTCAGTTATTGTTCTTGAGCCATGAATCATATTCTTTCTAATCCATTGATTATTGTATACCCAAACAAGGACCACAAATCTACGATACTACTCCACAAATACATACAAACTAAATACCAGACACTGAAATGAACTATTATATACTCAACCCATGGTATCTTATACTTTGAAAGACTAAATCCTTGAAACCTTGAAACGTTGATTCCTTTGTTATCCAATTCTTTCATTACCCAGCATCCAAGCTTTTAAATTGCCTTATTGATCCTTACAGGGATTGAAACCCTTTCATTGTTAAACATTTATTGTTGTTAATGATTTCGGTTATTGTTTATTATTGCATATTCTGTTATTATGTTAGAATTGGATTGTTTTTATAAAATTGTGGACCAGATTCATGGTCAGACCATATAATGGTCAAGTTAGGCCAATGTGTGCCTTGGATCCAGTAGTTAGAGCAATGCTGTGTGCCTTGCTCGGGGTTAGTGCGTGACTGATCAGCAGCCTAACCTTGGTTTTTAAATTAAAAGTATAATATCCAATTCTAAATCATAATCCATTGTTCACTTGATATCATAACCATATTCACCTGACGATCATTATTCTCAGTTTTGTCATTGTGACTTGCTGAGCTAGTTAGCTCATTTGTGCGATATTGTTTATATTCTTTCCAATTAAAAAGGAACCAGTTGGTAAAGAGGATCCCCAGTCCAGCGCGAGAGCTAGGGGTTCAGGTTGAGAAAGCGGAGCTAGTAGGCTTCTTTTGGAATAATTTAAGTTTGTAAAAGTTTGTAATTATGTTTAATACTCAGTTTGAATTTGAAATAGTTAGGATTTAAACGGTTTGTAATATATTAGTGTGTTTGTCTTGTGTGCATACTTTAACCTGTTGCGGTCCGTGGTGGTTGGTAAGTAGGGTCATTGCATATATTATTATTATCTTTATTATTATTATAAGCAGGTTATAATTAAGGTGTGTGTGTGGACCCCAAACTTCTGACCCGGGTTTGGAGGGCGTCACAGGTTTGGTATCAGAGCTACAGGTTATAAGTCACTGACACAAGCCTAGGTTGACGGGAATGGGTAGAGGGATAAGATTAGAAGTAAGGTATAGGATGATAGAACGTCGAGAGGTTGAGTGTTATGGTATAACCGGTATTAGTATAGTTTGCGTCGTGGTACGAGATTCTTATATTACGATATGATTTCAGATAGCAGAGATGGCCGACTCTTTTATTCCCGTATCAGCTGATCACTCAGAGCCTTCAGTTGGAGCACCAGCATCGGATCCACGTCCTGTTATTCCACCAGCATTGGCTATTCTACCCCTACCGGTGTTGCAGCCCGTACCATTGCAGGCTATTCCACCTCCAGGCATGAGGCCACCTGTTAGAGGACCCCCACCAGCTGATTCAGATTCCACTGGGCATTCAGTAGCGAGTGCCCCATTCCAGACTATATTGCCTCCAGTTCCTTATTACCGGTATGAGGCTCTTCTATTGGAGGTGATTCCTTGTTAGCTCAGATTAGAGAGTTACAGCATATCATTAGGACTACAGATGTTGATCGTGGTGTGAGGGAGCTTTGAGAGGAGATTCATGTGACACGGAGGGTTCTTGAGGCTAGGCTACATGGAGCTACACTACCTGGCAGAGGCCCTGATGCACTGCTGGGCTGGGCTACTGAGGTGATGGAGGACTTTGAGAGGCTGGCAGGACCAGAGTTTCCTTGGAGTTGAGTTAGAGATTTTGAGATGGAGATGATGAGCAGTGTTGTTATGGTTATGTAGTATGGACAGTAGTGTGTAGTGTGTATCAGTAGACTTTTGAGTTGTATTTATAGACTAGTGATGCTGACTAGTGAGTAGGTTGTTGTACCCTTTTTGCTTTTACTTTCGAAGCGTCTTTACGCTTGTACTACCTAAAACTTTTGATCTATATATCAGTACCTTTTCCTTTCCAACACTGTCATTTACTTTATTGCACCTGTTTTACTTTACCTTATTTATTGCACCAGTATACCCTGTGATACCATGTACCCTGTTTTCCATAACTGTTTATATTCTGTAAAGAAGCATGCAATTTACTTAGTTACAACTGTTTTCAAAAAGAGATATTTCTATTTTACAAAACTTTTCTTTTATACAAAGATTTGATTCAAAAGCTAAATAAATTGATTGATTCTTTACAGAAAATGCCTCTCAGCAGAAATACCCGCACCAACACCTAGAATGAAGAAACCAACAACAACAACAATAACAACCAAAATGATATAAACCAGAATGTGAACCCAGGACCCATGGACCCAGCAATAGCCCAGATTCTTCAAATCTTGGCTCAACAAACAGTTCACCTGGCACAACAACAGCAGAGACAGACCAATCCCCAGGTAATTTTCAAAACTTTTCAGGCAGTAAACCCACCAGAATTCAAGGGTTCCTTAGAGCCAATTGAAGCAAATGTGTGGTTAAAGGAAATAGAGAAGGCTTTTGCCTTGGTAAAAGTGAAAGAGGAGCAGAAGGTTGAATTTGCAAGTTACTATCAAAAGAATGAGGCCACCTATTGGTGGGAAATGGTGAAAACATTGGAAAGCACAGATGTTATTACTTGGGAAAGGTTTAAGGAATTGTTTTTAGAAAAGTATTTTCCTCAGTTTGTTCAGGATCAAATAGAGCTGAAGTTTTTAGAATTAAAGCAAGAGAACATGTCGGTAACAGATTATGAGGGGAAGTTTGAGGAATTGTCAAGGTATGTGCCGTCGTATGTTGATACTGATAGAAAGAAAGCTAAGAGATTCCAGCAAGGCTTGAAGCCATGGATCAGAGGGAAGGTAGCTATTTTTGAATTGGATACCTATGCCGGGGTTGTACAGAAAGCTATGATCGCAGAGACAGAGAGTGAGATGTTCCAGAAAGAAAAGGAAAGCAAGAAAAGGAAAGTTGAGGGAAGTGAGGGTCAGTCACAAACAGGGAAGTTTCCAAATTTTAAGAAGGGCAAGTTTCAGTCAGGGAGAAATTTTAATTTCAGGAGACAAAATGCAGGAGACAGAGGCCAGGGCAATCGTCCAGCTAATGTGAATCAGCCGAATCAGTTGAGATTAACTTTTCCAGATTGTCAAGTATGTGGAAAGAAGCATGGAGGAGTTTGTAACAAGTTGAATGTGGTATGTTTTAAATGCAACCAGAAAGGGCACTACTCGAGGGAGTGCCGAAATCAGCCATCAAGAGAGCCAGTAAATAAGGATCAGCCTATCCGGAATCCAGCAGTGAAAGTTCCAGTCATTGGATTTACATGCTTTAAATGTGGGAAGCCAGGACATATGGCCAGGGATTGCAAGACACCAACCCCAGTTAGTAATGCATTAAGGATTATGGGATCTACCCCAACAGTGAATGAGACTCCGAGGGCTAGAGTTTTTGACATGTCGGTGAAGGATGCGATCCAGGATACGGATGTCGTGGCAGGTACGCTAATGTGAATTCTTTATGTGCCAAAGTGTTAATAGATTCGGGAGCAACTCGATCGTTTGTTTCACAAGATTTTGTTAGTAAGTTAAATTGTCCAGTTGGGTATTTAAATGAAATAATGACTGTGGAATTAGCAAATCAAGAACGTGTAACTGTTAACCAAGTTTATGGGAATTGTGAGATTGAGTAAGTTTTGTGTAGATTTGATACCGTTTAAGTTAGGAGAATTTGACATTATATTAGGGATGGATTGGTTATCTAAGCATGATGCTCAGATAGATTGTCGAAATAAGAAAGTAATGGTGAAAACGCCAGATGAAAGAATAGTAACGTTCAAGGGACAGAAGCAGGTAAAGAAGTTCTTAACGATGATTCAAGCCAAGAAGTTACTATGACAAGGATGTGAGCATTTTGTAGCATATGTGATCGACAGAAGTCATGAGCCAGCAAAACTTGAAGATATTCCAGTTGTAAATGAATTTCCAGACCTATTTCCCGATGAGTTACCAGGACTTCCTCCAGATAGAGAAATTGAATTTGCAATCGACTTAGCACCTGGAACCGAACCAGTATCCAAGGCCCCGTATAGAATGGCGTCTGTTGAGATGAAAGAGTTAGCAAAGCAATTGCAAGAGTTGTTAGAGAAATGAGTAAGTAGACCCAGCGTATCCCCGTGGGGTGCACCGATATTATTTGTCAAGAAGAAGGATGGAAGCATGAGACTGTGCATCGACTATAGGGAGCTCAACAAGTTGACGATCAAGAATAAGTATCCGTTACCCAGAATTGATGATTTGTTTGACCAATTGAAGGGAGCCAAGTATTTCTCCAAAATCGATTTAAGATCGGGATATCATCAACTGAAGATCAAACCAGAAGATATACCAAAGACAGCTTTCAGAACAAGGTATGAACATTACGAGTTTTTAGTGATGTCTTTTGGATTGACCAACGCCCCAACAGCGTTTATGGACCCGATGAACAGAATTTTCAAGGAATATTTGGACAAGTTCGTTATAGTATTTATAGACGATATTTTGATCTATTCAAAGACGGAGGAGGATCATACGGAACATTTAAGGACAGCTTTGGAGATTTTAAGGAAAAAGAAGTTATATGCTAAATTGTCGAAGTGTGAGTTTTGGCTATAGGAAGTTCAGTTCTTAGGACACATAGTCAGTAATGAAGGGATCAAAGTGGACCTGGCAAAGATCGAGGCAATTACGAATTGGGAAAGACCGAGAACACCCACTGAGGTAAGAAGTTTCTTGGAATTGGCAGGATATTATCGACGATTCGTTCAGAATTTCACAAGAATTGCAACACCATTGACAAAGCTTACACGAAAGAATGAAAAGTTTATATGGAATGACAAGTGCGAAGGAGGTTTTCAGGAATTAAAGCGGAGATTAATCACAACACCTGTTTTGTCACTTCCAGACGATCAAGGGAATTTCGTAATTTATAGCGATGCTTCTTACAAAGGATTATGATGTGTTCTTATGCAGCACGACAAGGTGATTGCGTATGCGTCAAGGCAATTGAAACCACACGAACAGAAGTACCCTACTCATGATTTGGAGTTAGCAGCTATAGTTTTCGCTTTGAAGATTTGGAGACATTATTTGTATGGAGAAAAGTGTGAGATTTTCACGGATCACAAAAGTTTGAAATATATATTTACCCAGAAGGAACTTAATATGAGACAAAGGAGATGGTTAGAATTGATCAAGGATTATGATTGCTCGATTAATTATCATCCCGGTAAGGCGAACGTTGTAGCAGATGCGTTAAGTCGGAAGGAAAAGTTAAATGTATTATCCGTACCTGAAGAGATATATAAAGAATTTCAAAAAATGGAATTGGAGATTAGAATTTGCAAGCCTGAGGAAGCAAAAGTGTACGGTATGATTTTCCAACCAGAGTTATTAGAGAAAATAAAGAAATGCCAGAAAGAGGTAATGGATCAAGATATAAATAGTTTGGTAGGTGAGGAATTATGCACGCAACAAGATGATCAAGGTATTCTTAGGTTTTCTTCAAGAAATTGGATTCCATCAGTAACGGAGCTGAAAAATGAAATTTTACAAGAGGCACATAGTTCAAGATATTCCTTCCATCCAGGGAGTACCAAAATGTACAGAGATTTAAAGAAGAATTATTGGTGGCCAAATATGAAGAGGGAAATTGCGGAATGGGTTAGCAAATGTTATACCTGTCAGAAAGTTAAAACAGAGCATCAGAGACCAAGCGGATTGCTACAGCCATTGTAGATTCCAGAGTGGAAGTGGGAACATATTGCCATGGATTTCATAGTTGGATTACCAAGGACAAGGGCTAATCATGATGCCATTTGGGTTATAGTAGATAGAATTACCAATTCAGCTCATTTTCTGCCTATAAATGAAAGATTTTCGCTTGACAAGTTAGTTCATATGTACTTGAAAGAGATCGTAGTTTGTCATGGAGTTCCAGTGTCTATTGTATCTGATCGAGATCCAAGATTTAATTCAAGATTTTGGAAGAGTTTTCAAGAATGTTTGGGAACAAGACTGAATATGAGTACAGCTTATCACCCCCAAACGGATGGCCAAAGTGAAATAATGACCCAGACAATCGAGGACATGCTACGTGTTTGTGCTATTGATTTCAAAGGAAGTTGGGACGAGCATTTACCCCTGGTAGAGTTTGCTTATAACAACAGTTATCACGCCAGTATTGGGATGCCACCTTATGAAGCCCTTTATGGACGCAAGTGTAGATCTCCAATATATTGGGATGAAGTAGGAGAACGCAAAATACTCGGACCTGAATTGGTGCAGCAGACAAAGGAAGTTGTTGAAATTATCCAGAAAAGATTAATAGCTGCACAAGATCGTCAAAGGAAATATGCTGACAAGTCAAGAAAAGACATGGAATTTGAAGAAGGAAGCTTGGTATTATTGAAAGTATCACCATGGAAAGGACTAACGAGGTTTGGGAAGAAAGGGAAGCTAAACCCAAGATATGTCGGACCTTTTGAAATCCTAAAGCGTATTGGCAAGGTAGCTTACGAGTTGGCGTTACCTCCGCACATGGAGCACCTTCACAATGTTTTTCACATATCAATGCTTAAGAAATATAATCCAGATTCCAGGCATGTAATAGAATATGAGCCAATAGAACTTCAAGCAGATTTATCTTATGTAGAGAGTCCGATAGAGATTCTAGAGGAAAGAGAGAAAGTATTGAGAAATAAAGTGGTAAAGTTAGTAAGAGTATTGTGGAGAAACCCAAAGGTTGAAGAGTCAATCTGGGAGTTAGAAAGTGATATGAGAGAAAAGTACCCTCATTTGTTTTCTTAGAGATTCTGAGGACATAATCCTTTTAAAGGGGGAAGGATATAATATCCGGGATATATCGTGAAATTATTTTTGCTATTATATAATTATTATGTGTGTTCAATTTCTATTCTATAAGCTAATTGTTAAGTGTTATCTGTACTTGAATATTCAAAAATAATATTAATTGAGTATTTTAATTTTTATATGTCCAAAATAAAATATAGATAATTGTCATATCTTCCTAATTATTTTATGTTGGTTTATGGATTTATAAGAATCATATGAAATTTCTAAAATCTTTTTCCGGGTAATTAAAATCTATTTTATAAAAACGGGAACCAACCGACGTCAACCGTTATTACGTTTTTGGAAACCGAAACTCTTTCGAGAACTCCTTCCTAACCTAATTGTAATATTCCGAGCATATTCCATGTTTCGACTTTTTCGATCCGTCGTACGGTTTGTCCTGCGCGGGTCCCGGCGCAATATTTTCGATACAATATTCATTTCAGTAAATCAATAAAACCCGTATTTTCGATAAACGAGAGCTTTTTTATTAAATTATCACAATTATCACTTCGTAATACGTGTAACCAGGCGCTGAGACCAAGATCGCAGTACAAATTGTACTGATTTGGATAATTATCCCGAAAACCGATACCGTATGGATATTATATCCGGAATGATCCAACGGGATACAAATTTTCCGTAATTATAAATAGCCTTTTACCGTATTTTATTTCGTATCAAAATCATTTGCAGATAGTTAATTATATAATTTTCAGAGAAAAGCCCTAATTTCCTAAAACTGTTCTAAGAGTCAAACAGCAAAATGAAGGCGTTACTGATCTCTGTTTTCAAAGCTTGAGTAACCAAAACGAAGGATTTGAAGTGTTCTATCAGATTCTGAGCATTATTTCACTGCAGAAATCAAGGTTATATTTCTAAAAATTTATTTATTTTCGAATTTATTTTATTAAAAATATGAAATTTTGTTCGGATGATTGTTTGTATGATTTGATGATTGCATGTTGTAGAGCTTATTTTCCTGATGATTTTCATGTGTCATACGTCTGATTTGGAGTTCAATAACATGCTCAAAAGTGGGTTTAATTTTTGAATTTCAAAATTAGGGTTTATAACCCGTATGAATGTTCTTAATTGAAATTTGGGGGTTTCTTATTCTGTGATAGATTGATGTTGTGTTATAGTGGGTTGTATTCTCTGTGAAATTTGCAATCTAGTCGTATAAGTTTCATGAACCAACGAGGTCTGTAGAGAAGGGAGTTGTGTTTTGAAGTTTTCCAATGTTCGCCGGAAACTGGAAAACTTCACGTTGGAAAACTTCACGGCCAAATTCCGGCCAACTCAGGGATTGTTAGGATGAATTGATTGCATGGTTGTGTTCCTGGTGTTGTGTAGATGTGATCTGGAGGTGTTGGTGGAGTGAGGACGCCGGGAACGTGTTCTCCGGCGAACCCGACTGTTTTCCGGCGAAGGGCTGGAAAATTACAGTTTAGTACCCCAACTTTTGAAAACGATGCAGTTAGGTCCCTGAAGTTTCCAGACTTTGCAAATTTAGGATTCCTGTTTATAAAATATTTAAAAATCATATTTCCTATTTATTTTTATTATAAAAATTCATTTTTAAATTTTGAAAATTCTAAAAATTATTATTTTAATTCTGAAAATTAGTTTTAATTCACAAATAAATCTAAATTAATTAGTTAATTAATTTCAGTTAATTTATAATTGATTAATTGGTCAATTAATTCGAAAATTAATTGATTAATTGATTTAATTAATTATTAATTGATTTTAATTAATTATTTAATTAGATTTAATTATTTAAAAATGATTTAAAAATTCTGAAAAATAGTTTCGAGCTTTAAAATATTATTCTAAATTATTTCCAAGGCTCGAGAATTATTCTAAAATTATTTCGGAGCCAGAATGGGCCAACCGAACCCTGTTTATTAACCCGAAATTGATCCAACGACCCGTTTTAATTCCGAAAAATGTTTTAAAAATCATTTTAAATACCAGAAAACCTATTTATGACCCGAGACTTCTTTATAAATAATATATCATTGATTACGTGATGTATTATGTGCTATATGTGACTTGTTAATTGACTATCGGTCTATATATTCGGTGTTTACTTGATTATTGCATAACTTTCAATCCGTTAATCGAATTTGGGTAAAACGAAGGGTAGATAGAAGTATGTGTTGAATAGAATTCCATGAGTAAATTATTGATAGATGCTTATGATATGTGAGCAGAAGAGGCAAGACGTAGGAAAGGGAAACAGGTAGTTGAGGAGTAAAACGGTTGTGATTGGAAGCGAGTGCAGTGTAGTAAGCTAATACCAGGCAAGTGTTCTGAACTTTCTCGAGATATTGTAGTACTTGATAATCCTGTGATATTGCAAGTGCTTTGAAGCACAGAAACCTAAATCCTGATTTCAGTTATTGTTCTTGAGCCATGAATCATATTCTTTCTAATCCATTGATTATTGTATACCCAAACAAGGACCACAAATCTACGATACTACTCCACAAATACATACAAACTAGATACCAGACACTGAAATGAACTATTATATACTCAACCCATGGTATCTTATACTTTGAAAGACTAAATCCTTGAAACCTTGAAACGTTGATTCCTTTGTTATCCAATTCTTTCATTACCTAGCATCTAAGCTTTTAAATTGCCTTATTGATCCTTACAGGGATTGAAACCCTTTCATTGTTAAACATTTATTGTTGTTAATGATTTCGGTTATTGTTTATTATTGTATATTCTGTTATTATGTTAGAATTGGATTGTTTTTATAAAATTGTGGGCCAGATTCGTGGTCAGACCATATAATGGTCAAGTTAGGCCAATGTGTGCCTTGGATCCAGTAGTTAGAGCAATGCTGTGTGCCTTGCTCGGGGTTAGTGCGTGACTGATCAGCAGCCTAACCTTCGTTTTTAAATTAAAAGTATAATATCCAATTCTAAATCATAATCCATTGTTCACTTGATATCATAACCATATTCACATGACGATCATTATTCTCAGTTTTGTCATTGTGACTTGCTGAGCTAGTTAGCTCATTTGTGCGATGTTGTTTATATTCTTTCTAGTTAAAAAGGAACCAGTTGGTAAAGAGGATCCCCAGTCCAGCGCGAGAGCTAGGGGTTCAGGTTGAGAAAGCGGAGCTAGTAGGCTTCTTTTGGAATAATTTAAGTTTGTAAAAGTTTGTAATAATGTTTAATACTCAGTTTGAATTTGAAATAGTTAGGATTTAAACGGTTTGTAATATATTAGTGTGTTTGGCTTGTGTGTATACTTTAACCTGTTGCGGTCCATGGTGGTTGGTAAGTAGGGTCATTGCATATATTATTATTATCTTTATTATTGTTATAAGCAGGTTATAATTAAGGTGTGTGTGTGGACCCCAAACTTCTGACCCGGGTTTGGAGGGCGTCACAGTTACCACCTTCCCCCCTTAAAGGATTCTGTCCCTAGAATCTAAGCAAATAAATGAGGATACTTATCTAACATATCACTTTCTAATTCCCATGTCGACTCTTCAACCTTGGGATTCCTCCACAAAACTTTTACTAAAGGAACTACTCTATTCCATAACATTTTATCCTTTCTATCTAAAATGATAACCGGCTGCTCGACATAAGACAAATCCGGCTCAATATCTACTGGTTCATTCTCTATAATACATTTGGCGTTGGCGTTGAACTTCTTAAGCAATGATACGTGAAAAATGTTGTGAATGTGCTGCATTTGAGGCGGTAAGGCCAACTCGTATGCCACTTTTCCAACTTTACCCAAAATCTCAAAAGGTCCGACAAATCTTGGATTAAACTTTCCTTTCTTGCGAAATCTAACTATCCCCTTCTAGGGCGACACTTTCAACAGAACGGTTTCTCCTATTTCATATTCTACATCCTTTCTGCGTGGATCATCATACATTCTTTGTCTATCCTCAGCCACGATTAATCAATTTCGAATTAAATCTACCGCCGATAGGCAGTGCTCATCTTGAGCCGAGTTCCCAAATGTTCTTGAAATTGCTTCCAAAATCTGGAGTTGAAACGAGGGTCTCTATCTGACACTATAGATACTGGAACCCCATGACAAGTGACACTTTCTTTTAGGTACATATGAATCAGCTTATGCATTGAAAATCTTTCGTTGATCGGTAGAAAATGAGCTGACTTAGTCAATCGATCGATTATTACCCAAATAGTGTCGTGATTAGATTTTTTCCTTGGTAATCCAACTATGAAGTCCATCACAATGTGCTCCCACTTCCATTCAGGTATCTCTAAGGTTTGAATTAGTCCACTCGGTTTCTAATGTTCGGCTTTTACCCTTTGGCAAGTGTAACATCTACTAATCCATTGTGCAATCTCTTTCTTCATATTTGGCCACCAAAAGTTCTGTTTCAAATCTTGGTACATTTTTGTGCTTCCGGGGTGAATAGAAAATTGTGAGTTGTGAGCATCCTTCAAAATTTCATTCTTCAATTCTTCCACATTCAGTATCCAAATTCTTGATGAGAATCTTAGAATCCCTTGGTTGTCTTTTTGAGTGCAAATATCTTCTCTGGTCAACTCATTCATTCTTTCATTCATCACTTCTTCTTGTCACTTCTTAATCTTTCTTATCAATTCTGGTTGGAAAATCATCGTATAAATCATTTCTATAGGTGCACTTGGAGCTCAGATCTCAATTGCCAGTTTCTCAAATTCCTTTGATAACTCTTGGGCCAAAATTAACATAGTCAATCTCTCCTTGCAACTTAAAGCATTCGCTACTACATTCGCTTTCCCAGATTGATAATTGATCGTGCAATCATAGTCCTTAATCAACTCCAACCATCTTCATTGCCTCATGTTTAATTCCTTTTGAGTGAAAATGTACTTCAGGCTCTTGTGATCCATATATATCTCGCATTTTTCTCTATATAGGTAATGTCTCTACAGCTTCAAAGCAAATACAATTGCAGCCAGTTCCAAGTCAAGAGTTGGGTACCTTTGCTCGTGAGGCTTAAATTGCCTTGACACGTAGGCTATCACCTTCCCGTGTTGCATTAAAACACAACCCAATCCTTTGTGTGATGCATCGATGAATATTACAAGGTCTTCTTGATCATCTGGCAGGGCTAATACTGGAGCGGTGACTAATTTCTGCTTCAATTCTTGAAAACTCTTTTCACAACTCTCCGTCCATTCGAACTTCTCATTCTTTCGGGTCAATTTTGTCAATGGTACTACAATCTTTGAGAAATCCTTCACAAATCTTCGATAATATCCGGCCAATCCCATGAAACTTCTAACTTCAGTCAGGGTCTTCGGCCTTTCCCAATTCATTACAGCTTCTATCTTCACGGGATCAACTCGAATTCCTTCGCTTCCGTCAATATGCCCTAAAAATTGAACTTCTTGCAGCCAGAACTCACACTTCAAAAACTTGGCATATAACTTCTCCTTTCTTAAAGTCTCCAAATCTATTCTCAGATGTTCAACATGTTCTTCCTCAGTCTTTGAGTATATTAGAATGTCGTCGATAAACACAACGACAAATTTGTCCAAATACTCCTTGAATACTCGGTTCATCAAATTCATAAAGGTGGCTGGCGCATTTGTCAATCTGAATGCCATAACTAGAAACTCGTAATGTCCGTATCTGGTTCTGAAAGCAGTATTTGGAATATCTTCTGGCTTAATCTTCAACTAGTGATATCCCGATCACAATTCAATCTTCGAGAAGTAAGCTGCTCCCTTAAGTTGATCAAACAAATCATCAATATGAGGTAAAGGGTAGCTATTCTTAATTATCAATTTGTTCAACTCTCTATAGTCGATGCACAGTCTCATACTGTTATCTTTCTTTTTCACAAACAGAACCGGAGCACCCCACAGAGATACACTTGGCCTTATAACTCCTTTATCCAATAACTCTTATAGTTGCTTGGCTAATTCCTTCATTTCTGCTGGTGCCATACGATAAGGTGCCTTCGATACAGGTTCCACGCTGGGCGCTAAGTTGATAGAAAACTCAATTTGACAGTCAGGCGGTAATCTAGGAAGTTCATCCGGAAATACATCAGGAAATTCGCTAACTATCGGGATACTTTCTATATTCGGCGTTTCCTTATATCTAACTATTATATGAGCCAAATACCCTTCACATCCTTGTCTTAACAACTTTTTCGCTTGAATCATCGTCAAAAATGTTTTAACTTATTTCTGTCCTTTAAACTCTACCTTATTTCCTTGAGGAGACTTAAGAATCACTTTTTTCTTCTTATAATCTATCTGAGCACCATGCCCTTCTAGCCAATCCATTCCTAATATAACGTCAAATTCTCCTAGTCGAAAAGGTATAAGGGAAGCAAGGAAATTATAGACTGAAATCTCTACTTTACACCAGGAGCAAATACTTTTAACAGATACTTGTTCTTGATTAACCACAATGATAGATAGAGGTTCAACTAACAGTTCAATTTCACAATTTAACTTGCCAACAAAAGATTCAGATATGAAAGATCTAGTAGCTCCGGAATCAAATAGCACTTTATCATTGACGTTGTTGACAAAAAGCGTACTTACCACAACTTCAGAACTATGAACAACATCCTTGATATTCATGTTGAATGTCCAGGCCTGAGTAGGATAGAAAGGAGGAAACAATAGAGTTGCAGATTCAAAAGGTTGATTTGAAGGTAGTTGAAGAATTGGAATAGAAGATGTCATTTCTTGATTGTAAGGGGCGGCCGTCAATTGTATCCACTTGCTATTTCCGGGGATCTTGCAATCCCTAGACAGGTGACCAGTCTTTCCACACTTGAAGCATGTAATAGGAGGCTTCGGGTTTCATCACTCATTAACATGATGACCTTTCGAATTGCACTTGTAACAAATGATGTCGGCCTTATTGCAGTTACCCACGTGTCTCTTGTTGCAGAACTTACACTCCGGATTTGCTTGCTGGGATCTTTGTCCACTTAGAGCTTGAATCCTATTCTTCTGACTCTTAATATCACCCTTCTTAAAGCTTTGAGGTCCTCCTTGGTTCTGGAATCCAAACTTTTTGAAATTCCTTCCACTTTGGCTCCCTTTGATCCAATCCTTCTCTATTACTTCCAAACTTTCTTTTCTTACTCTCTTTCCCCTTCAAGTTTTGATAACTTTCTCCTTCAATTACCATCACCTTCTGGACCACTTCAGCATATGTGGTCAATTCAAAGGCAGCCACTCTGCTTCGTAGCCAAGGCTTCAATCCTTGTTGAAATCTTTTCACTCTCTTCTCATCCGTGTCCACATAATCTCCGACAAACCTAGCCAATTCAGTGAATTTCTTCCCGTACTCTCCTACAGTCACTCCTTCTTGCTTCAATTCAAAGAACTTCAATTCCATTTGAGTCTGCATATACCTCGTGAAATACTTGTCTAAGAAAATCTTCTTGAATCTACCCCAAGTGATAACTTCCTCTCCTTCTAAAGCATGGGCTGACTCCCACCAATAGTTCGCTTCGTCTTTCAGGAAATAAGACACGTAGTCGAACTTATTTTATTCACTTACAACAGCTAGCATGAAAGCTTTCTCCATTTTTATAAGCCAAGATTAGGCTTCTACAGGGTCTTGAGTTCCACGAAACTCCGGTCATTTCACAGCTTGAAATGATTTGAAAGTTGTGGGGATTGGTGGTGGTGGAGGTGGTTGTTGTTGAAGTTTTTGCTAAAGGAGTTGTTGTTGAACAAGGTAACAGATTGTTGGTGAAGTATTTGCATGAGTTGAGCCAAGTTGGGTGGTGGATCTTCATGATCCCCGGTATTGGTGTTGCGGGTTCTATGAGAAGGCATGATTCTAAATGTAGACAAGAAAGGTTTATTCACAGTTCAAATTTTGCATACGCAAGTTATAACAAAGGTAAATATCAAGTAATAAGGTCTTATTCATGGGATATCTTAGGGAAAGATTTGACATGATCAGGTTTTAAAGGAATCAATAGAATTTAAACAACAAGGTTCTATTTAAGCAAGTATATAGCATGGTAATGAGATGACAATATTATAGAGATAATCAAAGTGCGAATGTAACATTAGATCAAATGAAATATGCGAATAAAGTACAAACATGAAATAAAGTGCAAATAAGGTCTTCCCGAAACAATCCGGGTACAAGGTACAAATGGAAATCAAAGTACTAATCAACAACAATGCTGGAAACAAGTGGACTATATGATAGTCTAAAAGGATGGTGGTGGGGGAATAGGGGCACATAGACGGCTAATCACTCGGAGGAGCTCGTCGGCAATGGCGGTAAGAGTGATCTGACTCTCTCTCTTACGGTGTGGAGTCATCAACTCTAATCGGTCCTCAGCCATCTGGATGATCTCCTCAAGCCTAGCTATCAGTCGGGGTTGGTTGGGCTTGTCATCAAAGCTCTCGTAGTACAACTGGTCCACCCTACGTCGAAGATTCGCGTTCTCGCCCTCCAGTCGATTAACCATCAATACCATCTGCTCGTAAAGAGGGAAAGGTACAGTAGAAGGGAATTTGGGAGTTGCTGAGGATGATGCTTGTCAAACAGTTATATATATACGCAGTTATAAATAAAAGGGTTAAAAACCTATAGATTCTAACGTCCCAAAACCCAAATGATATAAGTTCATCCTATTCTCTAAATACCTATCTTATATTCATTTATCATATGTTTTTCAGTGACTCAAACCTATGGCTCTGATACTAACCTGTGATGGACCCACACTACTAACTAGCAGAAATATGTATAATACTAATTAAACAGTAAAGTACTACAAAAGATAGAATATTAAGGCTACAACCCTTAATCACAATCCCCGAATACACGGGAATGAGTTTGAACAATATCTAACATCTTTATTATTACAGACCAAAAATATATTAAGTCAAATTTCTAACAAATATTAAAACCAAAGTTTATAATCCTTAGGAAACTACTAGTTCCCTACTGGCTCCAACATCTAACGGTAGGCATACCCTGAGTCCCCAGAAATCTTACGCGCGGTTTGCTTGAAACGAACCATCTTCGGGTTTCACTGAAGGGATAATATCAATAACAATATTAATGAGCAAAATGCTCAACAAGTGAATAATAGTGAATAACAATGCATCATATACTAATTAAAACGATAACATAAGACAATCGACAATAAGATATCTCAAATAAAAGATCAAATTTTTATTAAGTGAATGGAATTGGAAATCACACGGCGCTATGAAAAATGAGGGGTGATCAGCCCACATCAAAACTCTGAACCATTTAACCAGTGATTCACAACTTTTGAGGATCCTCGGCACACATTGGCAAAATAAAACCATCATGCTCCCTGCTACTGATGTTTTTAACAATGACTAGCGCCTCAGTCTTGCCAGAACATACCATCCAATTCCTTTTGATCAATTCATTTTAATTTCAAAGGGTTCTTGATCAAGGACAAGATAACAAGGATTGGTATTGTCAAGGATCAAGTGACAAGTTTTCAAAAAGAGGGAATGTTATTAAGATTAGGCTTCCGAAAAGAAATAATTCAAATTTATGAGGGGTTTAGTGTTCTCATGATATATTAAGAGACTTTTCTAGGGTATCCATGAGGGTATGAGGTAATATGTGATGAAACGGGTTCAATTCAAGTATGAAAGCGATTAACTAAATCAAGGTCAAATCATTGGGTGATGTCAGGGTTTAATTAATATTATTGAAACTGTAGTCATGAATTCACAGGGTAATTAATCATAGGAACAAGATTATAAAGATAAATTGAGAGTTCACTTTCCTGGACTACGCTTACTGAGCTCATGAATGGAATTGTCTATGGGCTCCTTTCCTGGCCTCTTACTTGAACCTATAATAAATAGTATTCATATTACAACTCTTGCTAACTACCCTTTCGCGTATAATATAAATACATCTATATACAAATATCATATATACACATATATATTTATATATATACTCTTAATTTCTACTAATAACAAATAATGTATGCATCACATAAACCACATAACGCATAGCAAGAAATGGCATGGCAATTTTATCACTTAATTAATAATGCACATCTAGACTCTATTGACGACCTTAGTGACTTAAGAAATTAATCATATAACATATAATTATCATGACCAATACTCCTAATCCTCCTTTACAGACCTCAATTCAACCTAAATTTAGTAAGGCACACTTATGCCTCACTTCAAATGACCCACAAATGCAATGCACACTATTTGACTTATCGAATGCACACCTTGGCACCAATTGTGTGCCTTCGAAAATATATGAAGTTCTACCTTGGGCCTTTGCTATATTATGACTCCTATGACATTTTATGACTTTAATCTAACTTTAAAAATTGGTTTGACATCAAGGCCTCACTTAAAAGACACACAAATGCAATGCACCTTTCTAAAGTTTCCAAAGACAACTCTAATGGTGAATCTCCGGTGTTTTGGTAGAAATAAGGTATCTCCACCTTGGGCCTTCACTCCAAACCAACTCTCAAAGGTTATTAAGACTCCAAATTTACTCTCAAAGTTGGAATAATTCAAAGTCCTCACTCAGGCCTCCCTAGGCCTTAAATGGAAGTTGACACAAAACTGCCTTCCCTGATTTCCAAACTGCCCTGATTTTACCAACTTAAAATTCATTTATCTAGTTTATTTATTGATTTTAAAGGCTTTTTAAGCTTTCTAAGACTTCATTATACCTATTTAGACCAAGGCCCCATGAAGGCCTAACCTATGACATGATGATAATCAACCAAAAGTCAAGTTTACCCAAATCTGCCATGTTCTGAGTTGCTCTCGGGTTTGTGTGTGTGCTTAACCAAATGCATTTTTATGCAATCTAAATCTACTGGACTCAAGTATAAACCAATTCCCAACTCTCTTGAGCTCAGGCCTACCAAGGCCTTGCTAAAATTCACCTAAAATGACCTAAACTTCTATTACAAAAATCTAACAAACTAAGATCAATGCGACTCTTTTCACCTTACCTCCCTTCATTACACCAAAACCACATAACAATCAACAACCAACCAAGGAAAGCCCTAAAATACACTAATACCTACTGACTAACAACATTTAAGGCTCATTTTCAATTTATTTAGCATGAAGATCACTTTTAAAAACAAGTAAAGTAACACATCACATGGCAAGCCATCACTTAGCATTTTAAGCAACAATTCGAAGTAAACATGCATGGTAACTTCATCACACCTACTGGCCTTAAGCTCATATCATCATTTATAATCTAAACTAGCATTTTATCAAAGGAAACATGGCATACAACTCACAAAAATCATGTATCAAGAGGTTAAAAGAACAACTATAATAGCAATATCATGACTTCGAGTTGTTAAGCAAAAATTCGAACTATATTATCAAAGTAATCACTTGATATCTACTGAATATAATCACTTATCATCATGGAATATTTCATCTAGTATTTTATAACCAAAAACCACAGCATGCATCTTATACAAGATAAACACCAAAGCACAAAATCAACAAGTATAGTCTCTACTTAGAAAATCATTTGTAAATCAACATGCAAGTACTATATCCAACATGTAAGCGCTAAAATCAACATGTAAATACTAAACTTAAGGTACCTTGATGTAGAAATAGCATGCAAGGGTTTAATCTTAACAAAACAATATTTATAAGGAGTAAGACTTTAAAAATCAACATGCATGGTCATTTTTCATAAAAACTTCCAAAAATCAACATTTACATTTGGCTCCTAAGAACTTATTGCCAAATGTTTATGAACAATGAGTATGACTTGGTAAAATAGAAATATAACACCCCTCCAAGATCATATCTTGCTCATTTATATAAGCCACCATAGTTGCAACCTTGAGTTCATAAGAATCAAGGCCTCAACCTCGTCTTTACTAACATGCACACATAAAACTCACCTTAAAATGATGCTACTCCACTAAATGATGAAGTTTTTGGATTGACTAATTGGAGAAGTGAAAGAAAATGAAGAAAAAGTGAAGAAAATGGCAAGAATGGGGGTGGCGATGAGTTTCGGCCGATAGGGAGTGAAGAGAAGAGAGAGTGAGGTGTGTGAATGGGTGTGTGTGGAAAAATGAGAGCACTCACTTGATTTTTGTTACTAAATTGTGATAGTGGAATGGAGAATGTACATAATTGTCCCTCTTACTAGTATTGACAAAAATGCATGCAAGGTTAAAGAGGTAATATTCCAAGTTAATGAGGTTAGAATTGACGGTCTTAGCCTTGGACCCTATTATAAGCTTAAATGCATGCAAGGGTATGCTAGTAATTCAATAATTAATAAGAGTATGATTAAAAAGAATGGATTTTAATAAATAAAATACAACTCTGTAAATCATAAAATTAATACCATAAATACTATGAGATTTTGGAAGTTTTATAAAATTATTTTCAAAAATTTTGAACAAGAATTTATTTTAAAAGAATTTTCTAAGATCAATTTCCTATTAAACATGCCACAATAAATATAATTAAAAATTCTAAGTCACATAGGAAAATTGCAAGTAATTTGATTCTAAGCCGAATAATAATCTATCGCTTAATCACAACTACAGTAACTCAAATATTATTTACTCGCGTAACGAAATTTGCTTGCGTACAATTAATCATATGCCTATAAATAATCTATCAATATTCGCATTACCACACAATGAAAAACATATTCGAACACATTGAATTTTCATATTTCCTGACATCCAATACACATAAAAATTATATAGCTCAAAACAGAATATTATATTACATTCATATCATATATTCACAGCCGTTACAATATAAATAAATAAAAGGAGATGAATTAAACAATAAGGAACAAAGGGAGAACTGTGGAAAACCTAAAGCACACAAGACAGCTAAAAAGAAGAAGATTTAGTTCTAAATTATTCTTTTGTATTCTTCTACTTAGGAGATACTTTGGATGCTCGTTTTAGATTTGTTCTAAACCCTAGTACTTTTATATTCTCTTGTAGTATTATTAACCTTTTTACTATCATATTTTCATTAGAACCCATAATAACGAGATGTTAGATTATGAACTAATCGTTATCATGGGATTCTAAAGGATTTATTTATGGATTTTAGTAGTTAATTTCCTTAAAGTTTTAGTGTGTGATAAATTATTGATATCCTCGTATGGTTGTGCTTAATCTTCTTGGATGAGTAGCTAACATCTAAGTTGCTTATTAATCTCTATTGAATGCGAAAGTGGATATAGAGGTTTAGAACTTGCCATGCTAGCATAGATTTATGGATGTTTTGTCATGCGTGATTCGTAGTGTAATTTTAACCATCTTATGATGTCCTATGTAATCTCAATGGATAACTTGCTCTTAAACCATTATGTTCTCGAATCTTATAGACATATAGGGTCTAAACATAATTGGTGTTTTCCCAGCTTCTATCTAAATTGTGGATGCTAAGTAGTAGGGTACACGTATATCGGAAGATAGCGTGTTCTAATTTCATGTTATCTGATTAGTTATCATCACCGTCACATACTATGATTAAAGGCATAAACTCCGAATGAAGTATTTAATGAAGTTAGAATCCAATGTTTTATTTCACATAAGTAACTCAATTTCAATCTTTTAGTTAATCCATTATAGCATAATTACTTTTAATTAGTTAAATCAAACACACATTAATACTTATCTTAACAATGAATAATAATCATACATTGTTGCATAAGTGCACATTCTGAATTAAACCAGTCTCCGTGGGAAGGAACTGAACTTAATCTTATACTTATTGTGATCGCGTATGCTTGCGTGTTTTTGTGCGAACAGTAGGCACATGTTTGGTCAATGTCACAGATGCCAGAACCACAGTTGTCTACAAAGAAACTGGTGACAGAGAAGTAGTAGGGTCAGAAGTATTTACCTCACTTACTTGAGGCCCCTCCATGATTGGCAAGTAGACTAGAGGAACCTCACTGAGGTTGTTTTCCCTGTTCAAATCAGCAATAACCTTTTTTCTTGAACCCAACAATCAAGCTTGTTGGTTGGGTTCTCAATGATAAGATCTTCAGAAACAAAATTAGCTAGCAACATAAAGAATCTAGCATATATAATATATGTTTTTAGACCTTTTCTTAATGTCTCCTAGCTTAAAACCTAACTCATACAGGACAGACTCACTGAAGTTATGGTACTTGTCACTAAGCAACGTATATCGTATGTTAACAAGTGAGTAAGTCACAGCATCAAAGTAACTAATTTTTCCTGAAAACACTTTAATAAAAGAGTCACGGAGAAAGCTCCACTCCTTTCTAAGGCCTTTTCTTCTAACCTCACCTAGCTTGGCAGGGTGAAAAGAATAACCCATAGAAATAAGCATTGAGCTTACATCTGTGTCAGTGTGTGGAACTAGTGTATCATTCTCAGGCAATTGAAAACAAGCACAAATTATATCACAGTTTATGTAGTAATTTTTACCTTTAAGAGTGAAGGTAATTGTTTTGTCCTTTGAGTTATAAATAGCAGTGATCCATACCTCCTCAACCACTTCACAATAGATGATAGGAGACTCCAGCATAGCATATTTCAATTTGCAACTTCGAATGAAATCTATGATTTTGTGGTAATCTTCAGAAGCCGCAATCTCCTTATTCACCAGTGCGATGAAGTTATTCTTTTCATAAACAAACCCAGTTTGGGACATGATCTTGACTACTGGTGCCATTGCTGATAATAAGAGTAATTGAAGAGAAGAAAACTTTTTCTTTGGAGACGAAAGAGTTGGAGAAATTGCTTGAGAAAGATAAAAGTAAAAATAAAGAATAAAATTGGCTTTTATACTATCTAAAAAATAAAAGGTTAAAAAATAAAAACGAAAAATAAAGTAACCAATCAAATTATTCCAAAATAGCTGTTTAAAAATAAACAAAATTGTCAAAATTCTAATGATTATCCATCGAAGTATACTTACAGGATGTAAGTAAACTCGACGAATAATGCCTAGAATTAACGGCTAAGATTGAGAACAATTCGACGGATAAGGATTAAAAGTACCCATAATAATATTGGATATTTCAATGGATGATACAATAAAATTCAACGGATATTCATTTTCAACGGATAATGAAAATCCGTGGAGATGTAAATTCTGACTTAGCCAAAAATTTCATCTTTGACAGGAAATATCAAATTTTACTCTGGCTGCATTTCAATTTGCTTAGATATTAAAACAAGTTAAGAGTAATTAAGCATACCTAACTTACTTACCAACCTAGTAAAGGTGGATTCATCAAGTGGCTTGGTAAAGATGTCTGCAAGTTGCTTCTCACTTGGAACAAAATAAAGTTCCACAGTACCGTTCATAACATGCTCTCTGATGAAGTGGTACTTGATGTCAATGTTCTTGGTCCATGAATGATGTACTAGATTTTCAGTAATTACAATAGCACTTGTGTTATCACAGAAAATAGGTATCTTATTCACCTGTAGACCATAGTCCAACAATTGATTTTTCATCCATAAAATATGTGCACAACAACTACCACCAGTAATATATTCAACCTCGGCTGTAGAAGTAGAGACTGAATTTTTCTTTTTACTAAACCAGGATACTAGCTTATTTCCTAGAAATTGACAGGTTCATGTAGTAATTTTTCTATCAATCTTACAACCTGCATAATCTGCATCTGAATAACCAGTTAGATCAAAACCAGAATCAATATGATACCAAATGCCAAGTTTTGGTGTTCCTTTGAGATATCTGAAAATTCTCTTAATAACTACTAAATGAGATTCTCTAGGATCATCCTGAAATCTAGCACAAGAACAAGTAGCAATCATTATATCTGGCCTACTAGTTGTTAAATATAAAAGTGAGCCAACCATGCCTCTATAGCTTGAAATATCCACAGACTTTTCAATAGTGGTTAATTCAAGTTTAGTTGCAGTAGCAATGGGAGTTTTTGCAGATGTGCAATCCATTAAGTCAAACTTCTTTAAAAGGTCATAAACATATTTTGATTTTACTAATGAATATTCCATCACTAACTTGCTTAAATTGTAAACCAAGAAAGTAAGTTAGTTCTCCCATCATGCTCATTTCATATTTACTTTGTATCAATTTGGCAAATTTTTTGTAAATTTTCTCATCTGTAGAACCAAATGTAATATCATCTACATAAATTTGAACAAGTATACTAGAGCCATTAACATTTCTATAGAATAATGTTTTGTCAAGAGTACATCTTGTGAAATGATTTTCTAAGAGAAACTTTGACAAGGTGCCATACCATGCTCTAGGTGCTTGCTTCAGTCCATAAAGTGCTTTCAAAAGATAGTAGATATATTCTGTAAAATTAGGATCTTCAAAACCAGGAGGCTGACTGATATAGACTTCCTCCTCCAAATCTCCATTCAGAAATGCACTTTTAACATCCATTTGATAGACTCTGAAATTGGCATGGGCTGCATTGGCTAGAAATATTCTGATGGCTTCAAGTCTTGCAACATGAGCAAATGTCTCATCAAAAATCTATTCCTTCTTGTTGACAGTAGCCCTCACTACTATGCCATTTTCATCCATCTTGTTTCTGAATACCCACTATGTGTCAATATGATTCTTTCCTTTGGGCTTGTATACCAGCTTCCAAACTTTATTCCTTTCAAATTGGTTTAGCTCCTCCTACAAAGCTAAAACCCAATTAGGATCCAACAGAGATTCTTCTACCTTTTTAGGCTCTTCGTGTGACAGAAAGCTGTTGTATAGACATTCTTCTTGAGTTGTTTTCCTTGTTTGCACTCTTGAAGATGCATCACCAATAATTAATTCAAATAGGTGATCTCTAGTCAATTTTCTCTGTTGGGGTAGATTAGCTCTAGATGAAGAGGCCACATATTTGTCTTGATGTGTGACTGAGGTTTGATTAAAAAAACTCCCCCTGAGTCAATGGATTTATGAATTGAAGTTGGAGGTCTTTCTGCTTGTGATCTGTGTAAAAACCAAAACTTTTGACATTGGTAAAAGACCTTTATAAATAGTAACCTTGCGGTTTAATAAAAAAATTTGTGACCAGACCATATACAAGTTTTTAATTTAAGATTCCGTGTTGATATTGTGATTATACGTACCAAATGAGTGTTTGTAAAAGCCATTCGTTTTCGGAGAAAATGAACTTTTTAAAATGACATTATCTTATGGACTATCGAGGAATACAAGAATCACATTACGATTAAGAACTTATAATTCTACAAATTAAAATTCAAGTACAAGGTTTCAAAGCATAAAGGATTTATAAGAAAGAATTTACCTCGAGAATCGCTTACGGAGATTTATTACAAAAATGAATAAACGACCAAGCGCATATGTAAGTGAATAAATAAATGAACCAAGGCCATGGAAATCCCATGAAAATTAGTTAGCAATAAATTATTCAAGCTAGCTAATTCAATTAAGAATTAAGTTAAAGACAACATTCCTTAAAATAAGAATTCATGTTTTATAATTAAAATGCATAGTCAAGTGTGGTGTGCAAGCTAAGACCTAAGCTTATATTAGAAGCATCTTGTTGAAAAAACCTTATACATACACAAAATATATCAAAAATATCATCCAATACTTCCAAAGGAAGCCAAGCCAAGCAACTCTTTCTCTCTCTTTCTCTTCAAGAACACAATACTGATTTTTAAGAACAGAGAGGAAAGAAAAATTTAAAACTCACATTATATCATTCAAAAATCACCACAATTTTTAAAAACCTCCTTCATATCATGGGTAAGTCGTCACGTACCAAATTTGAATCCTATCCATGAAGTTTTCAATTTGATAAAAATGTTTGAAGTTGAGGGTGAATAGTAACTCCGAAAAGACTAACTTATTTTATTGATTTTTCATGGAAGTTTAAGGCTCCTAAACCTAGACCAAGGCTTCATCAAGGATCTTAGGACTTTGTTAAGTATTAACAAGCTTCAAGGAAGGTATAAACATCATCCACCCTTTGATTTACTTGAGTCATAAAATTGAGTTTGAGTTATGTTTAAGTACATATTGATTCATTGAGTTTGGATTGTAAAGAGTTAGATTTTGATGATTGATTATTATGCATTGATGTTGGTGATGATTTCATATAGTTTAGGGACTGATCTTTCAATAAATATGAAGGAATTGGTTTTTGAGTCATTGTCAATAAAATTAACGTAGTTAAAACCGAGAATCATTACGCGTATAGCCGTCTTAATGTCCGTTTGTATTTAGGACTGTTTTAAGCAATAAATACGAACTATAAGTTTAATATTTTTACACAATACGGTACATGGATGTAAAGTTATTTTTTTTTAGTTTGTAACCATATAAATATCGTGCTGAGACGATTTACGGATTAGGAGAAAAGTTCGTTTTAGTGAACGTAGTCAAGAAAACCAAACTGCTACCTAGTGCTGACTTTGAGGGTATAATTGAGGCCCTTAAACATTGTTTAAAATCTTAAAACTTGGGCAGTAACTTATTTATACAGTGAGGAAGAGCTTTTTAAAATTTCAGATAAAGATGTTAATTTTTTGATTTTATAAAAATGTCAGAGCCGAGGTCGCGCAAGGAGTAATCACCAAGAACACCTACTGCCATTAAACTGCCACTTAAGGATTTTCACCCATGATACCAGAAAACCATTTTAAAATAATGTGTTCTACATTTTTTATAGATCGCACACGCGAAAATGGTGCATCAATTGAGTTAACGGTTTGAGAGAAATCAACATTTTAGTGAAATCAGTATGAATAGTAAAACTCCATAGTTGACCGAACTTTTAAAATGTTTTTCACCTATTTAAATTCATTTTATCAAAATAAAACTTTTAAGATAAATATTAAAAGCGCTCAAGAAGCTCCACGAGGTGGTTTTGTATTAAAATATTAATTTTTCGATTTATTAAAAATGTTAGAGTGTGAGTCGTGTAATGGTAACATTCGGTAAAGTCAACTCTAGAAGACCACTTTGACCATCCATTTCGACCAAGGATTGATACTTATTTCGAGTCGGTCGGATATTGAAAATTATGAAGTATTGTACTTATTAGAAATATAAGTCGGTGATGGGATTAGAAATATTAATTAAGATTATGATATTTGTTGATTAGAAAACTCGGAACGAGAGGAAATCGGAAAATGTATCTTGGACTTCAGGAAAGTTTTCAAATACTGCCTTTTAAAAACTGTTGTGTTTTGTTTGCTTTGAAATAAATGCTATATTTACATGATGGTGTATTATGATATTTTACGAATTGTGATATATAATACCATACTATATGTTACTGATTTTGGTATATAAATATTACCGAATTTCAATCAATAACGCTAGAGAGTAGCGTTGTATATATGAGGTGTATATTTTAGACCGAGGATCGGCAAGTATAATTTGATGAAAACCTGGAAGTATTCCAGAGGTGTTTTATTCAAGAATATTAACACTATAGTAGAGCGTCATGTATAAGTTGTAAGACCGGGAGTCGGTCAGTTTTTATAAAGCATAAATCCGGAAATCATCCCGAAGATATTTTGGACGATCAAAAGTTCACACTTACTTTACTCCAAGTGACTCGCTGTCCACTTGCGATGTATTAAATACCTCGAATTTGATTTAAAACGATTTCCAAAATTGTATTTCCTTAATTACATTTGACTACCTGAACAATGAATATTATATTGGATATTCATTTAAATAGGAGAAGTATTCTCCAATAATTATTTATTTCAAACTCGATTAATTATATTATTAAAGATTACTTTTATTATTTAAACATAAATTAGTTGAGGAATATTAGTTCAAATATTCTTTTAAAATATAATTATTTGAGGTTTAATTATTTAATAATTATTATTTAATTATTAAATATTTTTTAAATGATTTAATATGATTTAAAAATCATAAAACCTATTTAAAATACTTTCTGAGTTTCAGAAAGTCATTTGAATACTTTTAGGTCGTCGAAAAATATTATCTCGACGTATTTTAAATATTTTGAATATAGTTTCAAAAGAAACTCCCCCTCATTTATTTATTTGTTGACAACGGTCAACTCACATTATCTTAGTACTTCCTCCGAAAATTCTCGGAAGTACATAGAGATACTAGCAACATGAGTTGTGCCTATCAATAAGCTAAATGCTTTGGAAACTCGAGGAGTACGAGTTCTTGGATATGATAGGATTTCTTATAGGACAAGAGAGGGGTAGAGATCTAGTACTTCGTATATTGGGAGACTGCCAGTACCGTGGGAGACGATACTCTGTGTACCTAAGGTCTTGCGAAGTGTGTGTATACCCAAAATGGAACACATATCCTGTATGTGGCCAGGGTGATAACAAGGAGTTTGGAAGTCATCCTCCTACTAGTAGAAAAGGTTACTAATTTCCGTCTTACGACTGATCATCGTGAATGTCCTATTCTTCCAATTGGAATTGAGATGCAATACCGTTACCCAAGCCTAAGTGCCGGGTTTACCATTAAGGTATTTGCAGACTAATAAGTCAATCGAAAAAATTATTTTGAAAAGAGGTGTATAACACCAAGAGATTGATTCTCCTGAGTACATTTAACAAGAGCATTATAAACATATTTTGATATATTATATAAAATATCTGATTTGATTTAAAGAGAAAAAGGTTTATACCATCAAGTTTTCAAATCATCCTATTATACGACGAAGTATTATTTTAACAGTTATTTTTCAACTAGTTTGTACATTATGGTTGAGCATCATCGCTCACACTTGCTTTCTTTTAAATGTCACAACACAACAGATTACCACTATATCGGCGTGGGGCTTAGTCACTTGAAATCGTGGGGAGAATCCCCTACAGCTTTGTCTCGGGTGGACCAAAGTATTCAGATAGGTATAAGATGTTAGTAATAATTATTGTAACTTCATGTAGAGATTACGAATATTTTTTTAAGATCCTGTAAAGTACGTTTGAGTTGTAACAAAAGAAGATTACATTGTGTGCATCATTTCTAAGGCTATAACTTGTGTGTGTGTGAGAGATTGGGGGTCTATGATATAGAGTTATTGGATTATTAAGTTAATACATGTTACACATGATTGAAGGATTGTGTGACGACCCAGATTCCTGACCCCGTATTTGGGGGCGTTACAATATGAATTGGCTTTCAGCTCCTCTTGATAGATCAACAGATGTTGTTCTTTTCCTTTCGACGGATGATGCAGATTGTCTTTCAACAAATGATGCACTTGGTCTTTCGATGGATATTGAATTATGTGCTTCATTAGTTGTAGATTTTTCTGCATTATCCTTAGATATGATTTCTTGATCACTTTCATCATCACTATCATCACAAATCATCTCAATATTATCAAATTTGAGGCTTTCATGGAAATCTCCATCTTGCAGTCCTTCAATCTTGTTATCATTAAACACAATATGCACATATTACATAACAATGTTGGTTCTGAGATTGTAGACTCTGTATGCTTTTCCAACTGCATATCCAACAAAAATGCCTTCATCTGCTTTGGCATCAAATTTTCCATGCTGATCAGTTTGATTCCTTAAGATATAGCATTTACATCCAAAGACAAGAAGAAAGTTTAATGTTGTCTTCCTGTTCTTGAAAAATTGGTAGGGTGTCATGCATTTTGCTTGATTAATCAAAGAAAAATTGGTAGTGTTTACAGCTTCTACCCAAAAGTATGTAGGTAACTTTGATTCTTCTAGCATTGTGTTAGGTCCCAATATGTTTGTAGAAGGGGGGTTGAATACAAACAGCACCGAATAATCGAATTAAATGCGGAATAAAAAATGTGAAACAAAATTCAAGTTAAATAAAAATATTATTAAACTTGAAAGGTGTTACAACAACTGTATCGATTACAAGGTATTAATCTCAAATCAATTATCACAAATCTAGAATAAATTCGACATGAACTTTTTCTATTTTTGCAATAATTAGAATCAAATGCTAAACGCGATTTGAGATTAAGTTCTAGGGATTTTGATCCGCTAGATTGTTAAACAAGAACAAGAGAATGATTTCTAGTTGATTGGATTTAACTTTACAAGCTAGAAATTGATCTTGAAGTTGCAGAATAGATGTAATATTTTTCTGCTTCTTTTTCTCTTTTGTTCTTCTGTATGTTCTGTTTTTGCTGAGTTTTTGGATGATCTTGTCTTCTGCTTCTTTTGTTTCTTTTTAAGTAAACAGCCGAATGCAAATGAACTGCAATGACAATCCTTTGAACCAGCATGACTTTCGGTATGACAATTGATTGTCATACCGATTGTTACATAAGTACAATTCAGATTGTCTTGCAAAGATTAATAACATATTTTTTAATCTAATAAAAATTCTAACAAGACAATTAAATGAATTAGCATGACTTTCGGTATGACTATTGATTGTCATACCGATTGTCATACTAATACAATCAGTTTGCCTTGTTTCAATTTAAATAGATTTTAAACCAATTAAAATTCTGAAAATTCCTAAAATTAATTCAGAATTAATTAATCAATTAATTCAATTAATAAATAAATTATTCTTCGCAGATATAATTTATTTTCTTAATTAAATTAGATGACTTAATTAATTAAT